>NC_051154.1:261734087-262034087 GCF_013339745.2 Dermacentor silvarum | reverse complement strand
GTTCTCAGGAGCCCGTTATACTACCAAACGGCTTGAAATTAGCCTTCATCAGGGAACACGCGTCCTTATCAGTGGCTGAACTTATAGAAGTGCCGGAAGAACCTGATGGCCACAGTTCGGAAACGGCCCTTTTGGCGATGGTAAATAAATCGCTCAGCACAAGTGAACGCCGAACGTTAGTGGGTGTGCTTTCGAAGCACATTTCGGTATTCGACTTTGCGCAGAAGGACAAAATGCCTGCAATTCCCGCGTCTCGAACACGCCATACCATCAACACGGGTTCGGAAAATCCGATTAGACAAAAGCCATATCGCGTTTCACCATCAGAGCGTCAGATTATCAACGAACAAGTGCACGAAATGATCAAAAAGGGAGTCATACAAGAGTCAGCGAGTCCGTGGGCAGCTCCAGTGATTCTTGTTAAAAAGAAAGATGGATCTTGGAGATTTTGCGTCGACTATCGCCAGCTGAATGCTGTAACAAAAAAGGACGTGTACCCACTCCCACGTATTGATGACGCAATAGACTGCCTTCATTCCGCCTCTTACTTTTCCTCAGTAGACTTACGATCCGGCTACTGGCAAATTCCGATGCATCCTGAGGACAAGGAAAAGACTGCTTTCGTAACCTCTGACGGGCTCTTCGAAGTTAATGTGATGCCATTCGGACTGTGCAACGCTCCGGCAACATTCGAGAGATTTATGGACAATATTCTGCGCGGCTTAAAGTGGAACATCTGCATGTGTTACCTCGACGACGTCGTCATCTTTGGCCGCACCTTCAACGAACACAACTCGCGTCTGAATATTGTCCTGAACTGCATCAGGAACGCTGGCCTAGTTTTAAACTCCAAGAAATGCCACTTCGGAGACCGCCAAACCCTTGTGCTTGGACATCTCGTCAATAAGGACGGCATCCGCCCTGATCCCCAGAAGACAGCAGCCGTTGAAGCGTTCAGTGCACCACGCTCTGTCAAGGAGCTCCGTAGTTTTCTGGGGCTTTGTTCCTATTTCCGCCGCTTTATTCCTAAATTCGCTGATGTCGCGTATCCGCTGACATGTCTGCTACGAAAGGATATCCCCTTTGAGTGGACTCCGGAGTGCGACTCTTCTTTTCGTCAGTTGAAGTTTCTGCTGACGTCACGGCCTGTTCTTCAACACTTCAATCCTTCAGCTCCGACGGAGCTCCATACGGATGCCAGTGGCATAGGTATTGGTGCCGTCCTAGTTCAACGCCATGGTGACCGGGAACACGTGATCGCATATGCAAGTCGATCCTTAAGTAGGCCTGAGCAGAATTACACTGTCACGGAGCAAGAATGCCTCGCGGTAATATTTGCGGTTCAGCGGTTTCGCTCTTACCTGTATGGACGCCCCTTCACAGTTGTCACCGACCACCACTCATTGCGTTGGCTTGTAAATCTTCGTGACCCTTGTGGCCGCCTTGCGCGCTGGGCGCTCCGACTGCAAGAATACAGCTTCAGCGTCTCTTATAAGAGTGGTCGACGACACGCTGACGCGGACTGCCTCTCGCGTATGCCACTTAGCACTACGGACTGTGACGCCGACGACTTCGATCACCTTGTGGCTTCTCTGTCACCGCGTTTTCCAGACTTCGACTGTTTCAAAGCCGAGCAGCGAAAGGACGCTAAATTAACACCGCTCTTCACCGCTACGACTACCCCTACTAAAGCACACGATTTCTGCGTGCGTGATGGACTCCTGTACAAGAAGAACTTTTCCGGCACAGGCGCACGTTTTCTTCTAGTGGTGCCGGAGAGCCTTCGCATAGCGATCCTGAGTGCTATGCACGACGACCCTACGTCTGGCCATTTAGGTTTGGCGAGGGCGCTCTACCGGATTCAGGAATGATTTTATTGGCCTGGAATGCGAGTCTGTTGAAACGTATGTGGCCAGCTGCATGCAGTGTCAGCGCCACAAACGTCCATCTACTGGTCCAGCCGGTCTCCTGCAGCCGATCCCGCCTCCAAGCACGCCTTTCCAACAAGTGGGCATTGACTTCGTGGGCCCTTTTCCTAAATCAGCCAAGGGAAATCGTTGGATAGTTGTTTGCGTCGACTACCTCACACGCTACTGCGAGACGGCGGCCGTGCTCTCCGCAACTGCCAATGACGTTTCAACATTCCTGCTGAAATATGTCATCCTGCGACATGGTCCGCCTCGCGTGATCATCAGCGACCGTGGACGACAATTCACAGCGGATGTCGTGGAGGAGCTGCTTCGTATGTGTGAATCCCACTTGCGTCTCTCGACACCGTACCATCCACAAACGAATGGGCTTACGGAGCGCACCAACCGAACAATTGTAAACATGATATCTATGTATGTTTCATCCGACCAGAAGAACTGGGATGACGTACTGCCTTTTATCACGTACGCGTTCAACACCGCCAAACATGAGACTACCGGGTATAGCCCTTTCTTCCTGCTGTACGCACGGCCACCCCGGTACACAATCGACACTGTTTTCCCTTTCCACAGTCACGAAAATCCCACTGTCGCCGAGACTCTCTGTCTTGCCGAAGAAGCTCGTCGTATTGCTCGTTTGCGCACTTTGGCATCGCAGGACAGATCAAAAGCACGCTACGACATTCGCCACCGTCCAGTAATATATCGCCCGGGTGATTTAGTCTGGCTGTGGACTCCAGTACGGAAACGCGGGTTATGCCAAAAGCTTTTGGCCACCTACGATGGCCCGTTTGTGATTATTAACAGACTGACGGAAGTCACCTATAACATAGCTCGCCTCATGGCGAGTGGTAGAAAAGCTGCCAAGACCCAAGTGGTCCAAGTCGCCCGCTTGAAACTCTTCACTTCAAGACAAATGGATTGACTCGCCCGGCGGGCTTCGTCTGCGACGGGAGGAATGTTGCGCGTGAGGAAAACGAGGACCGGTGAACGTGCTTGCGGTCCCGGGTTGGAAAAGAGAAAGAGGACGACGCTGAGTGCATCAACCAGCCAGCCGCTCTTGCGCTCACCTTCGCAACCTAAAATAAACGGTCCCCTTCATCTGTAAGGTTTACAAACGGTCTCCTTTGCGCGTAACAATATAACAAAATATAACAAATTAAATATAACAAAATTTGTTTTATTTTTAAAAAGAAGGAAGTAGCCAACTAAATGAATAGCATATGCCTAGAGAATGAATATGTTGATGTATGTTCACCTCACTTCAAATTATTTTGCGTGCTTTTTTTTACCCTGAAAAATATCTGCTGACTTAAGTGTCCCCTTTGGCAGTCTTCTATCAATGGTGTCTGAAAAGCACGTGAGTGATATGTCTCAATATTGATTCTCTTTCCAGTAGGCAATGCTAACAACTGACGACAAAAAAAAAGAAAAAAATTGCTCTTCTAATTATTTACATTTACGCATTAGGGATGTAAACATCGCCTCTTGCATGCAGAGGCCATAAATACGGGTTTCAGCAAACACTTTCAAAAAATGTTTAAAGGTTGCCTGTGGCAGATAGCACAATTCTAGTTCATGAGCTGGTTACTGGAAGAGGCAGACATTACTTGCACAAAAAATTGAAATGCATAATCGACTAATTACCAAAAATTCACCAATTAGGTTTTTAACATATGAACTTATGGCCCATGTTGCAATTTACAAATTCTAGTCATAGAGTTCGGATCCACTTAAAACTAATTATCAGGCTGACACCAGTGTTAATATATTAATTGTCTAACTTTGCGGAGAAATGACCTCTGCCTCTTAACTCTGCAACAGTAGAGGCGCGGAAAGACAGCCAGGCAAGGAAGACAGTGCGCATGAAGTTACCAGCCATCCCTGCTTAACCTTTATCATTGCACCCACCAATGATTACCAACAATTAGATATGGCGAGCGGGCCACATAAGTGTCAGCCGCGCACAGTCATTCACAGCTACGGCAGGGCTAGAGGAGAAGACGCGTGCTCTCCTTGCCATTCACATTTGATTACGTGACCTACAACTAACCCAATAGTGAGCGCATGGGAAGATAATGCCCATCAAGCTGCTATCCTTTTTGGCTCACTGTTACGTCATAGAGAAAGGAATTCAACAAGAGTGGACACACCCATAGAGCCCAGCGACCGAATTGACGGCAGCGTGCCAAGCGGTCGGCATCAATCACTTCCGTTTTCGGTTTTGGGCGCGTGCATTTTGAATGCTAACTAGCACACCGGCTGCGCTTTCCCCCCCCCCCCCCCCCCGACCGCGCACAGTCTTCGTGCAGAATCGGTTTATTATTTGGTAAAAATTATTGCGAACGATCTTGTCAAGTCCTATCAAATCTGTATCACGTGCAATTTTACAAAGTAGACGCAAGACTCCTTATGAAATGAGGAAATACTTATTGAGGAAAAGCTAGTACATCAAAAAGTAACGAAATTACTTTTCAGTGATGTCTGGCGTCAGAGAAAGGGGCACAAACTTCTCCTAGCAAGATGCACTAGACTACGCACCACGACCCGAGTCGGTTCTCGCTACTGCGTCACGGCGCCCTGTGCGGCCAGTGTGCCTCAAAAGAAACGAAATAAGTTACAATAATCCCCTAGGAAGCGTCGGAAACATGTCCCAGCATGATTCATTAACTCAAATTACCTGTGCCAGGACAGCCGAGCTGTTATTCGCTAACTGCATCTTAAGTCCCGATCCTGTGCCGTAAGCCTAATTGCGTCGTAGACTGAAACAAAATTTCTCACCTTGCCATAGTCCAATAGTGCAGTGTTGTCTTGTGCCAGTGCAGAAGGAAAGCAAGAATACGCCAGGAGCCCAAGAAACCAGGCTACATTTAAAAACAGAGAGGCAGACGGGCCGCTGCAGGTGAGCGCTCAAACGCGCACGCAGTCGCCCTCGCTCGCCTTGGCGGAGTGTCTGGCGGATGACGCATGCATCTCGCGCGTCATTGGCCTGTCGCTAGGTAAGGCAAGAAAAATAAGTCGCAAAGTTTAAGTTCATTTATACAGAAAACGTTTTAGTTTTCGCGGCAAATAATTTAAAAAATAAATCAATATCTATTAACTTAATTTCACTTTCTTTTTTTCGATGCTCGTGGCAGCTAATGTTCGGCATCAATACTATAGCGTGACATATGGCAACGCGTTTCCTGTTGTCAGTTTTTGCAGTGTCCCCTCTTGTTGAATTTCTTTCTCTATGGTTACGTGCTTTTTCCCGCACGTCGTCGTCCTCTTCCTCTAATATTTAACATACTCCGGGGCCTGAGGTGGCGAGTTCTAAAGGGTACAATTTCTGCACAGGTCGGATCATCTGTGAGCCACTGGGTATTTTAACTTTACATGCACGGACGTTGCCATCTTTACTTTGGATGCAGTCACTTACTACACCAGTCTTCCAGAACATTCTGGGAGCTTTGTCTTCGTGAATAATCACAACATCACCTTTACTGATGCTATAAGCTTTTGATGCTATCCTCAAGTGAACGCTTCGAAGTGTCAGTAGATATTCACGAAGCCATCGCTTCCACAGTCGTTCCATTATTAGCTGCCTGTGGACCCACAAACTGAGCAGCTCAGTCTTTCTTTCTCCCCGTTCATCCGACGTTTTAGAATTAGACAAGACACGGCTGCCTAACAAAAAATGAGACGGGGTTAGAATGTCTGGCTCTTTAGGGGAAGAGTAAATTAAAGTTATGGATCTGGAATTCACAATGGCTTCTGTTTCAGTCAGCAAAGTGCTCAGTTGTTGTAGGTCAACAGACGCCCTTCCCAATGACTTGCAAAGGCACCATCTTTACAATCCTAACTAACCGCTCTCAAAAACCACCCCATCAAGGAACTCTGCAATAAATTTCCAAGTTATGCCATGGGTAGAGCAATACTGGCTGACTTCCTCTTTCCTCAACAACTGGTGCATGGAAGCTAGCTCACGTGCAGCTTTCTTAAATGTAGTAGCGTTGTCTGAGTATACTATTCGCGGTGTTCCATGTCTTGCACAAAATCTTTTGAAGGCCATGAGGAAAGCTTTTGTAGTAAGTCCAACCACATGCTCAAGGTGAATATCTCTAACTGCTGCACACGTGAATAGCACTACGTAGACTTTAACGCCACTGCAATCTTCCACAAAAACTGGCCCTGCAAAGTCAACTCCCGTAACCTCAAAGGGGCGCGAATTGCACACACGATCACTGGGAAAAGGGGCTGCCGGTGCACTCGCAGCCTTGAGTCGGAAACGAGCACAAATCACACATTTTCGGAGCACTCTCTTCACTGCTTGTCGCGCTCTGGGCACCCAGAACCGGGCGCGAAGTTCATTTAATGTGTCATCGACACCGCCGTGTAGCACAGTTTTGTGACCTTGAAAAATGACGAGACGCATGACCGGGTGGTTGCATGGCAGCAGCACAGGCGTCTTTTCGTTGCATGTGACATCGGCGTTCTGAAGGCGAGTTCTAATCCTCATGACGCCCTTTTCGTTGATAAAGGGATGCAGGTCTCTTGTGGGCAATGTCTTGTCGAGGTCTTGTCCCACTTCAAGTTGGGCTCTCTCTTTGGCATAGGTATCTGTCTGCATTTGCTTGAACCAGATGTTATCAGCTTCTTGAACTTCAGTAGCTGCAAGTGATCCTTCTGTATGCGACATTGGCGATCTACAGTTGTCCACGAAGCGTTTTACCCATGCTGTCACTCTTGCCATTCGTAACCAAGAACTAAATCGTTCGGCACTGAAAAGTGGTTCTCTTATCTCACGCTCACCAGTACAGGAACATTTGTTTCTAACTCGGAAAAACTTGTTCGTCTTCCGGACCAGAATCTTGAGCGTCAGATGTCGTTGGCCAACTATTTGCTGCACCTAGAAGCCAGTTAGGTCCTTTCCACCACAGCTGGCTATTTCGAAGGCTTGTGAGCGAAAGCCCACGCGTCAGCAGATCAGCCGGGTTTTGTGTTCCCGGACAGTGATGCCACTGGTCTGGATCTGTTACTTGACGTATCTCGTTAACTCTGTTATAAAGAAATTGCTTCCACTTGGTTACCATGCTTTGTATACAACAAAGCGCTACAGATGAGTCCGTCCACAGGTGCTCTTTTATTTTCCACTGCCTCGACTCTAGAGCCCCCCCGCAAGAACTTTAGGACTCTAGAAGCCAGAACCGCTGCTATCAATTCCAAATGTGGTAACGTGATCCGTTTGAGTGGAGCTACTCTACACTTCGAAAATAGAAGCTGAACATCAACGTTACCGCATTGATCTTCCATTCTCAGATAAGCTATGGCACCGTAAGCAATAGAACTGGCATCAGCAAATACGTGAAGCTGGGAGTTTGAAGGCTTGTCCAATAATAACTTCAGCTCACACCTGGGAAGTGAAAACACCGGAGAGCATTTCAGCTCATCGGACCAAGTTCCCCATTCGTGTCTAAGTTGCTCAGGCATAACCTCTTTCCACGCTGTGCCGTGCTCCCACAATCTCTGAAAGAGGATTTTCATCCTAACGACGAACGGTGATAGCCACCCTAATGGATCGAAAATTTGTGCGGTCGTCTCAAGGACACATCTCTTGGTGTCGTTCTTTTTTTTTTCGAGAATCTGCAACAGAGATTCCATGTTTAGAATAAGCTTGTCAGCAGCTGTGTCCCATAGCAAACCAAGAACTTTCGTGGGAGCCATTGCTGAGACAGAGTCCAATCTATCAGTGATGTACTTTCTTAGCTCATCATCATTGGTGGACCATTTTTGCAGCTTCATGCCCGCTTTGCTCAGGATGAGATTTGCTTCTTTATATAAAGACGGAAAGCTTCTTTTGAAGAAGGAACTCCTGTGACAAGATCGTCAACGAAGAAATTCTCGGCGAGTTGCATGGCAGATGATCTCAGCGCAGGATCGACGTGCTTGAAATGATACTGGAGCGTCGCTGTTAAGAGGAATGGACTTGCTGTAGTTCCAAATGGCACTCCTGTCATCCTATACTCCACTATTTTCGTCACAAGTTCACTTGACATTGGCGTGCTGTAAAACCATAAAAACCGCTAGGCGTCACAATCAGGCTCTTGAATGCCGATTTGAAGAAACGCCTTTTGTACATCCGCAGTAATTCCTATCTTGTGTAGCCTGAAATTCACAAGCATTTTAACGATGTTGTTGTTGAGCTTGGGTCCTTTTTCTAATTCGTTCAGAGACGCTGCTTCACGCGTGTGTGACGAGGCATCGAAGACCACCGTCTGCCGTGTCGTCGAGGATGATTCCCTAATAACAGCATGGTGCAGCATGTAGTAACATCTCTCTGCCGCGTCTTTTCCGTTGACTCTTTCAGCGTGATCATCCAGTTCATACTGCCTGACTGCCTTGTCGTACTGCTGAAGAAGCTCCTCGTTACTACCAAATCACCGCAATAAACCATGTAGGCATCGAACCGCAACACTTCGGTTGTCTGCTAGGTATGTGTTGACGGATTTCCATGGTAGCGCTACTTCGTACCTCCCGTTCTTGAATGCTCTGTTCTCTGTGAATAGCCGGACCACTTCATTTCCATGCTCGTCATGGGTAGAAGGGTCAGAAATGCCTATGCTGTCTAGATCCCAGAAGTGCTGTAAGGTTTCAGACACATCAGTCTCTGTGCAACTCGTGCGAAGGACGCAAACGTGCGCGCAGACTTTAAAAATGCGACCGTCGCATGGTACAGGCCCTTGAAATGTCCAGCCAAGCTTGGTGTTGATCGCGGCAAGTCCTGTCACTTCGTCATGCAACCAAACATCATTTAGCACGAGCTTCCACATTTGGTCGGCTCCAATGAGCAAGCTTATGCCGACTTCTGTTTTTAGGCCAGGAAGCGATACAAAGTCCGCAATAAACTTCGTTTCATTAGCCAGCTTCTGCACAAATGACCGTGACTGTGGAGGTTCAAGCAAGTGATCACAGATAAAGGGAACCTCCAAAGCCTCGATTTCGTGCTTGGAGCTGTCAAATTGGCTATCAAAGTCACCTTAACCAAGTTGAGCTGCTCTTTTGGCACACCGCTCAAACCACCGAACGCTTTTACTTCAAAATCTACCTTCTTCAGTGTTGGCAGGCTTAGTTTTCTGGATATATTGTGAGCACAATATTCATCCTTCATCTTCTTCACCTGTACATAATCATCATCACTGCGTGCGTCGTCTTCGTTCAGCGCATGGCTCAGCCGAATAAAGGCGTCGAGACAACAGCTGTGCTGCTGCCTTATAAAGTGGTGGAGGCTGCTTTCAATCCCCTAGACCTCTACAACGCCGAGTTCCACTGGAGCTTCGTTCGGGTCACCGTTTGCTCCGCCTGTCCACTACCATGACCCAAGTACCGCAACCCGGAGCCTCCGGCATCACCCCCTCTGCCCCCCAACCAGCCACCTCCGCATGGACCGTTACCGCCCTGCAACGTGACCCCACTATATTCTCTGGTCTCCCGCGCGATGACGTCGAGGACTGGCTGGAGAACTATGACCGAGTGAGTGGATACAACCACTGTGACGACACTCAAAAACTTTGCCATGTCGCCTTCTACCTGTCCCATGTCACGAAGACGTGGTTCTTTAACTATGAGAGCGCCTTGCCCGATTGGACCACCTTCCAGCACCAAGTCCGGAAGATTTTCGGAACACCATCCATCCGTTATGAAGTTTCAAAGCGGCAGCTCGATGCGCGCATGCAACAACCAGAGGAGACGTACACTTCGTACATTGAAGACGTCCTTTCCCTTTGCCGCCGCGTCAACGCAGCAATGAGCGAGCCGATCGCGTTCGACACATTTTAAAAGGCCTTGGACAACTTGCGTTTAACGCACTGGCAGTTAAAAACCCCACCACTGTGGACGATGTCATCGCGACCTGCCAGCATCTGGATACACTACAAGCCATCCGGTTACAGCCAGACATCTGTGACATGCGACCTTCTTCGGATGCCGATTTGCGCACATTGATTCGGGCTCTGATCCGCGAAGAGCTTCAAGCACAAGGCCTGTCGTGCTCTGCTGTTCAAGCTCACTCTACGTCCACTGGGCTACGAGACATCATCAAAGACGAGCCGTCTTCCTTGGTTTACGCTGTGTGCCCTGACCCTCCGACACCGCCAAATCTGCCAGCCACGTACGCCCAGGTTGCTGCCATGCAACCTTCCGTCGCTCTGCGTGGCCTTCTGGTTCCTCAGAACGACGTAGCAGCCTTTACACCCCGTGCACCTGTACCTGCATTTTACGCCCCCTGGCACTCCTCCCGTCCAATCTGTTATTATTGTGGCATTCAAGGCCACATCTAGTGGTTTTGTCGAAAGCGCCAGCAGGGCGAACGCCGCAGCTACGATGCTTACGAGAGGGATCTGGTGTCCTTTCCGAGCCCATACCAGCGCCGCCCTTCAACACGTTCCTTCTCCCCACCGGCTCCACCCGACGCTCCTCGAAACTACCGTCCAGGACGCCGCCACTCTCCTTCCCCTCTCCGACGCTCAACATCGCCACTCCAGCCAGTCAACCACAACGACTATCACTCGGAAAACTAGATGGTGCAGTTTTTGGAGGGAAAGCTGCATCGCTCGGACAAACAACACCTCCTGAGAGCCCGGCCAATTTGTTATTAGTATATGCTGAAGGTGTGCCTGTTTGAGCATTAGTTGATACGGGAGCCGCTATTTCTATTATTCATGCCGATTTGTGCTCTCGTCTATGCAAGGTCACTACACCTTACCATGGCACTCCTTTACGTAGCGCGAATAACCTTACAATACGGCCATCGGCACAGTGTACCGTTCGAGTTTTTATTGATGGGATCCGCCAACATATTCCGTTCGCAGTGCTGACTTCCTGTGCTTATATGCTCATTCTTAGTTGGGACTTTCTTTCTGCTGCTGCCGCTTTCATCTCTTGCCGACGACACCTTGTCCACATGTGCGAGACCGATGACACCGCCGAGGGGCCCCAGTCCCGCCACCATCAGCGAATCGTAGCCGATTGTGTGGTGCCACCTGGCCACGAGCAACTTCTTGTGATTGCTTCCAAAGTAATTGACAACAGCGATGTTCTAGTCGCCCCATCAGCCCGTTGCCTATCCAAAGGAATTGCACTAGCGTCGAGTCTCATTGGATTCATCAACGGCACGGCCCTTCTCGCAGTACTCAACGTCACCAATGAGCCGATTTTGCTTCCCAAAGGTGCTGTCGTGGTTCGCGGTGCCTGTCTCGGTGATGGCTTCGAGTACTGGTACTGCAGAACCACGCCCACCTGCAGATGCTGCACCTGCTACTGCTCTCGCCAACGCAATCAGTGCGATCTGACTCCACAGCAAGCACATCAACTACTGGCCTTGTTGTCAAAACATAAATCTCCCTTCGAGGTACACTCACCTCCCTTGGGACATACTTCCGCGGCAACTCATCGCATACACGTCGATGGAAGTTCTATTGTACGCCGTCGACCATATCGCGTCTCTTCCGCCGAACGCGAGATAATCGACAAGCACAATTTCGATGGCATCTGCATATAATGCGCCCGTCACTTGAATTCCCTCAATCGCTATGGCCACTGGTCCAGCCAAAAGGGTTTTCAAGTAGTGGAAGCGGTCTATGTTCGTTAAACTGGCATTTTCGTGGACAGCATGCTTGAACATGTCCCAGAAGAGCTGCCACTGTTGCACTGTTCCATTGAAGTGAACCAAGTCGAGCTTCGGAAGTCGAGAAGCACCGACAACTGGTGTTGAGGTATCACCGAGGGCACGATGTCCTGAGATCACACCTGAAGCTGAGGCGTCGTTAGGTGTTGGTAGGCCTCGATCCGCAGTCGTTTGAGACTGAAGCTGTTTGATGTGGTGATATGAGAAGGGACAACGTTGCTGCCACGTTGTCTTCATAATCCACGACCGAGATGTCGTCTTCAGATGCTTGCTCATCTATGAGGTAACCCTCCAACTGTTCGTTGAGCACCCATATTCCGTCGTTGCAGTTCTTCAGTCTGTCATGCAGCACTCGAAGCGCCGAAGCGCTAAACTGACTCGATTCCATGAGTTGGCTTGCCTCGTTTTGGAGACGCGTGTGCAAAGCTCGTTGGGTCGCTCGCTTGCCCTTGATCTGCTCCATCTTCGTTGCTGGTGAAGTCCTTTCATTGTTGGGACGCTTGGATCACAGAGTCCCGGGTTTCTCGGCACCATAAAATGTAAAACAAAGGAGTCTTCGCAGTAGAAGGGCGGGAAGGGGAAGTTTATTGCCCGAAGGACCGTAACAATGCGTCCATACTGGCCGTTCGAATCAGTCCAGAAGCGCCAGATCACGAGCGAGCCGCTCGCGCTGAGCGCGCTAGGCACCGTCGTCATCCTCTTCCTCTAATATTTAAGACATAGTGTATGGGTCGCTCATTTATATGGCTTTCGGATTTAGTACAGAACATCACGGCGACGACAACAGCGAAAATTTACCTGCAGTGTCGATATAATTGCTTTCGCCATAAAGCAAGAACTAGCAAATTGTTAGCAAAGGGTGTGTACATATATATACATGGGTAGGTTTCAGAAAGCTGGTCGGGCGCCCGCCCCCCCAGAAAAATTAAAACTTTCTGCATATGGCCGAGATACGCGGCATCCTCGTACAGCTACATGCCGGAACTCCCTATGCGACAATCAAAGAAACTCTTCTTCGCCGTATTGTCCCGCCTGCGCATCAGCATATTTAGCAGCTCCTGAACAACGAAGAGCTCACTGACAGACGTCCAACCCAGTTTATACGTCACCTGCAACACTTGACCAACTAGACTGCTTGGACACGGCCGCATTAAGTGAGTTGTTTCTACAGTGTCTTCCAGACAACGTACGCATGGCTCTCGTCACAGCTAAGCATAAGTCCTTGTTGGATCTCGCCGAACTGGCAGATGACATAATGGACGTCGCTCCGGAAGTCATGAATCCTGTCCGTAGCTTTCTACTTCCTGAAGTGGATTCCCATTGGGAAACAGTAAAAGAGCTGGCATCTCAAGTCGCTGATTTGCGTTACAACACTCAGAACTTCAATGACTGACCCTGTACAACTCACCAGCCTCTCACACTGCCTTCCATGCAACAGCAGTTTCCACAACCTGAGCACAGTTTTTCATCACAGAGCCTGTGCTACTGCCACCGCCGTTTTCGCACCACAGATCGTCAATGTGTGTCACCCTGTTCGTGGAGCACGGGAAATGCTCAGGCCAGTCTTCAATAACAGCGGCGGGCGATCATGGACATACGCCAAGCCGCCTTTTCTATATAACCAACCAAACCACAGGACTGTGTTTCTTGGTAGACACTAGTGCGGAGGTCAGCATAATTCCTGCGTCCAAAGCTGACCGGTGTCTCCACGCAAAGTCAAACCCCCCAAAAGCTATCAACTCTTCTGTCACCACAACTTACGGACAGTAGTCTCTTACCCTCGATCTTAAGAAAAGGTTGCAATGGCTATTTTGAATAGCCGACATCCAGTATGCAATCTTAGGGGCTGATTTCTTGAGACATTTTCATCTGCTCGTTGGACATGAACCGCTGTTGCCTGGTGAATAACATCACGCTCTACTGCCCTCAACCCTACTTTCATCAAACTGCCTACCTCGCCATATACAGCTCTACTCAACGAGTTTACGGAGTTTACTACACAGTGTCTGATGAATAAAACCCCGAAATACACTGTGACCCATTGTATTTTTACCACACGGCTCACCCATACACTGCCGCGCTCGCCGACTCGGTCCTGATAAACTTCGCATTGCTCGCAATGAATTCGAGCATGTTACAAATAAATATAATTTGTCCGTCATCAAGCTCGTGGTCGTCGGCACTGATGCAATCCCGAACGGCAAGTCAGATGCAATTAGCAAGAAAACCTTTATTGCCGAACAACAGCGTGTTTATAAGCGCTCGTCGCCGACAGAAGAAGAGAGTTGTGAGAGGGCAAAGGAAGAGACAGTGATAATACACTAGGCACGCACGTGCCTTGATACGTAAACAAAAGATGCAAATGAAGATACAACAGCCTTCTTCTCTCTTAGGGCGAACAGCGGTCAGGGGCACGTCTAGCCCGCGTCGATCGGCGTAAACCTGAGGTTGCATCCGCCGCGGTATCGGTGCCGGTGGGTCTGTGGACAGCTATGTCAGCTCCGGGCGATTGCTTTAAATCCTGCACTGGTATGCGGTGAAATTTCACTTGGTCCAGGTGCTGCCACACGAGCTCACCCTCCGGTCCCTCGGCGGTTACCATGCGTGACCCCTCAGTGGCTTGGATTTGTGCTGGTGTCCATGCGTCTCCCAAGCTGTAGTTTCGGACCCAGACAGGCTTGTCTTTCTGAAAGGAATCATTGATATTGGGTTGACCGTGGTGTCCTGCCACATTTCTAGAGGCCGACACCAGGTTGTCTACTGTGGAGCGCATGTCACATCCTATTAGTAGCATTGCAGGCATTTTCCCACACACTAACAATGTTCTTTGGTAGATGTGCAACAGTCTGGCCAGTCGCGTTTGTATTGACCATTGCCTATTTATCTTCAGGCCTTGCTTTATAGTACGTACCGCTCGTTCCGCCAACCCATCGGACTGGGGGTGATATGGCACTGTACGTACATGGTCGATGCCATTCCTTCTAACGAAAGTGCTGAATTCTTGGCTTGCAAACTGCGGCCCATTGTCTGTAACAATTGTTCGAGGCAGCCCAAACATGCTGAAGAGCGTGCGCAGTGTATCAATTGTTCCAGCCGTGGCAGTTTTCAGTAGAACCGCCTCAATCCCCTTGCTGTGAGAGTCCACTACAATCAACAGCATGCACCTTCCACCGGACCAGTGACATCAACAAACACATGATCACAGCTGTCGGGTTTCCGCCCATGAAACTGGTGTATGGCGGGGCGGCATCAGCGCTGCTTGAACACACACGTAGTATGTTTTCCCGAGGTGTTCGATATATTTATCAATGCAGGGATACGACAACAGCGACCGAGCTAGTCTTTTAATTGTGCCGATTCCCTGATGTGTGTCATGCAAAAGCTGCAATACTCTCAGTCTTGCTGCTTTAGGCACGACCACTTGGTGCCCCCAAAACATGAGGCCTCTTCTCACAGCTAACTCGTCCCTCTGGCAAAAATAAGGCTGCAACGATTCTTAGATTAGCTTTAACAGCCGCGGCCACCCTTCCCGCGCCCATTTTTGCACTGTTTGCAGTTCTTCAACCTGGGCCGTAAAGCGGACCAGTTGTTCTGCTGATAGTATAATGTTGTCCAAACAGGTAGTGAGTAGTACATACACACAGTGTTGCTGTCACCCTTCTCTGCTGCCACTAAAGTGGCCGGCGATCCGTGCAGTGGCAGACAGCTGAGCGCAGCTGCCGGCACATTTACGTTACCACTCTTGTACTTGACGACATGTGAGTAGTTGCTCAACTGTAGAGCCCACCATTGTATCCGGGCTGCAGCCATGGCCGGAACAGGCTTGTGTGAGTGAAAAAATCCTACAAGCTGTTTGTGGTCAGTTAAGAGTTTGAACGCCCGGCCCAACAAGTATGCCCGGAACTTCGACACCCCTAAAACTAATGCTAGGGCTTCCTTTTTGATCTGCGAGTAGTTCTGTTCAGCAGCCGTGAGAATGCGGGAGCGGAAGCCAATGGTTTGTTTCGTGCCCTCAGACATGTCAGTGGGACAGAACCTATCCAATTACCCCTGCAGAGGCATCGCATTCTAGCACTAAAGGCTTGTCTGAGTCATAGTGGGTTAAGAACTCTGCTTCCTTCAGCAGCATTTTCACTTCTTGGAAGGCCTTCTGCTGGGTGTGGCCCCATTTCCATTCCTTTTTGCACGCACAAGTTCATATAACGAGGCCAGCACTGTAGACGCATCTGGTAAAACCCTCTGGTGGTAGGTTACTAGACACAGAAATGTTAACTCGGACACCCCACGACATGCCTCAACTTTTAGGATAGCCTCCAGATTTTCCATTTTAGCATGGAGACCTTTGTCGCTGATCATATGTCCCAGAAATTCCGCCTCCTGCCAAAACTTTGATTTCTCTCTATTCAGTCATACCCCGAACTCACAGAATCTCATTGCTCGAGTTGCACCGTCGAGCAATGTATCCCTGCTTCCGGCTAAAGTTGCACGTAGTGCTGATATGCTTGGACTCGGTCGCAAAGTGTTCCTTCCCGTAGCGGTAGCATGAGACACGCCCCTTAGATGCCTCAATCTTGTGCTTAGGAAACGAACTTTTGCTGGAACTGGCTATCTCGCCAGCATCTTTCTTTGCGGCTTCCATGGCAAGTGCAGTTTTCATGGCGCCTTCGTACGTAAGGTCTGCTTTCTCGGGCAGCCTCGTCTGCATGGCTGTGTTGTTGATGCCGCACAAGATACGTTCCCTCAACATATTGCCAAGTTCAGTTCTGAATATGCAATATTCCGAGAGGCTTTTGAGTGACGCCACGAAGTTACTGACTGACTCCCCCTCTGCACGAGTTGAACCTAAAGCGCTGAACAACAGCAGAAGGCTTGGGGCAGTAATGACCACGCAGCACGGAACAAATTTCTTTCAAAGCTTTGTCTTGCAGCTGGGCGGGCTCAACTAGATCCCGCAAAAGAGCATACGTCTTTTGTCCACAGCAACTAAAGAAGACTGACTTCTTTTTTTCTTATGCAATGTCGTTGACGATAAAGAAAGCTTCAAGGCGCTCGATGTAGCAAGGTCACACTTCCTCTCCTCTGTCGAAGGCTTCGAGCTTGCCGAACATTGGCATAACAAACGTTTGTTGTGTCAAAATCACTAAATGAATGACGAACTCACATATGTGGAGGTGGGTGGAATGACGACGCACTTCAAGGATGACGCACTTTAACAAACTTGAATGCTTTTTCCCTTATCACCACTTGTTACGAGTGTAGCCGAGCAGAACCGAGGGGGGACCGACCAAGCAGTTGCCATCAACGGTTACGCCCAAGGAACAGGCACCAACAACATGAACCTTTTGCACGACCGTACACTCGGGGTCGTACACAACTGAACTCGTGTTGTTTATTGATCCGCCATTACAGGGTGGCACAACTGGTGCCAAGCAACGGATGGAGATAGAAAACGAAACTGTAGCAGATTGGCTATTGCACCTTTCAATCATGCCGCTCGGCCTTCGATCAACACGCCGAGCAGAACTCACCTGCTCTGTAGCCGAGATGGTTTACGGCTGTACCCTCCGCTTACCGGGTGACCTCGTCAACCCAGTATCTACGCCGAATGTTTCAGATACACCTTCTTTCGTCCAGCATCTACGGATTTTCAAGCAAAGCTTGCGTCTATTACCTACCCCTGCTCACACAAATAAGCACGTTTTCCTACCCTCAAACCTGCAAACATCTTCACACGTTTTTGTCCTTGTTGACACGCCTCGTCGCTCTCTTCAGCCCCGCTATGACGGCCCTTTTCCAGTCATTAAACGTCCTGAACACCATTTCACAATCCTGCACAATGGGCATCAAGACACAGTCACTATTGCAAGGATCAAACCGGCTCCCATTATCAACACCTCTGTCTGAGCACCTCTTCAAGTGACCATGTCTACTTGTCCGCAGGGGGGCCCATCTGTGGTAAACTTTTATTCTTCTTCTGGTGTGTCACCGGTTTAGACATGTGAGTAGTGGGGGACGGCTGAGTGAGGTGAAGAGGAGGTGAAACGATGGAGTAGATCAAAGTGAAGAGACATACAAATAAAGCCCCAGTGTTCTTAACTGTGCTTGGTGGTTCTACAACTGCATGAAACAAGTCCAGCGCTTGCATTTATTGGCAATAATAAACTGTTTCTCCTCACTAAAATTTTTGTTCAACTAACAGTCACAGAAGAGTACATGACCATGCATTGCCGTCTGCAGTGTGAATTTAACACTACCAGATTCGGAGGTTTTGAGACAATGGAGTTACGCTGCTGAGCTCAAGGTCACGGATTCGATTACTGGGCACCACGGCCGCATTTCAACAGAGATGAAATCCAAAAGCGCTAATTGCCATGCTTCAGGTGCACATTAGCTACCAGAATGACATAAACTATGTCATGGTTCAACATGGCGGTGCCCACCCTGCTCTCCTTAGGCCAAACGGGTAGCCTTTGTAACCCATTTGCCCTCTTCACGAGAAGTGAATGATGTTGTAGACTTTCGCAACCCAATTCACTAAGAATCGCAGGCAGTCGACCAGGGCCCTCCACTGTGGTATCCCTCACAGCCCACGGTACCAGTTTCAGGACATTAAACCCATCAATTTAGCTTAAACATTAACATTACAATGTCCACTAAGACTAGTACTCTTCAACCTGTTTTTTAGTAAAGCCGCATATCAATGCACTGCAGCATCCATATGAAACATATGCTAGGTCAATATGGAGTGTGCCCCAATTAGAATAAAATTTGAATATGCATATTGTTACAGGGAAAGAGAGGATTAAATTATATTTACTAGATATTTACAATGCGTCCGCTGGCATACAAGATGAAAAACCAGTCCACGTGACACCAGAGAGCGTCATCGTGTACTGTATTGTCCTCAGCTTTGTCTCGAGCAGCGCTTGGTAACCTGACCCCTGACGGCAAAGGCGCCGTCCCGGTGCTTGCTAGATCGTCCGAGTGGCATCGCTTGAGCCACGTTAGAGTGTACTAGAATATTTTGAGTTGCGCGACCGGCGGCCATGGAGAGGGCCTTTTTGTGTAGAAAAGTAGCGGCGGCGCTGTAGTCGATCACTTTTGAAAGTGTCGTTCGGCCTCGCAGGCGGCTGCTTGCCGGTGCGTTTGCAGAAACGGCGAGTTTCCATGAAAGGAACGTAGAAATTAATGTTTCATCGCAACTGAACTACATTACTGTCCCGGCTACAATTAATCTGCGCCGGGCGAGCACCTGGCATGATTGGAGAGGTTTTTTTTTATGACGCGCAAAATGGGGGGGGGAGATTGTAAGATGATTGGTGAAGCGCGAACTTTTACTAGAAAACCGTATTATTCATCTGCTGCTTGGAAATTGGATCAAACGTCGCTATTGGAGCGATCAATGCCTGTCATTCATTTTATTGCCTGCTTAATCATAAATTTTCCTGCATAAAACACATTCTAATGAGCACAGCGGAGAGTGTGAGCAGTATTGCAATAACGGTATTGCCACGTGGTAGTGACGGTCGAGAACACAGCAGCAAAACTGTGAATGGCAAAACTAACTCTTCAGTGGGTGAACCAGTGCCCAGAAAAACCGGCTACACTCAAAGCACAACATAGCGGCAAACGCAGTTGAAAATTTAATCAGCGGGTCGTGCGCATCGGCTCTTATACTTGA
The DNA here is from genome assembly GCF_013339745.2 of Dermacentor silvarum. Lineage (NCBI taxonomy): Eukaryota > Metazoa > Arthropoda > Arachnida > Ixodida > Ixodidae > Dermacentor > Dermacentor silvarum. The sequence continues at coordinate 262,014,817 of NC_051154.1, read as the reverse complement.
CTATTTCTCCAACCATGAGTCATCAAAGGTTCCAGAGTAATCGCTGGTGCCAGCGTGTCTTCCAGAAAGTACTACACTATTCGCATCGCCATACATGCAGTCAGATTACGCAAGGTTCGGTGACAACAGACAGCGGATAGAACCATCGATGACATTCGAGAAACTTCCGATACACGAATCCTTCGCGGAGCGATAACATTTGTTATACAGTGAAACGTAGTCACCCAAGAAAAATAAATGAGTACTTGTTTTAGGATAATAATTTTTCATTTAGTAAAAATTCTGCCGAAGGCTATTGGTAGATATTGTCTGTAATCAGAATCCTTTTAGAACTGAGGTTTGAACAGCGCGAATAAAACAAGGACAGAATAAACTGCAAGAATTGCTTAGACCTACCTTCTATACCTAAATGCATGCGAAATAAAAAAGATAAATTTACTCGGCATCCACTGCACTGTTCTTGATGGCCTAATTTGTTGCATTGTGAAAGAAAACTTTCAAATGATCAAAGTGTAGGAAGCAGAATCTTTATTAAAGCTGTCAATCTTTCTCATACAAATATTGTGATAACTAAAACAAAAGGCAAGCATCAAATTTACTAAGTACTAAACAAAAATGTAACAAATTTTTATACTGCAATTATACTGCAATTTTATACGCAAAGCTTCCCGCCACTCCGCCGCAACCCCGCTGACTGGCGCACACCGGATGACAGACCCATCTGTTTTAATTGTTCCGGTATTGGACACATCGCCCGTCATTGCCGTAATCGCTGGTCGTCGTCTCCTCGGTGGTCGTCTCCGAGTCACTACCGCCAAGTACCAGACAATCGCACTTTCTCGCCCTACACGCCGCCTCGGAACATCAACGCCGACAGTGCTCCACCAAGATCCAGCCGCTCCCCGTCTCCGCAAGGCCGTCGGTCCCGTTCGCCTCTCGTTCACCGCTCTTCGTCCCCATCTGCAACCGGTCGCTTCCCTTCGGGAAACTAGGCGGTGCAGCTCCCGGAGGTGAAGCTGCAACTCCGACCCGGCCCACAAATCCTCTGTTGACCCTGCCTACACGTGGAAACCTACTGGACATTGAGGTTGATGGTGTTCCTGTCACATCTCTCGTTGACACAGGAGCGCAGCTTTCAGTTATGAGCGCTGCTCTCCGCCGAAGGCTCAAAAAGGTTCTGACTCCCGCCGTACCGTGCACTGTGCGAGTCGCCGATGGGAGTACTTCACCTGTTCTTGGAATGTGCACAGCACGCGTGACCATTGCGGGCCATTATAGCGTTGTTTTATTTATCGTCCTCGAGCACTGTCCACACGACCTAATTCTCGGCCTCGACTTCCTTTCGAAACACTCTGCCCAAATTGACTGCGCCGCAGGTGTTGTACAGCTGGATCTGCCGCTTCCTGCCGACGCAGACGCAACAACTTGTGCTTCACCCCGCTTATGTTCTGCTGAGTTTGCACGGCTGTCTCCACAGGCGGCTACCAATGTCCTCCTGACGCCCTGTCCTCCCGTACCTGATGGCGAGTACGTCGTGTCTCCGCTTACTGACGTGGTTTTGTCACGAAATATTGCCCTACCGAGCACCTTAATCCGGATCCTCGAAAACTGCGCTCGGGTGCCCATCCTCAATTTTGGATTTTCGACGCATGTGCTGCCACACGGTATTGCCGTCGCACTTATCACTCCTTTGGATGAATTTGAGATTTCTTCTTTGGCCTCCGAATCCTTCCTGAGTACCAACACACCTTTGTCACCCATTCCTTCGTGCTCGACGCCTGCGGACGATGTTTGTAAGATGATCGCCCCTGACCTTCCTTCCGAGCAAAGAACAGCTCTTCGTCGCCTCCTGTCATCTTATCGGGATATCTTTGATTTGGACGACCGTCCACTTGGTTAGACATCTGTTGTCACGCATCGCATCAACACCGGTGACGCCAGCCCCATTCATAGGCGGCCATATCGTGTCTCCGCAACAGAAAGGGCCATAATCCAGAAAGAGGTCGACAAGATGATGGACAAGGACATCATTGAACCTTCCAGTAGCCGTGGGCATCACCGGTTGTCTTAGTAAAGAAAAAAGACAACTCGTGACGCTTCTGCGTTGACTACCGTCACCTCAACAAGATAACAAAGAAGGATGTTTATCCCCTGCCTCGCATTGACGACGCTCTTGACTGCCTTCACGGATCCCAATACTTTTCATCAATTGACCTCCGCTCCGGCTATTGGCAGATTAGCGTCGACGAGATGGACCGCGAGAAAACCGCCTTCGTCACACCGGACGGTCTGTACCAATTTAAAGTCATGCCCTTTGGATTATGCAATGCGCCAGCTACATTCGAGCGCATGATGGACTCTCTGCTGCGCGGCTTGAAGTGGTCTACATGCCTCTGTTACCTCGACGATGTGATTGTGTTTTCGTCGAACTTTGAGAGCCACCTGAGGCGCCTCACGACCATACTCTCCGTGTTTCGCAGGGCTGGCCTTCAGCTAAACTCCTCCAAGTGCCATTTCGGTCGCCGTGAAATTACCATGCTCGGCCATCTCGTAAACGCCGCCGGAATCCAGCCTGATCCACAGAAAGTTCACGCTGTGCGCAATTTTCCTGTACCTTGTTCAACAAACGATGTCCGTAGTTTTTCTGGGCTTATGCTCTTATTTCCGGCGATTTGTGAAACACTTTGTCGACATCGCTCGCCCTCTCACTGACCTTCTTAAGAAAGATGCCTCTTTCTCTTGGGGACCACTGCAGGAGCAAGCCTTCTCTACCCTGATCGAGCGGCTTACAACCTCCCCGATTCTGTCACACTTTGACCCTTCTGCGCCTACTGAAGTACGAACTGACGTGAGTGGTTATGGCATCGGCGCTGTCCTCGCTCAACGTCAACAGGGCCACGACCGTGTCATCGCTTACGCCAGCCGCCTTCTTTCCACGCCCGAGCGAAATTACTCCATCACTGAGAGGGAATGCCTCGCGCTCGTATGGGCGGTCGCGAAATTTCGGCCGTACCTTTTCGGTCGGAGCTTCTGCGTCGTAACCGATCATCACGCCCTCTGCTGGCTCTCCTCTTTGAAGGACCCAACTGGACGACTTGCACGTTGGGCATTGCGTCTACAAGAATATACATTTTCTATTATGTATAAGTCAGGGCGCCTGCATAAAGACGCTGACTGCCTGTCCCGCAATCCCGTGGATCAACCGGACGATACCGATGCAGACTCGGACATCAGTATTCTGTCTCTCTCCGGCTTTCTCCATATTGGCGACGAGCAACGCCAAGATCCTGTTCTTCGAACACTTATGGAACGCCTAAGCTCCTCGCCTAATGACCCGTCTCTGCGGATGTTCACCTTGCGCGATGGAACTTTATACCGTCGTAGTGTTCGTCCTGATGGCCCGGAGCTGCTCCTAGTCGTTCCAAAGCACCTTCGACTGGCCGTGCTCCAGCAACTTCACGACGCTCCTACTGCTGGACATCTGGGCATCACTCGTACTTACGACCGCCTGCGGCGCCGCTTCTTCTGGCCCGGCATTTATCGCTCTGTGCGCCGTTATGTCACTTCTTGCGACCTGTGTCAGCGCCGCAAGATGCCTGCTATGCCTCCTGCTGGTTTGCTTCAACCAATTGTTATCCCTACAGAGCCCTTCTTCCGTGTGGGCCTCGACCTCCTTGGCCCCTTTCCTATTTCTATGAAAGGAAACAAATGGATTGCTGTAGCAACAGATTATGCCACGAGATATGCCATTACACGAGCGATGCCAACCAGCTGCGCTACAGATGTCGCCGACTTCCTACTATACGACGTCATCCTGCACCACGGCGCCCCTCGCCAGTTACTCACGGATCGCGGCCGCTACTTTCTCTCGAAGGTCGTCGATGATCTGCTCCGCTCCTGTTCTACAGAACACCAGCTCGCTACCGCATACCACCCTCAAACGAACGGCCTCACCGAACGACTCAACCGCACACTAACCGAAATGCTGGCCCTGTACGTTTCCGACGATCACCGCGACTGGGACGTCGCTTTACCGTACATCACTTTCGCATACAACTCGTCCCGTCACGATACTGCCGGATTCTCCCCATTTTACCTTTTGTATGGCCGCGACCCCACCTTGCCCTTCGACACGTTGCTACCTTCCGCAGTACAATCACCCAGCACTGGTTACGCTCGCGATGCTGTTGCCTTAGCCGCCCAGGCCCGAGAGGTCGCCCGTCATCGCCTCACAGTCTCGCAAGCTTCTCAAAAACGACGCTACGACCTTCGGCACCGAGACCACCATTTTTCCCCTGGTTCCCTTGTCCTTCTCTGGACGCCTTCACGTCGAGTCGGCTTGTCGGAAAAACTCCTTTCCCGTTATTCTGGTCCATACCAGATCTTACGACAACTGTCCGACGTGACATACGAGATCGCCCCAGTCGGTCAGCCTTCAGTGTCTCCCAACGTCACCAGCGATGTTGTTCACATCGCCAGGCTCAAGCCCTATGTCTCCCCATTAAGCGACGCTCCATAACCTGCACCGGGACGCAGCTAACCCCACCGGGAGGGTGATGTTACGGTGAAGGGAAAGAAGAAGGTGACGCGAACGAGAGGAAGACGAAGTCTCTGGCCGTTGCCTGAACGTCATATTTCTTCGCTTGTAAATATACATCCTTCTACACTCGTGGGCCTGCTTTCTTCCTGCAACAATATTTCTTCTAAGCAGTACATTGATATATAACATTTTCCCGCTAGAGATGCTATAACAGATGCAGTTCACACAACTGCGATATCCATTTTTAAAGCAGATTTACAGATTTCTAAGCTTTGTTCCGTTTTTTCTTTAGCACGCTCTCCTTCATGGGTTTCTGTAATAAGTACAGTGTGTGAAATCATAATTCTGCTGCACACAGTTGCTTTAAATCAGCATTCTCTCTTAAATGCAACAAATCTCGCTGCCATTATCAGACGCGAACTGATGCCGTTTCGTAAGTGACCTCGGTGCCGGTGCTTTATTGGTTAGATATGAAGGTACATTCAGCAAAATAGTCAGCACCGCATCAGGTCAAAGAATTGGTTTCATTCTTGGCACTCGAACTTCTGTTCCGTTATGTGCCCGTAGTCTTTCACGATGAACTGAGGCTCAAAGTGAAGCTCGCACACAGTGCAATCAGCGCCGACGAGCTTATTAAGTCTGCGTGCATTTCTCTCCCACACAAGTTGTAGCTATTCATCTCTGGGAGCTTTAAAAAGCGATACCTTGCAACCTTGGTCCGTGCGAGCATACCCAGTCTTGCACCCAGGTGCATAACATTGATTTCAATGCTGCTCCACCCCCTTTTTTTCACACCCCCCCTTTTTTGAATCCCAAATGTGCGGAGTGTGTGCGTGCTCGCACGCGCGCGCACGCACACACCCATCACAGGCGGGAGCGCGCCAACTTGCTTCAAGAGTGAGCAACGCCAGCACCACCGCTACTTTCTCCAAAAGAGGGGACGCTGGTATGCAAGGCATGCCGGCTTCGGTCACGCCACTCAGTAGTTCTAGTACACTCTATCCGCGTGACGTGGACAACATCGGTGGAAGGTCGAGACATGGTGGAATCGAGGGGCGTGATTTCACATGTGACGTCGGTCACTTGGCACAAGACCCAGTACAGGCCAGAGAAAGGCGAAATCAACTTTTTGCAATGGCCAATACGACATGACGGTGTCCAAAGAAGGACTGTATCACCAGGGTTGAAGAGGGCATCGCGGTGGCGGGCATCATAGAAGTGTCGTTGCTTGTCCTGCGAAGCGGTAAGGCGCAGGCGTGCAATCTGGCGTGCCTCTACAGCTCTGAAGATGACGTCACGGGCGTAATCTGATGACGAGTCGAGAACAGCGGGAAAGAGGGTGTCAAATGGCAGCGTGGGATTTCTTCCGTACAAGAGGTAAAACGGAGAAAAACTAGCAGAGTCATGTCGGGAGGAATTATAGGCAAATGTTACGAAGGGCAGAGCGGTGTCCCAATTATGATGGTCGGTGGAAACATAAGAAAGCATGTCTTTGATAGTTCTATTAAGACGCTCTGTGAGGCTGTTGGTCTGACGGTGGTGCGCCGTTGTCAACTTGTGTTTTAAAGCACAGGAGTACAAGAGGTCCTGGACAACCTCCAATATGAAATCGCGGCCCCGGTCTGTGAGGAGAGGTCGTGGAGCGCCGTGGTGAAGTACAATGTCTTCGAGCAGGAAGTCAGCAACGACGGTTGGAAGTGCCCGAGTGATTGCGTACCGGGTCGTGTATTCGGTAGCGACTGCTATCCACTTATTTCCACAGACAGATAGCAGGAAAGGGCCAAGAAGGTCAAATCGAAACCCTAAAGAATGGTTCCGATGGTACGTCAAGGGGTTGAAGGCGGCCAGCTGTGTGTACTGCTGGTTTCTTGTGGCGCTGGCATTTTTCACAGGAATTGACCTAACGGCTGATGGAATGGTAAATGCCTAGAGACTCCAAGGTGACCCGCGGAGGAATGTGATGTAGCTGTGTGAGGACAGTTTGACGCATGTGTGTAGGAATAACGAAGAGCAGTTCAGGACCGTCAGGGTGCATGTTGTAATGCTACAAGACACCATCCTGCAGCACAAACATACACAGAGAAGGGGAAGGTGCCTCAGAAGTCAGCCGGAGAACGACATCTCAGAAGTAGGGGTCACGGCATTCCTCATCTCCGATGTTCTGAAATGCAGTAAGCAACAGCACGCAGGTACCCTCACAACTGTTGGCAAGCTCCGGTGAGTCTACTGGATGGCGCGACAAGCAACCAGCATCTTCATGCAATTGGCTGCTCTTATGCACAACTGTGAATGAGTACTCGGAGTCGTAGAGCATACCGACCAAGACAGCCAGTAGGATCCTTTAGCAATAAAAGCCGGCATAAGGCATGATGGTCGGTAATACATACCTGCCAAGTTCGGAGAAACTAAATCGGGGAGATCTTTCGACCGGAGCGGGGGCGTCAGTCAATTCTTAAACATTTAATTCAATTCTTGGGTCTTACGTCCCACAACCACCATCTGATTATGAGGCACGCGGTAGTGGGGAACTCCGGATTAATTTCTAACACCTGGGGTTCTTTAAGGTGCACCCAATGGATGGCACACATGCGTTTTTGCATTTCGCCGCAAACGAAATGCGGCCGCCGCGGCCTAGATTTGATCCCGCGAACTCGTGCTTAGCAGCGCAATGCCAATGCCACTAAGCAAGCACGGTGGGTGTTCAAAAATTATTCAGATGATGTTTGATTGCAAGAAATTCCATTTCTCTCACATTTTGCGAGGATGGCGTTTTCCGGCGTCTTGAACCAGCGATACATGGACGCGCGGCACTGCGTCCTCGTATTTTTCACAATGTTAAATTGCTGCTCGCACTCTGCATTGCTCTGTGGTATCAACAAAATACCCAGCGTCACTTCGGCTGAGCCCTACATTAAAAATACTTGAAGATACTTTTTGGACTAGCGCTCCTTGCTTTTAAAGCCATGACTGACCATAGGCCTATGCAATGCCAGAGCGGCTGATGCCGAGGAGAACGATGGAGAGTCTATATATAGTGTTGCTAGTTGGGGAAGGCGGCATTCGCTGGCTAGCTTAATGGGACTAGGGCCACTATGGCACCCAAAAATCTCGTGAGCGTAAGGAGCGGCTCTGCAGTTAACGAAATAGTGCATGTATAGGGTTTCCCTACTATTTTCTTAACAATGTTTTGCGCGATGAACTTCTAACTGGATTAGATTGGGTTAGATTTTTTTTTTTTTTGCCAATGTGACCTGACAAAGCGCTGAATGCAGGAACCGGACACAACAGCAATTTCTGGGAGATTTTCCTGTCAACCGTACAACCGAAAGAAATGGTCCAAATCCGGGAGACTTGGCAGGTACGGTAATGACTGTGAATGGCCGGCCGTACAAGTAGGGGCGAAATTTGCCCACTGCCCTAACGAGGGCAAGGCACTCGCATTCAGTAATGGAGTAATTACACTCCACTTGGGACAGAAAACGGCTAGCATATGCAATAACACGGTCGCAACCTTGCTGGCGCTGAGCTAAAACAGTGCCGATTCCGTGAACACTGGCATCAGTTCGAACTTCCGTTAGAGTGGTCATGTCAAAATGGGCTAGAACTGGTGGTGAAGTGAGTCGCATGGTAAGCTCAGCGAACGCAGTAGCTTGTTCCGGACCCCAGACAAAAAACGCATTTTTCTTGAGAAGTTCTGTGAGAGGACGTGCAATGTCAGCGAAATTGCGTACGAACCGGCTAAAGTATGAGCAGAGGCCCACAAAGCTTCGAACGTCGTTGGCCATAGTCGGCATGGGGAAATTCTTGACGGCACGAACTTTCTCTGGATCGGGGCAGACGCCGGAAGAATCGACAAGGTGTCCGAGCACAGCAAGTTGCTGGCGGCCGAAGTGGCATTTTGATTAATTAAGCTGAAGCCCAGCCTTGTAAAAAACAGAAAGAATTATCGAAAGACGCTTGAGGTGCATGGCAAAACTTGGTGAAAAGACAATAATGTCATCGAGGTAGCACACGCAGATAGCACACGAAACTGTGTAGGAGAGTGTCCATCATATGTTCAAATATAGCCGGGGCATTACGTAACCCAAACGGCATCACTTTAAACATATGATGGACGCTTGCCAAACAAATCAGTGAGCATTTGTTTGCACAAGTCCCAGCTGGTGAGCTCCTCTTCGTGGGTCTCAAACTAAATGCGTGCCCTTCCCGCGAGGTAAAAAATCTGGTTAGCGAGAATGACGGTCTGGTCCCAGTGATTGCTCGTGCTCACTCGTTCGTAGAGCTGAAGTCAACCTTCAATCTCGGTGTTATCCGTTCCAGAAAAGGTGCCAGGGTCGCACGATTGTGCCAGGATGACGGTGAGCATGGGTGGCAACGGGCCCGAAGCATTCTCGCCTTGAGCTTACATTGCCGATGCAGCCTAGGAGCGCCCACTGCGTAAATTCATTGTGCGTCTTGGACAGCCCACACCTCCACCAAAATGTTACGGGGAAAGGGAGGTTTAAATTATATTTACAGGATATTTGCAATGCGTCCACTGGCATACAAGATGGAAAACCAGTCCGCGCGACATCAGAGAGCTTCGTTGTCTTCTGTATTGTCCTCAGCTTTGTCTTGAGCAGCGCTTGGTAACAATATTTCTGTGCTTTGGTATCTTTTGAGTGTGTCCTTTCCGTAAACAGTGGGCATGCATTAAGCTTTAGCTTAACTGTGATAACTTGACTACAGCTCTTGTCATTTAAATTACAACATTACTAGTACAAACCCTACCCAATGGCTGGGAGAAGATAGCACCTTTGGTATTGAAAGTACTGGGTTATTTTGTAGTGACTTTCCACCTAACTGAATTGAATTCTGGGATTTTACGTGCCAAAACCACGACTTGATTACGAGGCATGCCATTTTTTGACCACCAAGGGATCTTTAACGTGCCCCCAATGCACGGGACACAGGCATTTTTGCATTTCGCGCCCCATCGAAATGCAGCCACTGCGGCGGGGATTTGATCCCGCGACCTAGTGCTTAGCAGCGCAACACCATAGCCACTAAGCTACTGTGGCAGGTAACTCTACCCCTATTATACATAAGAGTGTATAAACATCAGTCGGGTTGCTCCCAGTGACAAGGACAGTAGAGCATAAGAGCACACTGCCCAGGGACTAGCCCTCAGCCGTGGGTTGAATGCACCAATTTATCATATGGGTTTTGGCACATGTAGTGGCTGCACAAATCGACTGGACGATATTCCGTGCATTTGTTCCACTGAATTTCATAACTGTGCTCTCCAACCCTCCACAAAATCACTTTGTCAGAACCTCAATGATGCAAAAGTGAAAAATTGTGCATTTTTTATTTGCTGCCCAGTCATGTGCAGGTGTTTCTGGTGCAGGAGGCCTGCAGACAAAAAGAAAAGCACTGAGTGCATTCCTCGGTTTTACTGACTGCTGCAAATAATTTAAAAAACTGTTATAAATAAATAGGCAAGTTGCAAGTTAAGCATTCACAGATTTCACAAGCTGCCCAAGAGGGAATTAAGAGCACTGCTATCCACTTCCACACTGATAAGACATGCTTTATAAGAAAGTATATTGCAAGTTTACTCAGCGTCACCCTTTGGTATGCAAGCTCATGACACAAGAATTTTTGCATCTTGCCCCTATCAAAACACGGCCACCGCAGCCGGGAATCGAACCTGTGTTCTCAAGCTACGCAGCACGATGCCATAGCCGCTAAGCCAGCGCAACGGGTTTGTCCGATTCATCAGACCCAAACTAGCTGTCACTAAGGTAGCCTGACCTGACAAAAGAATTGAAACTTATGTATACTGTGTTTACAACTACTGTTCAAAAGCATTTTTCATTCTCAATCTGGCCATTGTTGACAGTTCATACCTGTTTGCACCAAGATCTGGGACATCAAAATTTGGTTTTGGTGCAGGACAGAAGTGCCTTGGCTACTGTTGTGGTTTCTCACAGCACAGTGGCATCCGTTTGGACACTGCTGTCCTTTATAAACACAGGACTGGCCTGAATACCTGCGACACATAAAATATATGTGATGTTCTTCACAAGTACCCAGTTTTTCCAGTCATATCAATAGTAACTATTTCTCACCAACAGATGGATTCTTGGGACAAGTTTGTGCAGCCCTTGTTCTGTGACCAATGTGATGTGTCTTGCCAGCAAAGTCACACTTGTGCTCTGCTGTGGCACTCGCACAGGAAGCTGTTTGCTCATCACTGCCCCTCAAGCTAGTCGTGGCTTTGCAGCTAGGACCACACTTGCTACACTGCACAGAACCATCAAGCTGCTTCGCATCACTGAGAGCTTCTTGGGCAAGCTGTTCACAAACCAAAAGATAAAAGTACACTGTGGCACACGCTAATGGCACCCAGGCTGTGTATTCGACTCTCGCAGCTGAGAAGTGCACTAGCTTTAATAAATTGCCCACTGTGAGAGCACAGCAAGTGATGTAAAAAATATATATATATATTACCAAGCTTGTTCCCAACACTTTCAAGGTTGCACTGGTGCTATATCATCGGAAACATTTCACAGATCAGCAAGACTTTTTTGTCTGGGTTCATATCCTTAAGCGATCATTTAGAAAATGCACGCAGCTACTGTAAGAAATTCACAAAAACACCACGACAGGCCATGGTACCGACGATAGCAAGTCTGACCGAACTATGTCCCTCTTGATTTCCATGCATGCAACCAAACCATTCGGCAGGGACACTAGGCAGCCTCACCCAACAATGAACATGCTCTTTGGCATAACTTACCTGAGCTCGTCGTCGCTTCACCGCTCTCCATCGCGGTAATGGTGGGTGGCTGCGCTTCGTGTGCACGAACAGCGTTGGCACGGCGTCTTCCTTCAGGCGTCTGCCGTGGTTTGCTTTTGCGAGCCCAAAGGCTTCCATCAAGTACACGCTGTCTCTATAGCAGTCCGGAGTGAAGTGGTCAGAGCACACGCAAGCGTTTTTATCCGGGGACCAGACGACGCGCCGCACAGCACAAAGCCACTTCTTGCGAAGAGCGCTCTCGGAAGGAAACCTGTGGTAACAGACACCGTTCGTCTTCGTTGACCTATTCGTGCAGCCCTCAACGCAACACCAGCTTCCACCCATCGCTTCACCTCCTACACTGACTGCAGACCGAAGACCCGCAAAGTCATTGAACCACCAAGGTCCTTCGAACCACTGGCTGTGAGGTAGAGTGTACAGCACGGCCGTGGTACCTAGAACCTGGTAGTATATCCACAGAACACATATACAAACTATCCAGCATATCTAGCAGGAACTCCATGATTTAGCATTTAGCAAATGCGGGCATAGGTAGGCATAGAGTTTTAAGTTTTGGTTTTGGTCAGCAAGGGCACATGGCCACAAAAACATGTTATGATGATGATGGTGGTGCCTGCGTCCATACTGCTTTGAAACAAAATTTCGTAGAAAGCATAGAGTTTCTCACTAGTGTAAAACTCTATGGTAGAAAGATCTCATTTCATGGTCCAAATTGTTCAATAACACTGTTATAATGTTTTTCTTTAGTTTTAAATTCTCGAATAAAAACAATATTTAAAGGCCATGCTTTGCAAACTTATGAAGAAATAAATTCATAAAAATAATAAAATGCAATAGAACGTAGCAGTAAAATAATTCGGAAATCAATACTTCTTGACACTGCGACCACGATGACGGCAACAAAGCTCTGCTGCACAGTTGCTACAGCGTGGCGTGCAACCATCTCGGAAGTCGGGCTTTTGGCGCATTGCGAGGTCATTTGCATGACTTCAGGTTGTTCTGTGGCCAGGCGGCGCACATGTCTAGGCGTGTTCGTGTACTGCAAGCATGTCGCAAGTCTGATGCAAAGAACGAGAAGCTGCTGCATCGAGAAACGAAACAACTGAAGCTGTGAGGTAATGCTGGAACAAAATGGAACACACCCTTGGTGGTTGCAGCGGTTACAGGCATGGTAGGCGGCAGACGTTGGCTGCGTTGTAGGTTTTCGGAGGCTGCACCTGCGTGAGGCAAGCGGCGCACAACATGGCCACGTCCAAAGGGGACTGTAGCGAGAGCAGTAGTGGAAACGGTGGTGTCGCAGCGACGGATTTATCGCCCAGCGAAAGTGAAACGCTGGAAGGTCGTGCCGCTGCTATCCAGGAGAAGCTGGACAACACTTACCGGCAAATTGTGTTCCTCGACCAGCAAATCCGCGACCTGAAGCGTCTTTACAAGCGTGCCGAGAAGAACAACAAGTACGCTTTTCGGTACAACATTCGCATGAAGATGTCCATTGCAAGTGGCATAAAGATGATGTACTACCACTACGCCAACACCAAAGTGGCTGAACTGGAACGCATCACTACGCAGATGGAGGAGGCGCGCTCAACGGCCAGTGACACTTCGGACGGCGATAGGGTGTAGGCTTTTAGTACGTGGCGTGGCTTAAACATTTTATTATGGATCTGTGTAAGTGCTACAGTGCTGCGCAGTGCTCGGTTGCTGACTTCCCGAACGGTATTTGCACATGTGTGTTTTGTGCCGCGCCAATTCGTTTTTATTTTTACGTTTCTGTGAGACAGTCATAGTAGACACTCTACAGCACGAAACGCTGCATCCCTGATTGATGAACTCGGAGGTAACATTGTGACTTGGAAATCAAGTGCGCATCTAGCGATTTAATAGGGGTCGAGGCTGCGTCCGAGCATGATTTCCTTTCGAAGCATTTGGCATGTTGTGCACAGACGAGTCAGACTTTCTTATGAACAGTGATGTTTGTGCTGCACAGCTTGCAAAAGAGAAACCTTTGAAGAGGACATGTCTTCAAAACAAAGTAGTAAAAGCAACCCGAACATTGCGCCATCAACCTCAGTATGGTCATGTAAGAAGTGACAAGCCCATCTGACTCGATGTCACTTGGGCAAAGGCTTACGGTTTTATGATAGCTTGTGATTGTATGGTCGTGTTGGCTTGTCTGTTCTACCCCAGCCTATTTGTTAGCATTTACTTCTTAGTTCAGCTCCGCCACCGCATATTTTTGCCTCTGTGAAATGCAGTCTTGGCTGGCCAACCTTACTCTTCTTTGTTTTATGATGTCAGTGTTCTTTTAGATCACACTTTCGTGCTTTTTTTGTGTTTGTTGCCTGTTTTGCCCCAGATTTTTTTTAGCTTAATGCGCCAGCATCATTTGCTCCACAATTCAACCTACCCACCGGTGTGGCTCAGCCAGCTAAGGCGTTGCGCCGCTGAGCATGAGGTCGCGGGATTGAATCCCGGCCGCGGCGGCTGCATTTTGATGGAGGCAAAATGCAAAAACGCCCGTGTGCTTGCGTTGTGGTGCACGTTGAAGAACCCCAGGTGGCCAAAATCAATCCGGAGCCCTCCACTACGGCGTGCCTCATAATCAGAACTGGTTTTGGTACGTAAAACCCCAGAAAGAAGAAGATCCACAATTCAACCATGCCACCACGGTTTTTTGCCATGCATTCCTCTGTGAAGTACAGTGTTGGCTGGCCAACCTTTCTTTTGTGTATTCTTTTATATTTTGAATGTCGTTTTAGTCTTTTGTGTATTCTTTTATGTGCACTCCAGTATGAGTGTTTTGCTAACCCTTTACAGACCTTTGAGCTATATTGTTGCAGGCACCATTAAGTTTAGTGACAAGAAATGCGATGCTTGGTGTATGTTATATGCTAGAAAACATGACTGCTTATCTTTAAAGCCATGTATTCATGGCAGTGTTCTTGTCTCATACAACCAGTGCGGTATGATTGCAATGCATACCTTTCATGTATCTTTAGAAACTGTGATACATATTGTGGTCATTCTGGTCAATCATTGTGCATGGAAATCTCAACTAGCCACGGTCTCATTGCAGCTTGCTAATGAATTCTGGTGTGTAAATGCTACAAAGATAGATGACTGAGGATGCGATGTGGCCCAGAATTGCAGACGTTCCACCTCTCAGGGAAATTTCATTAGACTTTCGTAGCACCTTGACAGAGCACCATGGGCTTAAATACGAAATGCTTATGGTCCCCATTCCCTCTCAACTTCAAAGGCAAACATTGGGTCATACTGTGTGGGTAGATTACTCTTGTATTCCATTGAGGACACATTCACTTATTTGTAGGGAAAGTGTCATTTAAGGCTGGATGTCTCCATCGCTTTCAATCGCCCACAGACCCAAGGCCAGAATTTGATTTTTTTTTCTTCGTCATTGGTTCACATGTCGCTGTTGTTGCCAGGTTAAGCTATGCATCCCCAAAGTTTGGCAAGAAAAGATTAGAAGTGTTATGAATGGCAGCACTTGGTGCTAAAGTCAACTGCAACGAAATGCATCTCAAAAAGCTCGCATAATATCGGCAGACGTAAATGATTCATCTGCCACTGAACTTCATTTATTGCAATGGCAGCTGACACTGCTGTCTTTTCAATAACTTTTTTTTTGTGATGCACGCAACATTGTCCTCATCTACAATATTGCATATTGTGGCCACCACAACACATGGACAGGGGCCACCAATCTCGGGAGTCTGTGTGGGGTGCAACACCTTGATAGAAATTACTAATTGCGAATGTTGTGCAATGGTTGGATGGTTGGTGCATCCTGCTACGAGTTTTAATTCTAGCGATGTATGCAGTGGGTGAGACTCCTGCGCCAATTGCGCCATTTTGATACAAACGCTAATTCCTGCGCCAAACATGGAAAATTGACCGAAATTGTGCCACGCTGCGCCGGAACGGCTTCGGCAGTGGCTGCGAGCAGCCAGCGGATTCGTTCTCCGAAAAAGAGTACAGCCGTTCACATTCCGCACACCGCCGACAGCGCTTCCTGCACAGTTTCTCGTAGTTTTCGTGCTCATAAAGCTGGACTTTTCGGCGCTTCCGGCAAGTGGCCGGTGCGCGCGCGGCCACTCGTGCCTGTTTTTGCTGCTGTCAGAACGGCCAGGGCGGCTGTATTAAGAGTGTACTACAATATGGTCGAGTAGGCTGAGTGGCGCGGCGCTCCCTAGCTGAGGCGCAAAACAAGGAAATATAGGCTGAGGGCATTGTGAGCAAACTAGATGTTAGGGAGGCACGCGCCGCAGCGGGCGGACGTCTCTGTCCCCAGGGCCGGTATAACCTAAAACAATTTAACGCAATAGTGTTTAGGGCCCCGTGTCGCAGAAAATCCGGCGTCTGCAACCGGCGGGAGGCGGAGAAAATCGTCCAACCACATCAACCGTGCAGGCCCTCCACGTGGTGCAAAGTTTTGGTGAACAAAATTTGAATTTATCAGAGCGAAATCCGTCAGAAAATTCGGCGTTGGATTTGCCGTCGGATTGTTTACTAATCGGCGTCGGATTGTAATTTGAATGTACAAGAAAACCTAATTCTGCTACGAGGAAACTCGAACACAAACATCTTTTCCAGCATTTCTACCAGACCTGCAAGCGTCGGGGCAATAGCAAACAATTAATAAAATAATAAAAAATGGTGCTAGGGCCTTCACATTTTAATGTAAGACCACTTATATTGCCGCTGGAAAAACGTCTTTCCAGCACTACATTTCAGTTTAAAAGTGAAGCCGACCTTAAAGGGATCGTAAGCTTGGTCTTTGTAAGCTGGGTTTCCCACGTTCAGTGTTGCAGTGAATGAAGCCTACTTGCCGTATGCAATGTGAACGGGTCCCAATAACGCTATCTCGTTCTACTCTAAAGGCAAAGCTTAAGCGTCCTCCAATTTTTAGTCCGTGCTTACGGTCATATGGGCGAGGCCTCAGCCATTTTCATCCAGCACGGACTAATGGCAGATTTGGAATAAAAAGTCGCAGTTTTGCCCAAAGGCAAAGCATCGATTGTGTTAGCAAATTGGTAGACAGCTACACAAAGTACAGTAGCTTTATCAGCCATATAACCTTGGAAACATTGCCTTATTAACTGAATTTGTGTAGCAATTATGGTTTCAGAGCGCACAAGCAAACAAACACATCACACTCGGTGTCCGCGGACGCTCGCTGCTGCTGGTAAGCGCAACAGCCGCAGCGAGTGAAGTGACCTTCGTGCTGTCTATCGCTTCAACGCAAACTGAACGGCGAGAACACAGGACGCACAAAGGCATATGAGCCGTCTGCAGGTCGCTTTCAGGTTATGGCACGCGCGGCTGCGCAAAGTGCACAGTTATTGGTGGAGAAGCTGCCCTCGTCCCTCCCGCGCTGCCTCCCCACTTTCCTCCCTTTCGCGTGCAAGATTGAGCTGCGATCGTCAGTTCCCCTTGCGTCTGGTCGCGAAATACACAATTGCTGCCGGAGAACAGCGCCCCTACCTCCCCCCATCTCCTCACGGCCTTTCACGCCACATAGTTTGCTCCGCTTTCCTCCCTCCCTCGTGCTCGCCAGATTGAGCCGCGATCGTCGGCTCCCCTCACATGCTTTCACTCGCATTTGCGGCCACAGTGTTATCGACCTTGGACTTTATACGGAACATCACGGCAACGGCAAAAATGCTCTGGAGTGTTCATATAATATTGCAATAAAAGCAGTTCGGGATAGCTTTGCGTTATACCAGCCCAAAATTTTCTATGCCTATCTGGATATGCGGTGACATATGGTGCCCCAGAAATTATTTTACCGCGTCGATTAGACCGCATAATTTGAGAACATTTTCTGCTATCACTATGAGCGTCGGCGTGGGAATATGTAGTTCGATCGTACTACCACCGATGTTTTCGGCTTTACAGAAAAGCATGCGCCGTGCCACCGTTCGACCCATTCTTCCATATTCTTGTACGCAATAACTACAAAGCACGATTCCACTATGCGCTTCTTGGTGATTTATTCTGTGCTTCGTCATAGTTTCCAAGTCTGCTGCCATATTCAATTATTCCACCAAGATTCAGTTGCTTTCCAAACTGCTTCAAAATGAAACTTTATCTGCTCCACATTACTACAAAATGAAATTTAGTCTGCTCCACGCTGCTCCAAAACGCAATTTTGTCTGCTCCAAACTGCTGCAAATTGCAGTTTTACTTGCTCCAAAAATTGCTCCGAAATGACTTTGGGCAGTCCCACCCCTGTGTATGCAGGCAAAGTTTGGTTTTAAGTGCTCAAGTGCTTTCTTTTGGCTACCCCCCCCCCCCCCCACACACACCTTTTGCAGACATTTGTAAGAAATGCCTAATGTGTTGAAGTAGTGAAACCATTGAATATTATGCGCTGTATTATTAACAGGTCTGTGTGCTCAAGAGATACCCATGAGGTGGTTGTTTATCTACAGATATATTGTGATTTATTGTCTAATTGCACGTATGTGCTCACTGGAATTACTTTGTGGATCATAACACTGTGCTGATAAGTTTGCTGTGGCTTGGATTTCTGCAACCCAATCAATACAGTGGCAGCTATGGGTGAAGTTTTTTTTTTTTTTTACTGCAATAGCGATGGACCTTTCTGCAAACATGCAGCGCCATGCTTTCCCTTAGTGGCGTTTGGCAAGAGGATGCACCAGGCAGCTGCTGTATGAGACTGTAAAGTGTCCTGCAAACTTTTTATAATTTCTCAAAGTTTTTATTTTTACTGTTTGTCAGTTGCTGGCTGAAAGTGTGCATACCACTGAACCTTAAGCAAAGCATTTTACTACCTTCAGCATGCCTCAGAAGAAGAAAGATGCCGTTCTAACATGCTGTGCACCTGGCTATGATAACATTCTGGAAGACAGCAACGTCGTTTATGCCTTATCGTTTGACACATGATCACTAAACTTTGTGTGCACATTTTATTGCATTCCTACGTTTTTGAAACATGAAAACGATGAGTAGACTGTACTTTGTCACGGCTTGTCGTTGGTGAAAATGCGTGAGAGAGTCCATCTATGTAATAAACAATCATCTTCCATCAATGCTGCCACCTTTAATAGTTTTCAATCGCTTTAGTATATCACTACTGCCTACCACTATTATATCTCGGCAGTGGCACGTCGCAGGTGGTCGTGATGCTAGTGTATAAGGCGAACAGGCTTAGTATAGAAGCCGTACTTTGTCACAACCAACAACCTATAGCAAAGCATCATGCTGAATGTTACCTCGTGCATATACTGAAGAATTTTATTACTGATAGATTGACAATACAACTTCTGCATTTTCCAGATTTAGTGATGATAAGCAAACTCTCGGGCTAAAAGCATTCAGCTGACAAGTGTCATGTCCCTTTTGAGATGCAGAAACCATTGGAGGAGGATTATCAAAGTGAATCGATAGCTTCTCAGTAGATCTGCTGAGATATGCTGCTGGGACATTTATTAGTTGGCTCTGTTAGTTAATGATATGAGGTGTGTGGGTGTGTGATATTTCGGAGTGCATCCAATAGGCTGTCTTCAGCCTTGCTATGCTGTAAGGTGAGAGACACCCGCCGTGGTTTCCCAGTGGCTATGGTGTTGGGCTGCTGAGCACGAGGTCGCGGGATCGAATCCCGGCCACGGCGGCCGCATTTCGATGGGGGCGAAATGCGAAAACACCCGTGTACTTAGATTTAGGTGCACGTTAAAGAACCCCAGGTGGTCCAAATTTCCGGAGTCCCCCACTACGGCGTGCCTCATAATCAAATCGTGGTTTTGGCACGTAAAACCCCATAATTTTTTTTTTTTTTAAGGTGAGAGACATGCTGATGTATTAATTTTTCCTGCACCTATGGTTCTATCACTGAATATTCTGTGGCCAGTGTCTTGTGAAGCATTGCCCGTGCTGCAAAGTGCTTCATTTACATCCCGCATTATGTGCTACTGCTCCAGCATAGTGCATTGTGTTCAACAGAGGAACGCTGTGTGTCGTGTATGCGGAATGCTAATTCTGCATTCTCGTTCGGCACCTGAGACAGCACATTGTATATTATATACATTTATGCAGGACAAGATGCTGTGTTGTGAGTGCACTTGCAATGGCCATTTAACTGCTATCACAATAAAATGAGTTTTATGCGTGACAAGAGATCAATGCGGAGTATTGAAGTTGTGTTCAAGGACTTTCTAAGTATCAGTGGAATGCATGGTCATCAGCTTGAGCAAACGCCTTGTCTTTGTAGCAGCCAGGCAGAGTGTCATTATATATATAGGTCCCGCAACTCGAGAGCAACTCGATACTGAGCATGTAACCAAAGACTTCCAGTCTGGAACATGGCACAATCATGTCTTGGAATGTGAATTGCAGCTGCAATGAACTGGCCTCTGTTCAGCTCAAGACAGATCTCGCAAGAATAGCAACATTCTGTATTACTATGTGTTGTTGCCTTTGCAACAGCAGTGCAAAAAGTGGGCACAGAGGTTGTTTTTTTTTTTTCTAGTACTACAGTTCGTTTTATCATTTGCATCCCATTAAGTAGTATGAGTGAACATATAGTAGCATTTTTGTAAGTAGCACATTGATGTGTGTAATGTGGCCCAAAGCTGCCTTGAACTGGTGTGTAGTCAGATGAAGACAGATCCAGCAGTTTGGAATACTTGGTATTACATCTACCTTTGCCACAGCAATATGAAAAGACGAAACATGTTTTTTCTGTGTGTGTGTGCATGTATGTGTGTGTATGCTGTGTTTAGTTTCAATGCTGTCTGCATCCCTTTATGTACCACATGTGAATATGTCGTATTTTTTTTTTTCTTTGCTATTTTGGAAGGGCACGATTTGCTCATTTATATATTTCTTGAGTAAAATAAAATGAAGAAAGCTGTTCAGCAAATTGGTGTTGTAGTTCTTGACTTCAGTGCTTACATCTACCATTGTGTGAAGCTTTTCTTGCTGGATTCGTCTCTTACTAGTTTAGCATTTCAGTTTGAGTAAATGCCTCTGTGATCTTAAGTTTGTCGTCAGCTGTTTCCAGTCACTTCTGATGGGGGAGTACTGAGCTTTATTCGATGATTATTAGTATAGAAGGAATTCTTGAAGTTTCAAAGCTGTTAGGGGGACCTCCTATGAGTAATTAATGCATTATTGGCAACATAGTGGCAACAGAGCTATGACAACAAAGTAAGCAAGGTTAACACTGTTTGTGATCTCTCTCCTTTCCCTTCTATTTACCCCACTCCCCTAGATAGGCCTTTGAGCCAGTCTTTTTTCTATGTAAAGATTTATCACCCACCGCAGTGGCGCAGTGGCTTTGGTGTTGTGCTGCTAAGCCCGGGGTGTGTGGGATCAAATCCCACCCACTGCGACTGCATTGCAGAAAATGCAAAAACCCCCATGTGGTCAACGAACTCCAGGTGGTAAAAATTCTGAGTCTTCCTCAACAGCATGCCTCATAAATCATAGTATGGTTTTGGCAGGTAGAACCCCAGAATTAAATTTTTGTTAAAGATTTATCAATCAATAAACATAGCAAGTAATTACAATCATGAAATGTTTGATATTATAGGGCAGGAGTAATACAAACAAAGTATGTAAGACACAAACAAAAGCTGTAGAATTTGTGTTCACATTAAAGGGCTCCTCACCAAGCTTTAATACAAATTGTGGTTATGAGCCAGAAGTCGTAAAGGTCAGTCCAGAGAGTGTTCGACAGCAAGAATTTGTTAAATGGGCCCAGAAGTAGCCGACATAGAAACAAAGAAATGTAAAGCAGTGGTGCGAGGAAGTGACTTAGCTGCCTTTCCCATACGGAGCCTCTCTCCATCTGCCTCAACCAACACTTATTGCGGTGTGTGAATAGTGATTTCCGAGACCAAATTGAATATCAATCGAATAGTGCCAGGAGTGCATTGAATACAAAATACTTTTTGAAAAGTTTTCGAATAATGAACGGCCATTATTACTAGAAATGGTTTTAGGTGCAAAAAATAAGACACGGACAACAGAATAAAAGACACGGACTGGCGCACATCATGAGCCAGTCCGTGTATTTTATTCTGTTCTCCGTGTCTTATTTTTTGTGCCTAAAACTATTTCTAGCCAGTACCAACTAGCCTGGCAGCAGACGTTACTAAGCCATTATTACAATTAATATAAAATGATGTTCACATCCCACTATTCTTAAAGTTAGCAAGCTTCTGTCATTAGATAGTACATTATGAAGCGTTGTTTATTAGAAGCACAAATGGAGCATTAGGAGCAAACAAGTAGTTTCTTCGCATGCCCAGGGCTCTTCAGAGAGTGCGAATGATTGCTGTACAGCTTGTAATGCATATGGCTACCTAAGTGACGTAGCTTGCTCCAGTATGCAAGTTTTAATGTTTTGTCTATACTATGCCTGTGGGGGTCAAAATTTATTGTACTTTTGCTCCAATATTATGTTTATTTGGACACAGTTGACGTTTTCAATAATTCGTAAAGTATTGAAAGTTCTTCATCTTTGCACACCCCTACTGGCAAGTGACTTTCCTCTCCTGCCTTCTCCCATAATGGAGCAAAGGTCCTTCTCTTCTGTCACAACTCCCGCCTCCACTTTTTAATGCGAAGCATTCTTGGTGAGTTCAACCCAGTTTTCTGTAATGACCATCTGGCAACTATCAGGCCATTTTTGTGGGCCGATCCTGGAGATCTAGAAGTCTAGAAATGGTGTAGATCTAGTGTAGTCTAGAAATGTAGGCCGATCTCAAAGAGCACTGAATATGTGCCTCCGGGGCCACTTAGTATTTGCTGCTCTTAAATGCACCTCATTGAAACCAACTTGGGTCACTGGGTATCACAACGCAGAAAACCTATGTACAGAGTGCGCCATAAATACTGTCACAAGATGCCTAATATATTTTGGTTGAGAATAGAAAAACCTTGTGAAATCTTTTGTAGGGAATTTACATGATATATTAGGAATGCAACACAAAACATTTTACTCAATGTCTCCCCTCTTGGCCTTGATCACGGCCTTTAAACGCTGTGGGTATGCTTCAATCACAGCCCGCAAGGTATTCCCAGAATTTTTTTCCATGCTCACTCAAGCGAGCTTTCAGGGCCACCATGCTGGTGTGCTGATGGGCACGGGCATCCTTTTCAAGAATAGCCCACACACACAAGTCATTGGGTTTAGTTCGCCGGCCACTCTTCAGCTGGAATGAAATCGGGCGTGACCAGCGTGACACTACTGCCAGGGCTGAGCAAAAATACTTTGCCCCAATTGTATCATGATACGATACAAGATACTCTGGCAACAAGTATTTGAAATACTGCGATTACTATACCCGATACGATACATTCCATTTGTATCTTAAGACACTTCGATACATTAGCAAATTTCTCATTATAGAACTTAGGGCCCAAGTTGACGGTTTTAATACTTAATTTTTTAGCATTGTCTGCCTAATTTTGGCACTTTGAGTGTAAAAAAAATAGCCTTCTTATGTTAGGAGCGTGTTGACTATAAAAATCGAGCAGATCAATCTTACATAATGTATAAACAAGCGCTAGTCCATTTGTAATGTGCAGCTTTCGTAGCTTATTCATAGAATTCTTATCATGCAACTTAGTTAAAAAAATTGCTTTTGGTGCTTGCGAGCAACAATCACGTTCACAAAACAGCCGCCTCATGCACAAGTCTCCAGGAAGCAGTGCCATCCATGCTTTGGTTCACAACAGTCCAGCTTACATTCAAAAGATCCTTCAAATTGCTGATTTGTGAAAGCCACTAGATGCAAGGCTGCCCCATTCTTGCTTTCTCCAGACTTTGTAACAAAGTATCACGCAAGAGAAACTTCGATAACGACACTATAGCAGCATCAGAATTTGCATGAAAGACGCCGCATGCATTAGCATATGCAGCACAGTACGATGGCTACGAGCAAGTGTCATGGCACTGACGCAACTAAAAACAAAAACATCAAGAAAACAAAAGGTCAGCTGCACGCAGACGCTTGCACGTTTGTTTTTGTCGAGACGAAGCGAGCACCACCACATGACTCTGCTCCACCGATAGGGGCACACAGACCTCATCGCCTGCCCTCGCTGGAGGGCTCTAACAGAAAGATAAAAGCATGTCGCTGCGTTTATTTTATTTCAAGTGGCTTAGTGGCAGCAGTATCAGCTTGAGAAGCGGAGTTAAACCAAAGTTTATAGTTTCACACGGTGATGTTGCGATAGCAGTATCTTGTATCTTAAGATACACGATACATTGTTTCATGTATCGGAAATACAGATACTGATACACGTTGTATCGTGATACAGATACAAGATACCCAAAGAGTATCTAAGATACATGTATCTTCGATACTGCCCAGCCATGACTACTGCTGTGGTGGTGATTTGCTCTTGGATTGTTGTGCTGGGCCCGCCCTCCTGCTGCAAAGTCCAAGACTACTCGCCGAAGTGGGACAGGCATGAGGGCAGCGAATGATGCTCTAGAATACCTTTAATTTATGTGTGAATGTCAATCTTTGTGCCTTTTGTCGCAAAAACGAGCTCAAACCATGACAGGCACTGCATGAAAGTTTTGAAAACTGTCCAACTGGCTGCATCAGCAAGTTCTGGCGTCGGAACAACACAAGGTTCCTAGTCTTGTGACGGGTCTCCAACGTGAAAATTTTCTAACTGGTGAAGACAGTTGCCAAGTGTTTCCCTAGTCTTGTGACGGGTCTCCAACGTGAAAATTTTCTAACTGGTGAAGACAGTTGCCAAGTGTTTCCCTATTCGCAACCCGTGCCAACAGCAGGCGGCATTTTTCCAATCCTCCCTTTCTCTGCACCTTCATCAATCAATTTCTTTTCTAGAACTTGTAGGGGAACACGGCTCTTCAGCTCCAAGGCCAGCCTTCTGATGCTTCTCTGTTGCTGGCATTGGATTCTCTTCCTCATTAAGGTGAGAAGTGACCACTGAGACAGGATGACAACTGCTACTTACGTCCTTAAGAGTGCCAGGGTCGAGAGCCCAGTGGACTACCTTGCAGAGAATTTTTAGAATTTTGACAACCTCAAAGGGACAGTGTCCGGTCACACTCAATGACAAGATTGCTGGATGATGTAATCCAAGGCGTGCCATTCTACAAAAAATAAACAAACTGGCATGAAACGTGGTTGAAATACAAAGAAAAGATTCAAGAAACGATGTTGAGAAATGTTAAAAAATCATAGGCACAATTACCTATTAAAGTATGTGACAGTAATTATGGCACCCCCAGTAGTAATGCCAACTGGAGTTGACTCTGCTTTACTTGTCTCTCCCTCCTCGCTGTGCAAGCACTTCCAGAAGTGGTTTCAGGAGAATCCCCAAGTTGTTCTCGCTGCTGCTGGCCATTTGTACGTAGCAGGTGGCATGCACGTGATGCAAAAGCACCATTGTGCGTAATGACATATTGCTTTGACACTCCAGTAGCTTCTTTGAGAAGAACTTGGGCTTTAATTTTAACTTTAAGCTCTTTGCAGGGTGATCATATCCCAGCCACAACGACCACATTTCAATAGGGGCGAAATGTGAAAACACCCATGTACTTAGATTTAGGTGTACGTTAAAAAACCCCAGGTGGTCCAAATTATTCCGGAGTCCCCCACTACAGCGTTCCTCATAATCAGATTGTGGTTTTGGTGCGTAAAACCTCCTAATTTAATTTTTTGTTTTGTTTGCGGGATGCAAACCGATCTAATATACTTTGAAAGATTTAATCGTCGCCATTCTTCATAGCAGCTAGTGCTACTTATACAATGTGCGAAACTGTACTGCCTGCGGTATCAGCCCATGTCATAATGGAACAGGTTGTAACATTTCATTGCCAGAGTACCAAATATCACCCACTATGTCATCACCTTCATTGTCCTGCTGCTGTTGTCACAGACAATCGCTTGTATTACACAAACACGTCAGTCCATCTGGTATTGTTTTGCAGGGAGCCAAAAAATGATGGATAGCCAGCTGCCTGCAGAATGCTTCACATAACATCCATTCCCACAGTGTGTGGGAAGTGCATAACCGTTTTTTTTTTTTTTTAAGGTATAATGCTTACTGCTGCTTCATTTCCTCTCAAAATTTTGCAACAAGATAGCATTTTCTGGGCAGCACCATTCAGTAAAATAATTGGTATCACCTTTTGCCTGATTCACCAGGACTTTTAGTTGCCAGCAGGCAGTGAAGCCAGTATGTGTCACTTCAGATGCTTACTTCTCTTACGGCAAGGTTCATATATAAAGTTTTTTTTTTTTTTTTTTCGTTTTGTTTTATAGACGAAGCAGGCAACCCTATATAGAGTGCTGAATTGAACAATGTAGTTTTAAAGATGTATTCTTACTGTGAAATTTGGGTTAAAAAAAAGCAGCAGTAACCACAAAATAATTTTTTTTTGTTTTAATGTGCCAGAGCAAGAACAAATTACTGTACATACGTTTAATGTCTATTAAAAATTTCATTTCACATTGGCTGTATTTTTAGAATGACCAGAAGCTTACACCTGCAGAACAGATTAAGACTGTTTAATTCTTCAGTGAGTTTTGTCAAGCTTGCAGAACGAGAACTCCATGCGAGAACCCTCTACAGATATGAGAACATCAACTATTTCATGGCTAGAATACTTGGAAAGCACTATCCAGCCACTTGAAGGATATGCCTGATGTAAAACATTGCAAAAACACTGGAAGATGTGAACCCGCTGACATACTGACACTAAAGAGCAAATACCCAGCCCAACCCGCTTTACTAAAACATTTCACACATATTATTCAATCTTGCAGCACAGGCCCAGTCAGAATCATTTCAAGTATGCAACAAATTTTACATATTATTTTCATCAGTGCTTTTGTTTTTGATGCACTATATTGGCATGCACAATTGTGCACACAGCGCCTCAAGGGGACCTATGTAGTAAGTGGTGATTTTAACTTTCCATTGATAGATTGGACTAACCCTGCGGCTACATTGTCAAGAAATAACTAAAACAGTGCATTTCTGAACATATGTCTACATTTGGCCTATCCTAACATATCAATGAGCCAATGTGCATTACAACTCATTATCCCAACATTTTTGACTTAATTTAACAACACACCCCGATATTTTCTCTACACTCTACACACTAAGCGATCACTCTGTGATTAATGGTAGCATGTATAGCGATAGACTTAAAAGTAAGGAAACCAGAAAAACACTGACATTGTATGACAAAGGTGACTATGCTGCCATGACTGAAGAACTAGCCGATTTTTTGCGAAGATCTAGCTGTTTTTCTTCACTCACGCTCCAGTGAAACCAACTGGATGCTGTTGAAAAATGAAATGTTGCGACTCACAGCAATAATATGTTGACTATTACAGTTAAGGAGCGAGCACAGTTCCCATGGTTTGAAGCTAGCCCAAAACAGCCAAACAATAAGAAAAGGAGGCTATTTAGATCTGTAAAGCATTTCAATTCTAACTCTGCATGGACGAAATACTATACTGCCGTAAACGAGTACATGGCATCAATTACACAAGCCAGAAATAATTTTTACAATAACACTCTATCATCTATGCTATGCAACAACCCCAAACAATTTTAGAAAACTATTAGACCTGACGAGTCAAACAGCATTTCATTATGTGATAATAATAGCTGCCCTATACCCTAAAGAATAAATCTGTAATGTACTAAACACTATGTCTTGCTCTGTCTTCACTCGCGAATCAAAAGAGAACTTTCCTTCATTCTCGTCCTCCGTACATCCCCTGATGAGCTATATCTCCTTTTTTGCCGGAATGGTACTGCTAATGTCATTGATAACCTAGAAAATTCATCATCAGTTAGAACAGACGGCATAAACGCTACAGTGCTCAAGAACACCAAATAAGAAACCACTTTTATTTTACCACTCATATTTCAGCAATTACTCAATACAAGATCAGTTCCAGCAGACTGGCGGATTGGGAAGGTCGTTCCTGTATTCAAGAAAGGTAACCTGTCATCACCAAACAATTATCGTCAGATAACCATCACCATTGTATGCGGCAAAATAATGGAGCATATCGTGTATTCTAAAGTAGTGCGTTTCCCGTCTTTTAAAACTTTTTTCACCCCAATCAGCATGGATTTCGTCCCGGCCACTCTTGTGAAACTGAACTCGCTCTTTTCCTTCATGAAATTTACTCGCACCTTGATCATAATATTCCCGGTGATGCTCCGTTTCTTGATTTTGAAAAGGCCTTTGATAAGGTTCCACACTGTCAATTACTACTCAAGCTATCATGCCTTAGCTTAGATCCGTCTGTGTTCAACTGGATTCTACCTGATCGCCGGCAGTTTGTTGTTGCTAACTTTTGCAGGTCACGTCACGAGCGCGCCTCGACGAAGCAGAGCAGGCATAACGGTGTTGCATGAGGGGAGAGTACATTGCCGCGATGCCACGTCACCAGTGCGCCTCAACGGAGCAGATAAATTTCGCCCTGCGGCATCGTAGCGCAAGACGGGTTGTCATCGGCGAGGCAGCCACGTGACGCTCACGTGCAGGTGCTGCTGCCTTGATCTCAAAAGCCAGCGCATGGTCCGTATCTCTCTCTCACCCCAATTTGGCTTAGCTGCAGAGTGCGCCTGCTGGATTTGGTGGCCGCTGCTGCTTCCTCCGTCTCCCGTCGCGGAGGACGTCGATGGCATGCTGCGTTAGCACTGCAGGCTGCTGCTGCTGGCTGGCTCGGGCAGCACGTACTGCTATGCTTCATTACTCGCAGCGCAAAACTCGGACCCCTCAGCAGCGTTCAATTGGTCATTAATGCTTTCGCATTCACAACTCATAACAAGTGCTTAGGTGTCCTCAGATTTTTAGTTCTCCTATAGCCGCTACTAACACCAATAAGTACCCAGGTATTCAAATTTCCTGTGATCTAACATGGTTGTATGTTATCAACATTACTAATTCTGCTAATCAAGTCCTGGGTTATCTTTGTCACAACGTCGCCTTGGCACCTGCCACCATAAAACAGCTTATAATAAACAGCACTGGCGAGACCTATAGTTTAGTATGGCTATGCCACTTTTCACCCTCATCAAGCTAACCTTACAAATATGGTTGAATCCATCCAGAACCGTGCCTCCAGATTCATTATCTCTAATTACTCTAACATCATCAGTATGAATTCTGTAAAATCTCAGCTTGGCCTCCATTTATGACTAGTAGCCACCTTGGGAAGAACTAGTGTAGCTGTGGTGTAGACATTGAATGTTCAGGCTTGTTCTGGCTTCACAGATGCTATAAGCTCACCTATGTTTGCAATCCTGGAAAGTTGTATTTTTAACTTGCATATCGCTACAATAGCACAAGAAACGCACAGACTAGTGTAAAATTTTCACTTTGACTGTGTTCAGTCTCTTTCTAGTGCCAAGTTCACTTCCAACCAGATGAGCTGTTGTCAGGCCCTTGATTTTATGTCACTGTAATATTGCAAAATACCACATGTACTTGATAAGCACTAATAAATACAGTGAAACAGAATACTTTTTCTGAACACAAGTCACCAGTACTGAAATAATTATCTCGAAATTCACAAAGAAATGTATTGCTTTATATGTTGTCCCGTCACTTCATTTTAAACTGGAAGACAACAGTTTGTGGAACAGCAATGTACCCCATGGCAGACTGCGCCAAGAAATTTGCCCAAGCTCGTGCTATTATATAAGGATTTCTAGTGACCACAGGGCATCAGCACTCGCAAACATTATTAATGTGTGCCAAAGTTGGTAATGAAACATTATCGGATCTTTTCATACAAATTCTGACACCTGCCGTACACATGTATGGCAGAAAAATCAACTTTTCATTATGTGCGATTGTGGGTACAATTTATTGTACAGTTGAAACAGGTGTTGCAGGATAGCCTAAGCGCAAAGTGACTGCACGTGGTACATAGCAGTCCACTCATTTCGTTCAGCCGTTCTGAACGTTCGAACACAATGCCTGTAAATTGTTCTACTTTTACCGACTCTGAAGGACCATTATTTTGTGACAGTAGTGCATCAGTATTATCATACTATGCCATGCCTACTTGATGTAGCAGTGCACTTAATAAGCATGTCTATCTCAAATACTGCAACAAATGTACGATTCTATTTTCCTTGTTCTACGGGCCATTAGACTGCACTGCATGTGCATATTATTTACCAACAGACTTGTACTGGTATGAAAATGCGTGGACTCATAAGCAAAATCCACACAACCGAATACAGCCAATCAATACCACTATTGCCTAAGATAAATTGCGCTAGAAATGGTTGCATGAAATACTAATGGCAGCAGGACCGAGCTGCCGAGCCCACGGTACTGTGTTACTATTGTTACGGAATGTGTATGTATAATGCGCTCACTACTACTCCTAGCTGGCAATATTGAATCTAATCCCGGCCCTTCAACTGAAGCCCTTCTCGCTGAATTGCATAACCTTACAAGCGGCCAAGCGCAGTTAATTGCAGAAATACAAGGCCTCAAGGCTCAGCTTGGTAATACTGACAAAACAATCGCGGAATTGAACAAAAGACTTACAGATCTTGAAAATCATTATCAGGCATTGGTACCACTGCGGAAAGAAATTGAAATGATGCGCACTAGTACAGAGCGCACTGCCTCTCGAATTTCGGAGCTGGAAGCACGCGTTGATGACGCCGAAAATCGTTCGAGGCGAAATAACCTAATCTTCTACGGCATCCCTGACCGCTCCCCTTCGGAAACATTCACAGAGTCAGAGCAGTTGGTCACAAACCTCTGCCACGATAACTTACAGTTAACCTTGGAACCAAGGGATATAGAGCGTGCGCATCGCCTCGGCCGTCCCTCAGCTGGTCGCTGCCGGCCCATTATAGTGAAGCTTGCTTTGCACAAGACCAAAACTGCAATACTGTCAAATGGGCGGATACTTAAAGGGACAAGTTATGGCATCGGTGAGGATTTCTCGCGCCCAGTCCAAAATGCGCGTAAACAACTGATTGCTTTTGCGAAAAGCAAGAACAAGCCATTTTCCGTCCGTTTCA
The DNA here is from genome assembly GCF_013339745.2 of Dermacentor silvarum. Lineage (NCBI taxonomy): Eukaryota > Metazoa > Arthropoda > Arachnida > Ixodida > Ixodidae > Dermacentor > Dermacentor silvarum. The sequence continues at coordinate 261,984,413 of NC_051154.1, read as the reverse complement.
AAACATTGTACATGAACCAAAAGCGTTACATATTTGATGACAGTACAAACAGCATCAAAGAATTATCGTAGCAAGCGAAGCGCCAAAAAAAGAAAAGAACCGAGCATATGCTGTCTCTAACGATGCTCTTTCACTTTCTGCAATTTACACTAACATCCGCAGTTTTCTTCAAAAGCGTGAACGTGTATCTAGCATTGTATTGTCCTCTAGGAGTAATCTACTAATACTTACTGAGACGTGACTCACCGATGACATAAGCGATACTGAAGTGCTATCGGACTTACCGAATTTTCGTGTGCACCGCAATGACCGTGTATCTACGCGCGGTGGCGGTGTACTCATTGCATTCCACGAGCGATTGTCTTGTGCCGTCATCAATATTCAATCACAGCTGGAAATATTGTGGGTGATTATCCAATCCCACCCCCAGACCGTACTACTAGGCATTTGTTACCGACCACCCCACGCTACTTCCGAATTTTGCAGCCAGCTTAACCAAACTATGTGTCAGCTCATTGCTGCTCACCCAAATGCACACATACTTCTATTCGGCGACTTTAACTTCCCGCAAATAGACTGGCACACTCACAATTTGTGTTCATCGACAGGACTAACCGAAGCCAGAAACTTTATCGATATCTGCCTCAATTTTAATATGACCCAGCTAGTTTCTGAAGCAACACGTGTTTCACAGGATACATCCAATATCTTAGATATAATACTAACCAACAACCCCGAAAGCCTATCATACATTCATTATCTCAACGAGCTCAGCGATCATAAAGTAATTCATGCCGGTTTTTCTTTTCGACCAACAAAGCGCGAGATGTACAATAAAATGATACAGCTCTACGACAAAGGTGATTATGAAGCAATAAATGTAGGCCTTAGCACATTTTATCCCACATTTCAGACAACTTTTCACCACCATAATGTTGATACCAATTGGACACGCTTTAAGAAAAAGCTAAATGAATTAACAGCTAAGTTTGTACCTAAAGTTAGTTTCAGAGCCAGTCGTCACAAACCATGGTTTACGAAAACATTAAAACAGCTTGAAAATAAAAAGAAACGCCTATTCCGGATTGCAAAGCTTAGAGGTCGTCCAAATGCATGGGAGAAATATTACGAAGCAGATAAAAACTACCTTTCTGCTCTGCATCAAGCAAAGCACTCATTTTACCACTTAGAATTGCCCAAGCTACTAAAAACTAATCCCAAACAGTTTTGAAAACACTAAAAGCCGACGAACCGCGAGAAATCGTACTCACCAGTGATGTGAATGAAGCGATTAGTGATGTGGATTGTGCCAACTTGTTCAACACCACGTTCGCTACAGTATTTTTCGATGAACTGACCGCACCCTCCCGTTTACCTTTACTTCACTTTGATTACGGCATGTCAGCGATCACTTTCTGTGAAAATGGAATTTCATCCATAATAGAAAATATTAAATTGTCATCCTCAGCTGGAATGGACAAAATTAATTCCAAAATCTTGAAAAACACCAAACACAATGTCTCACTTTATCTCACCCTAATTTTTTCACAGTCACTTTCTTCAGGAGTGATTCCAGATGACTGGAGGACAGGGAAGGTCGTTCCGGTCTTCAAGTCAGGTAGCAGAAATTCCCCACTTAATTACCGCCCTATATCTCTAACAAGCGTCCCCTGCAAAATCATGGAGCATGTGATCTACTCCCACATAATTAATTTCCTTGACAGCAATCACTTTTTTCATCCTTCACAACATGGCTTCCGCAGGGGGTTGTCATGTGAAACACAGCTTGCCGTTTTTCTACATGACATCCACACTAACCTGGACGGTAACGTACAGACTGACGCGATCTTTCTTGATTATGCGAAAGCGTTTGATAAAGTTCCTCACCAACGATTGCTTGCGAAGCTCTCCCAGCTAAATTTACATCCTACTGTCTTAACATGGATTACAGAATTTCTTATTAATCGATCGTAATATGTTGTTATAAATAACCACCTCTCCACTCCGGTTTCAGTAACGTCAGGCGTCCCCCAGGGATCGGTTCTTGGCCCGCTCCTATTCCTAATCTATATCAACGACTTACCTTTGCATGTATCCTGTAATATACGCATGTTCGCCGATGACTGCGTTATCTACCGCGCCGTAATAAACACTCCGGATCAGCTAACCCTACAAAGTGACCTTGCTAACATTTCAGAATGGTGTACCACTTGGTTAATGACATTAAACGTTAACAAATGCAAAAGCATGTCGTTCACCCGCAGCCATAACCCTCGGAGGTTTGCGTACACAATTAATAATTTGGTTCTAGAATCAACTAACACTTATAAATACCTCGGTGTCACTGTGTCAAACGATCTGATTTGGCGTACGCATGTGCATAACATCATTTCAGCTTCTAACAAAACTTTAGGTTTTTTAAAACGTCATTTGCGGAACGCTCCAAATCACGTAAGATTACTTGCGTTTACATCACTTGTGCGACCGAAACTTGATTATGCCTCCGCAGTCTGGAATCCGCATCAAGCATATCTCATCGATGCTCTTGAAGCTGTACAAAACCGCGCCGCTCGATTCATCCATTCTTCATATTCATATGACATCAGCATCACGTCACTGAAATTACTATCTGGGCTTTCAGACCTCGCTTTACGTCGGCGCATCGCTTCCCTCTGTCTTTACCACAAATTCTTTTACAGTCCTACCCTTCACTAAGCACCTTATATCACGTCCACATCGCGCATATCATACCGAACCAGCCACTCGAAACAGGTTTCACGACCACGTTCACGAACATCAACATTTTTAGCCTCGTTTTTTCTCCGCATGGCGGCAGACTGGAACGGCCTCCCTCCTGTCATTGTCGAAATAATCTGCCCATCCGTATTTTTACAAGAGGTCACTGACCATCTGCAACTACATTGTACTTGAATTTTCATTATATATGTTGTTTGTATTTACATGCGTGTATGTATATGTATATATATAAGCGTTAATATGTGTATACATGTGTGCATGTACTTGAATATGTATATGTGTACACATTTGTGTGTGCATATGTTACTTGAACAAGTGTAAAGTCAAATGTTGTACCCACCCCTTATGTAATACCCCTGAAGTCAGGGGTCTTTAAGGTAAATAAACTGAACTGAACTGAACAGTGTGCGGCGAGTGCATATTAAGCAAGGCAGAACAGCATGCAAAAAGGCTCTTTCCAGTCTCTACACAGACACACAACCTTCCATAATGTCTCATAGATACTTAAGAGAGCAGTAAAAACACAGTTTATTTCATAAAATAGATACTTAATCGAGCAGTAAAAGTGCAGTTTATTTCATAAATACAAATCTGATGGAGTATGGTCACCATGAATATGACTAATACAGTGGGCCCTTAGTAAATACAATGTGTTTAGGGAGAACACACAGATATCTTAATTATGAATGCAACAAAAACAAAATTGTCTTAGTTAAAGTGGTAATTAAAACGTTCTTAAAAAGGGTATAGGGACTGATTAGCTTTTTTAAGAGCATCATTGCATGTAGCACGCTTGATTTTCAGGTAGAGCAAACATAGCAGAAGAACAGGCCAAGCTTTGGGCCGAATTGATAGCTTAAAAGGCAGCAAAGATGCATTCACAATGCTCTCTTATGAATAAATCTTTCCAGTAACCGATGTTTTAAAAGACTTACTTTGCCTAAATAATAGCTGTAAAAACTATACCACTCTTCACATTAGCTTATAGAACAATTTCTCACAATATACACACACCTACATAACTGATTTGTGGTGCATTCAAAAGTTACTGACTGAAATTGCAACTGAGCTGAGGCTGCCCTATCACAAAGCGCTCGTTCTGGGTCCTGCAGCTGTGTTTTGATCAGCAGGCCCACCATTTCTGCTAACTGGAAACACTTCATTTTCACCCTGGAATACTTGGTTGCCTTTTTCTATTGACAACTGGGACTCCCATGCAGAAAGCTGGTCAATGAGATCACGGGTATGGAACTTCATTCTTTGTGCCACCTCAGGGAAAGATGCAGCTGATTACACAGGGATTGGTGGGCTCTATGGTTTTGGTTGGGTATTCTGCACCAGATAAAACAAAACATCAACAGTGTAAAACAAACTGTGCATCAAAATTATTACTCTCTGAAGAGCAAGCAATGCACCTAGAAGGAATTCACTAAAGGAGTACTGACACAAATATATTGTGTCCCACTTTTTTGCTTCTTTAGGTAGCTGCCAACCCCACAATTACGACATGGAGCCTCAATTCCTTGAGTACCACCAATAAATACATCAAATTTTGTGCAACTAGTTTAAACTGTGCACCAAGGGCAGCACTACTGGGTCCACAAAGCAAGAGACTATCCACATTACCAAAACTAGTATGCGCTCATGCGGTTCCACGAACAACTCAAGCACAAGACAGCTGGGTCAGTGCAGTAGTTGACAGTCACACAATGACTGTTACACTAAAAGCTTTTAAATTGACCCTTCCAATTGTGCACTTCCCTTTCAAATGCAGGGCTCCCTCCCTTGTTATCCTGTGGAGTGTTGAATGGTCTCAGCTTTCAGCAGCGTGGTCATAGTGTGTGTATGCGTCAGTTGTGCCTTGTACCATGCGACCGCCACATCAAATTTCGGGGACGTGAATAGACTTCTGTTTCATGTCCGAAGCCACACTACACATGGCGCATGTTTTGAACTGGTCACACTAAAAGGTACTGTATTAATTATTAACACAATACTGTATTACTGAACAAGGAACTGAGGCTCTGTGGCATATTTACTGGGTTGACAGATATCCACTATTGATATAAATGCTAGACAAAAATTTTGTGACGCAGTTCACACACACACACAAAAGTACTCTCATGAGCAAAACAATGGAAAACAACCTCATCATCAATGTTTGGATATCAAATTCACATTGGATATGGTAAATTTCAAGAGAGAAAAGCCGTTTTCCTTACTGTCAAGTATAGAAAAACACAAAACTCCTTTTTCTCAAAGCTGACAGCTCAAGGGAAAAGCATCACAATTTGGCAAGGTAAAGTTCATACATCATCATCACCATAAGCCTATATTTATGCCCACTGCAGGATGAAGGTCTCTCCCTGCGATCTCCAATTACCCCTGTCTTGCGCTAGCTGATTCCAACTTGCGCCTGCAAATATCCTAACTTCATCATCCCACCTAGTTTTCTGCCATCCTTGACTGCGCTTCCCTTCTCTTGGTATTCATTCTGTAACTCTAATGGTCCACCGGTTATCCATCCTACGCATTACATGGCCTGTCCAGCTTCATTTTTCTCCTCCTAATGTCAACTAGAATATTGGTTATCCCCGTTTGCTCTCTGATCTATACTGCTTTCTTCCTGTCTCTTTTATTTATACTTAAAACTAAATCAAAACGCTAGAAGATTCGCTACCAACAAATGCAAGTATTGTTCTCTGTCATATATGTAAGAAAACACCGTAAGAATTCTATTTAATTAAGGTAATAGAATGCATCACATTTACCACTGAGTTGCAGATGACGCTCAAGCAGCAGTTTTATCAGTCATGCTGCCGCTCTTTTGATAGTAGAGCGTGACAGCACATTGGCTCCAAGTTTGGTTGTTCCCAGCAGCCACTGTAATTCAGACAATACTGGTCGGGTGATCAAGGCAGCACACATGACTACTTAAGTCATAATTTTTTAATATCAGAGAAACAATGCAAATGTGATAGTTCACTATTCAACAAACAAAATTAACCTTGCATTAGCCTTGTTCATGTCACAAAAAAATATTTATTGTCATTGCTTTCTCTGTGCAGTCAAATTATTCCTACATATTTCTTGAAGCTCACGTTCAATGACTCAGCATTCAATTCTGCTTCAACCGAGAAAGGGCACCAAACTTATCTCTATGAATGGCACAGAATTGCAATAATCTGTCAATCCTTTTGCATATCCCGACAACAAAAGGCTCGTCTTGCAGCTTGAGAAAGTGTAGTGCCAGGGAACCCTAACATTTTTTGCCCAATTTTGCCTTCATTGGTTGTCCCCCCCACATGGTTCAGTATATTAATTTCCAACTTAGAAGATAAGCTTGAGCATGCGAAAACGAAGCTGTGTGAAGTGCCATATTACTTGGTGCAAGCACACTACTATAAGCATAAGCTGTTAGTTTTATTATTGAGCCTTTATGAAGAATTAACTTTGGGCAATTACTATTATTTCCTGATATTAACAACCAGCCACTCAGATAAGTAGTGGTGTACTGGCATGTTTAACAGTTATTTATTTATTCAGTATACCTACATCACCTGTACAACATTATTGTAGGGGGTTAAAATACAAGGGGTCACAATGGAAAAATATTCATCAATATCAAAAGAATACATCAATAAATACAACATCAGTGAAGCTAACAAAGTACAGCAACATCTAGAGCAGGAGAAAAAGAAGAAAAAGAAAACAGTGCATACAGTAGCGTATGTTCAAAGATGAATAACAGACCATTCAAAGAATATGGCTCTCAATAGCATTGTCAATACTAGACGCTGCCATCACTTCATTAGGGAGCTCATTCCAATCATTAATCGTGTTAGGAAAAAAATGAATATTTAAACACATTGGTACGGCACTGATAAGCTCCAATTTTGTTAGCATGGTCTCTCCTAGATGAAACGTAATGTGGCTCTTTAATGAACAGTGTTCTGTCAATACCAGTTTTACTTTTGTATATATTGTAAAGGAATTTCAATCTTAGGATTTTCCTGCAAGAAGAGAGCGTTTTCCAACCCAACCTTTTCAATATTCCGGATCCTCTGATAGGAAAATTATAATTTCCTCTTACGAAGCGTGCTGCTTGCTTCTGGATGCCTTCTATTTTGTCTGTGAGGTTTTCAGTGTACGGATCCCAGGCATGCATATTCTAGAATAGGCCTAACGTTAGTTAAATACAAGGTTGCCTTCAGTGATGAAGGAGAATGCTTAAAATTTCATCAGAAAAAGTGAAGAAGGTAAGCTTTAAAATTGAGACATAGGTGCCTGAGACATAGGTGCTGCCTAACATGTGCTGGGTACCCCGAGCTTTTGTTAGTTTCAGTAGCAGAAAAGATCAGAAAATCAAGCTGGGAGACAAAGCACCAGCAGACTGTGCAGCCAAAGACAACAAACCAGTTGCGGTGCTCCCTTATTGCACAAGATATCCGCACAGCTTGAAGAAGATAGGCAGTAAAGTAGATGTTAAAGTTGTTTTTTCTGCCCGAAAAAATTACCAGTGCTCTGCAGGCATGTGAATACTCATGCCACATGACGAAATATTTGCACTACTAACCATAGGAGGCAGTTCAGAGCATGCGTGCTGGGTGTGATTTGCATGATTCCCCTGACTAGTGGAAAGAAATACGTTGGCCAAACAGGCAGATGTTTAAATGAGCATTTGAAAGAGTATTTTTACAATGTTTACACCGCCTTGCAAGGTCATCTTGGCATTCACTGCAGAGACTGCCCTTGTGACCCTGAATTTGAAAACTGCGTCGTAATCTCCAAACAACGAGAAAAGCTTACACGTGAAATCATTGAGGCTGACAAGATACAGCGGCTGGGTAACCTTTGCATCAGCATGCCGTCTATTGCCCTCACCAAAAATGAAATCAAGTATCTGGCTGTGATGCAATAGGGGTTCATGTATGACATAATGCAAAAGTTGATTTTCATTACTTTTGCTCATGTTTAAAGTAGATAGTTCTGACGTTTTCGCAAATAAAGATCAGTTGAAGTCAGCGCCTGTGTTGTGTTCTTCCTTCAGTCCTCGTCTTTTGCGCTGTGCAGGCATGCCGATAGTGAATCACCAACTCGCCCAAGCTTCCTCCTTATCAAGTCAATATCTGTTGGTGGCATAGACTTTCCTACAATTACCAGAGGAAACTCTGGCGCTGCAATCGTTCAGCCACCATAAGAATGGTGGGTAGTACATAGATTTATCTGATCTTCATGCTTGGCGCTTCAGACGTTCCTGTGGCTTCATTTCTTACGCTTTATGAGGGCCTAAATTGCCCTAAATTTCAAAGCAATTTATACTTCTTTTTTAATGCAGAAGGCACTAAGACTCTGCAAGCACGCAGAATCGCTGCTAACTGCAGTTGTTCTGCTTGTTCATGCATCCGTGGCGTAATGGTTTCAATATCACGCTTCTGTGCTACATGTTGTGCCCGAATATTGCCGTCGGACAATTTTAATTAGGCTTACTTGATTATATATAATGCAGTACTTTCTTAAGAATGATCACTATGCAGTCATGAAGCCATTTCAAGCCAGAAGGACGCAGTCTAGGCAAATCCATGCACTACCAATCGTTCCCCATGCTGGCCTGCTTGCAGCTCCCATAGATAATAGGGCCACAGTTCCCTCTAGTAATTGTATGAAACTCTATGGTTGGTGGCTCCAGCTGCTTGCGATGACACTGCATGACGACATTGCCAAGGAGAGAGCAAGCAATTTTTCCCTGCTTTTGACCCGAGATTGTAAATTCCTTGCTGCACATACAGTGCAATAATATTTCACTCGCATGTTCACAAGAGCCTCGTTAGCAGATAGGCAACGCTTTTTTTACTATACATCCGAAAAGAGTTTCAGGAAGCAATCTTCTGCGTTATAATGTATGGTCTGTTTTCGAGCCTATGCACTTCCCTGGGGTCTTGAAACCACAATTAGGATGAACCACCAGTGGAAATTAAGCTCATGAAATTAGAACACAATGCAAGGGTGGTGTAAATGCCAGCAGAGACTGTGCTCAGAACCCATGATCTTAGGAAATGAAACGGCCCTTAAAAGGTTAAACGAAGAGAAGTGTGGTGGGGTGAAGGCGTGTACTGCTATAAGAGTTGCAATAAGCATGCTGAAATAGGTGTGAAAGACATTAACACACAGACAGTGTATATATAGTGCGTGTTGTAAAAAGCTTGTGAAGGAAGTCGGCATACTTAAAAAACATAACACTGTTGTGCAACGTGACAGAACTTAAGCGATACAACAAAACACAACAGCGTTTTGTTCTCTCGTTTAAGTCCTCGTGTAAAAGCTTTAATTACGTTTAACGCCCAACTAGCCTACTGCAGAATTTTCCTTAATTATATTTGAAAAAACAGTAAATGTTGTTTGACATAAAGAGATAGAAGATAAAGTAATTCTAACACAAACAATATACAAATAAAACAAATACTAGCACTGACGTTCTATGTGGGAAGCTTAAAATAATAAATTATCAGCATAACTGTTGAATACAGAACTAATAGAAGGAAGACAGTAGGGCTCTGCAAGCCAGCTAACATGTCCAAATCTTAAAAATAAAGCAAAGTCGCTGTTTTCTTGCTGTGACACTGATACATAGCACTGCCACAGTATTGCCTTTCGTGACCACCGAAAAATATGCACAGATGGCACCGATCTCAAAGCCTGTGTGGGGCATAACACAAGCTTGCACGAACCAGCAAGTTTGAATGTTGCCTGATAGCACAGTCATTAGTGTCCTGCTACGAAGTGCACAATGCCACAGGAACACGAGTGGCGGTGTGAAGCAAATTACTGTTCTAAAGTACTCAAGCACTTATTTGGCTACCCTCCGATCATTTTGTTGAAATGTTTATGCAAGATTTAATGTATTGAAATAATGAAACCAGTGAACATACTATTATCAGGTCTGTGTGCGTTGGATACCTCTGTGCTGACGACTACAACCTTTTGTCAGAAAAGTTCCAGGATGTCATGCTAAGGCTCAAACAAGACATCGAACTGTGCGACGCACGCAACACAAAAGCGATGTTCGGCCTCGACCTCAAGGGAGCCTTCAATAATGTGTCCCACTTGGTCATTCTATGCGAACTCGGCAGTATAAACTGCGGAGAGCGAATCTACTGCTATATACGTACCTTCCTCACGAAGTGCACTGCAACGCTCCAATTAGGCAGCGAACAATACAATCTGGTCAAATAACTTTAAGAAGCACTGGTATGCCCCAAGATTCCCGACCTCCGATTCGCACTGTACGCCGACAATATTACGCTGTGGATGACCAGCGGTTTGGACGGGCACATCCAAGACACCCTCCAAGCAGCCACTGACCAGATTGAACAAGTAGGTCACGACTTGACTCTTAGGTGCTCCCCCACCAAATCAGAGCTTCTCCTTCTGCCCCCCATGAGATGCTTCAGGACATCACCCCCGGATATCAAACTCATGGTTTACGGGCACTCCGTACCCCAGGTAGACAGGATAATGGTGCTAGGACTTCACCTTCAAGACAACCGAGCAAATCAGTGTACCTTGCAAGCACTACAAACAACAGTAGATAACACGCTACGCCTCATAGGAAGGATCTCCAATAAACACGGAGGGCTTCGAGAGAAGGAGCTAATTCAGCTCATCCAAGCTTTTGTCCTAAGCAAAATTACCTTCGCGCTACCATACCTCTCACTCTCTAGGAAGGAAGCGGATACTGTAAATTGCTTGATCCGCAAGATACACAAAGTCGCTCGTGGTGTTCCGATTAGAGCATCCAAAGGGTGATGGCCACAGCCACAATTAATACCCTTCAAGAATTAACCGAAGCACATCTATCATTGCAATATCACAGACTCACCACCACTAAAGCTGGACGTGAGATCCTGAGAAAACTTCACTACGCTCCACCACTCAACGAGAACAAGCGACATCAACTTCCTCCGAACATACATGGCCAATACCACATCCAACCCCCCCTACCTAGAAACATGCACCCCAAATTTCACGTCAAACGCCAGAAACTTCGAGCCAAGGCGCTACAACGCAGCTATGGACAGGTGGAAGGGGTCTACTATGTGGACGCTACAGCCTATAACATTAAACATCGTTATGCTCTAGCGGTCATAGACAAGCAGGGCAACACTGTTTGTTAAGCATCAGTCAAGACCACCTTGGCGGGCGACGCAGAAGAGGCTGCCATTGCACTCGCACTGGGGCTACCTGATTGAGATGTCATCATCAGTGACTCGTAGACTGCTATCTGGAACTTCCGTAGCGGCTACATTACTAACCTTGCGCACTCTCTACTTGTCGCTCACCCGCCGAAAAACTACATCGCTCTCATCTGGACTCCAGCACATCAAGGACTACCAGGCAACGAAATGGCTCATGCTGCTGCTCGAGAATTCACGGACCGAGTGGACGGAAATGTGGGCCTTACTCTAGAACCCAATGACTCCCAACAACACACTAAAGACACACTTATCACATTCCATGAACTTTGCACACATTACAAACACCAACGCCTACCGTATCCACCTCTCTCTGTGCCGAGCACATGCCAGAGAGAAATAATGTGGTGCCAACTACAAACTCGCACTTTTCTTACCCCACGCACTTTGCACTTATTCTTCCCCGTCACATACCCGACACCCAAGTGTCGCTTCTGTCCTGTCCAGACAATAGATCTTCCCTATATCATGTGGAAATTCCCATCAAATATCCCCCCGCACCCTCAAACCAATAATTAGTAGTGAGGAGCTATGGGAGACTGCCCTGCGCAGCTCTGATCCCACCCTACAGGAACAAGTCCTGAGGAGGTAGCGGGGGCCTACCACCACTGGTAGGCGGACGTCTGGCAACATAAGGTGCTGAGACTGGAGCACACAGACATCCCTCTCTCCCCCCCGGCCCCTCCCCTTTATTAAAAAGGGAAGTAAAAGTTCATTCATTCATTCATCCAGGACAGGGCTTGTAAAAAGTCATTTACTCCACTTACAAACTAATAACCCCAGGTCTTGTCGAAGTAGTCCTGCTGTCTATGCACGCACAGGTGGCACTGTTTCTGAAAGTCATTGAAGTAAATAACCAGAGACAGCTTCATCCAGGATGTTCTTCAGGACATTAGTCACAGTAATTTGGATTGCTGCCATATGTCTTCATGACGTTTATTCACTTTCAGTGGAAATTCCACAAAGAGAAACAAAAGAAATCACACAGTGACAGGTCAGGTGAATATCGGCGATGTCATATGCAAGGAATGTGGTGCTTGGCTAGGCACTATTCCTTGACTGATACATCAGTGCGAGGCCTCACGTCATGCAACATGAAGCACTGCCCAGATGACAAATCAGGATGTCGCTGCAGAACTGCTTGGTACAAACATTTTAAAAGCATGTCAATGTAGTTTTGCTTTATCGTTCGTCCTTCAGGCAGCAAGCCTCATGATGCACCAAGTCTCTAACAAAAAAGAAGCAGGAAGAAGTGATCAACATTGGTTTTGTTTTCTGTGGTTGTCTCCACATTTTTAAAGGGAGGTCATTTTTAAGCGCTATCAATAGCTCAATATGAAGCAAAGTCTGCCTAGGCGTCTAACCAGGAGGGGCCAGGAGTGAGCGCACGTTGGCAAGCGTGCATGTGGTCTGACCTCAACAGTGACTTCGCATTCGGCACATTGTCAGCTAAATTGAGGGTCACATATTGGTAACACCAACTTTTACCTCTGGCAGTGATGCTTAAAGGGACCCTGAGCCACTTTTTATTGAAGTTGAGAAATGCATTTGAAGTTAAAATAGGCTATTTCAGAAATACTTTGCCGCAAAAAGTATTTCAATGCATTCAGCAGAAGCGGAGTTATTGGCAATCAAACATGCCCGTTGCAGTGCTGCTCGCTCTTCAATAACTTGCACTGCGAAGGCTACAGCAAAACGGGGTGTGCCCGCTACGCTCCGCCTACTGAAAGTTACCGCAGCATGCAGTTCAACTTAGGTTTTGAATATTCATGTAGACGCCAATACTTCTGATTTTGCGGTTGTCCTCAACAAGCCGCAGTGCGCTCAGCCAGCAGACTCACTGTGGCACCCCGCGGTGACCGCGGTGTCTATGCTACGTAGCAGGCCGCACCTACATGCAACTGTAGTGTGTATGCTTTGTGCTTTGCTTTGTGAACAACAGGGCTTGAGTGCGCACTCGCATTTCGATACTCCAGTCTGGCCGTGCTACATGGTGTGGAGCGGTTTTGTCCTCCACCACCTTGACTGAGGGATAGTAGCCAGATCCTGCTTGCGCATTTTGAAGCACTATCAATAGCTCAATATGAAGCGAAGTCTGCCTAGACGTCTAACCAGGAGCGGCCAGGAGTGAGCGCAAGCGTGCATGTGGTCTGACCTCAAGTTTTGCGTGGTTCGAGGCTAGTTGAGTGTTTAAAACTAGCCCAAATTAGTGAGACCCGACGGCCACAACACCAATAAGCAAGGGTGGCCAAAGTTTTATTCTCATGTGGGCAGCCGTGGCCGAGAGTAAGCAAATGACATCCGGCTTCTTCCGAAGTACGTAATTTTTATCGAAATTCGAAAGCAGACTGTTGCTTAGTTCAGCCTGCTTATTAAACTGCATCAATAAGTAACACAGTAACATTAGGAAGAAGCAAACTGACACCCTTCTTGATTGATGCCAGCTATTGGCCAATAGCCGCTGCGTATGGGAATCTGCTATATTACGAAATAAAGCGCCCAGAAAATAGTGAGGAGCAGGCTTCTGTTGAAAAGAGCGTTTGAGAAAAAGGTGACTTTGCACTCTGCTTGCGAGCTCCACATGCCGCACATGACTGCAAAATTTGGATAGGATGTTCACAGCATCGTACGTTATCCGTGGACTGAGTTTCTTCACCAAGCCCAAGGGTGAAGAATAGGGCAAGAGAAAGTCTTCCATTCGAATCGTCTGAACGTGCAGTGGTTTCTTTAGAAAGCAAGTAGAAATTTTGAACACTGAATTTTGTGATCTGTGTATAGTCTCTTCTTAAAACTCTCTATGGATGCCCACAACACAGATTACTGAACACGATGGCAATGCTGTGCAGGTGGAAGCACGTAGGCTTTCGTAGGCTTTCCACCTATGCAGGTAGAAGCGCGTAGATTGAAAGTGGAAGCGCGTAGGCTTTCTGAAGGAACAGTTACTTTGTTAAAGACTGAAATTACGAGCCTAATCGCCCTCTTCAGCACATAATAAATTGCATAAGTCACTCTTTCTTTTGTTTAAGTCACCTAAGATCTCGCATTCCTAACAGGCACAGATTGTGTAGTCTAGCTATGCCTTTCTGTTGGCACTGCTGCTGAATTTCAAGACTTTCCTGCAACAATCTAGCAAGCCCACTGCGGCAAAGAATGCCTACACTGGTATTGTGGTGGCGCCGGCACACACTTTCGACATCCTGCATATGACAGCGACCTTCGCACCACTCCCCCAATGTGACTCGCACCTGACGCACACTGACGAGCATCACCATGTCAAGAGGGCACACTGGAAGACCCATTGATGCACCATGTTGTTCGGCGTGAAGGCACCGCCACTTTTCAAGATATGCTATCTGGAAATAAGAAATGACCCTATGATGCAAAGTTAGCAGAAGCACATAAAATATAATTTTTAAAGATGCATCGGTGTATCTAAGTAAGATCACTCTCCTTGTGCGAGTTTTAGGTCGCATGATCGAGCTTACAGTTTCGTTTACACTGTTTCATTTTCAAGCGCCGCCACAAGTAATTTTTGCACCCACTTTCATAGCCAAATTACAAATATAATTCTTTGTTTATGGGATATAAGCATTCTTGTTATGCTTGTATATCTTCTCACACAATCTTCTCACTTCTACCACAATCCAAAGACATATCTTAAGCGGTTGACAGTCCTTCTAATACAAAGTTGAAAATAATAATTTTTTTGCTTTGTTGCTTCCTATGGCTAAATGAAATTTTTATTCCCTGAAACTTTTTTCTTTTTTACTGGTGCACACAGCCTTCACTGCCTGCTTAACTAATGTCTAGTAGCGCACAATTAAAGGCCCAACCGCATGCACACGATTTTCGAGCGACAGCGACAAGCGATGGCGACGAGCGACAGGTTTTGCCGTCGCGGAGGGCGATCCGTCGCTGTCGCTGGTCGCGTCGCCGGTCGCGTCGCCGGTTTCTGGCCAGCCAGAAAATATCGCTCATCGCCCGGAAGTCAGCACGACGACATCCGCTGGGGACAGCGATTGAGCAACAACATGGCAGCAATTAGTCTGCCCACTTCGATCTCAATTTGCTCTTGCAACTTGCTCTCTGCTGTGACAACAAGAAAACAAATAATGCAATCAGTCATCGCTTCGTCTCATCGTTAGCTGAGGACAAAGTATCGGCGCTCTCTTGTCGTTATTATTGAGATTGGTTGTTTGTTTTGACGCTGTTAGGCCTGAGACGCCACCGAGAGCCGAGAAAGTGTTTTAAGTTTTGCTCAACAGATGGCGCCACGGCATTTTACGCTGAATGCATGGGACGGATTTCCACTGGATATGATAGCATATCTTAGCTAGATCTAGATAAAACGTTGACCTTTTGATAAAATTGAGATTACTTTACGCGCGCACGATAACATTTATTCGCACAACAATGTAAATCCGTCGCTACTCCTTTTCGCGATGTCGCGTTCATGTGGTTGCTCCACTCCGCGACACGACAGCGCGACAGGGTGTGCCTGTCGTGTTGCTTGTCGCTGTCACTTGAATATCGCGTGCATGCGGTTGGGCCTTAAGAGTTGTATTTACTTGGTAGGTTGTCTTGTGTATTTTCCAGTGCACTTGAATTTCAACATTTTACAATAGCGTGCCAAAGTGCATCAAAGTTCTATTCGTGCAATTACTCTTAATTCTACACTTTTAACTCCTAAGAGGAAGTATTAGCTTTGGGCTCCTATCTTACATGCGAAAGGAGAAATCGTTTTTCTCGGCAACCACTGCAGTGGATTTGGTGCAGTGAATTTGATGCGAAATCTAGCGACTGTAGGAGTTAAGAATTTTGAAGCAATGATATCCTTGCTATAAGCTTTGCACACCACACATAACTTGGACCAGTGTGATGCTGTACAAAAAAGACGGAAGTAAATACCAGCACTCAACTCTGCAACGTGTGAACAATAGATGTATACCCACAGACTGTTGCAACATCCTGTGTCACATATATTTTGCCACAGAAAATCTATCTAGCCAGTCATTAAAGGGTCCATCTGCCAAAGCAGCCTAGGTACAGCAAGTATATCACTGAAATTTACCCTTTCAAGATTAGATTTAAAAAGAACTATAAATGATATTAAGCATGCTACACTTCAATTCACCATACATTAGCTTGCACAAATGCAGCTTTGAAAATTTTTTTCTCTTTGTATGGAACTAGCTGAAGTTGATTGTGGCATTCCAGCTGAGGAGGGACTGTAGTATGCGTGTTCTTTGTTTAGTTGAGTCACCTCCTTATACAACCATGTGCTCCTTCTGTTAAAAAGAAATGAGAAAAAATATAGCTATAAAGATAAATTAGGATCCAGTTAACATTCTAAGTTTCATGTACGTAAAATTCTACAAGGATGTCATGAATCAGACTTAGTGCCACAAAAATAACATAACATTCTGAAAGGGTAATGTCGGTACCAATTTCACAACACTATAGCTGTTACAAGAATCTGCAGGAAAGTTCGCACTGAGCCCAGGGAGTAGAGCCCCAATTAAAACATGTTGAAGGCCATAAAATTGGCACAATTATAAAAATAGATGAATGAAAGAAATTTCCATCTAATGTTGAGCTTCTCTGTCTGTCTAAATTTTTTTCTTATAAGCCAGCACATCTGTGATATTGAAAAAAAGGCAAATCTGGGATGTCACAAAGGAGCACTGTCCTAATCGTCAAGCAGCTGATTAAAATACTGTGAATAGGTCTGCTCAATACCATTCAGTATTTGCAAGATCCTTTCTATGAAGGGTGTAAGAGAATCAATTGCATTAGCATCATGTGAATGTTCAATTTGGGACTATATTGGCAAGATGATAAGCTACTTGATGTAGGAATGCTTGGAAAAAAAAGTAATGAGCATATTTAAAAGTACTATTAGCCGTAATTGAAACACGAACGGCAGAGCATGTGGATTCTTTACAGTTTTTATCATTTAATTAGCACTGCCCCTGTGACAAAAGTGTGAAGTATAAACTGCATGCATGCACGCGATCTTGTGCGACAGCGACAAGCGACGTGATGGAAATGGTTGTCGTGTTCGCTCGTCGCCTACAAGTCGTACCGCATGCGAGCGACAACATTGAGCAACGTCTCCCCGGTGTTGCCGGTATGAGGGCAGCAAATACTCGCCGAAACTGGCGTGACGCGTGCTTTATTAATTTAAGTGGACGTGTTTTAGCGTAAATAGTACATAAATATTTCTAAAGGTCTTGCACTGTTATTATCCTTGCACGTATCAAAATCTAGTCGTTTACTCGTTCCGTGCGACAATCGGCAGTACTTGACTGATGCAGATCTAGTTCCGGCTTCGTGCTATTGGCTAGTCACTCATAGCACTTCCGGGCGACGAGCGACAAATTCTAGATTTCCAAAACCGAGCGATCGAGTGAGAAGAACTAGCGATCTGTTCATGCGACGGCCCGTTTCGTCCCTCGAAGGCGTCACTTGTCGCCGTCACGCACAAAATGGCTCTCATGCGGTTTGGGCTTGAGTGAGGTTACATGATTCGTCCAATGCTGCGGTCGCATCACGGACCACAAATCACTTGCACGATAGCGACCGTCGTTGCTCATTTGATGGGGTACAATCCTATATAAAGAAGGAACAAGCCATAACTTGCACCGCTACCTATTCCCCCATAGTGGGTAAGAGCCACATGCTTGATAGGAGACAACTCATGGCAGCTAAAGTCCCTATATAATGGTGTTTTTCACTGGTCGATCTGGAGCGGCCGCCAAAATCCTGGAGCGAGCATTTCACGAATCCTAATCTCCCAGCGGAGAGCGAAAATACTTCGCGCTGGATCGTACCGGAAGTCTGCGCACACGTCACAAAAATCGACTTCCGCTCTGTGTGTTTCCATGGCCACCAAAATCACCGTACCCCAGCGAGCGGAAGTGATGTATGCTTCTCGTCCTATTTCCGTCCGAATCCGCGCCTCGGCAGTGGAGCAAGTGAGAGCAATCCGGCACGGAGCGAGTTGATTTGAAACGACCAGTGGAAAGCGCGAACCTGCTCCAGCTCGACCAGAGAAATTTGGATTCTCTGCCGTGGCGTCAAAAAACCTGCTCCAGATCGACCAGTGAAAAACGCCATTACACTTCGTGCAGGCTTGTATACACCACGACCTAAGAAAAGTCCTGGTGTAGACGAGTGTAGTGCCGGGCAGAAGCTATGACGTCATGTGGTGCAATTGGCTCCTGGTTTGTAGCCAATAAGAGCAGAATGCGCGTCGTCTTCTGCATTAGCAGACGAAAAGCGCCCGGCTCACATGTGTTAAGTGAAATGAACGACAAATTGCAGGAAATGTTTGCGGTTATTTGTTGTAATAATAAAAATATAGACGTAATAATCTTGTTCGGGAGTTTTATTGAGATTAGGCTGTCCGCTGTCGTCTGTTCAGTAGTGAGTGAATATGAAAGTCATGAAAGATGTCGCCGTTGAGCTTTTGCTCGATTCATTTCCCTCAGATGACGAACGTGGTGACGAAATAGTCTTCGTTATGCTAGAACTAGCATTGACCTTGTGCAGGCAAGAAAGCAACCGTGTACGTTTGTATGCCGAGTCTGTAGTGCTGAGGTACGTTAGAGTGAATGTTCAGTCTTTGTCGGGAAGCAGCAAGCCAGCTGGTGGACCGCTTTCAGTCATCCTTATTCTATCCCCCCCAATACAGTTCACGGCAGACAAAGAATTTCGGTCGAGAAGACATGCCTCATCGCGTTGACTTACTTATAGCGACCCAAAGTGAGCGCTGGCTACCAGTGAAAATTTGCTGCTGGCTGGGAGCTGCTAGTTTGTACTGGTTTCTGATAGAACCAGCAAGTAACAAAGTGAGCATGGCTACCCAAGTGAAAATTTGCTGTTGGCTGGGAGCTGCTGGTTTGTACTGGTCTCTGATGGAACCAGAAAGTAACCTGCTGGTTTCCTGCTGGTTCCAGCAGGGTGCTCACTGGTTTTCTATTGGTCCCAGAGGGCTGCCTGATGGCTTGCTGATGGTTCCAGCAGGGTGCTTACTGGTCTTCTGCTGGTCCCAGCAGGCAACCTGCTGGCTGTGCTGGTCCCAGCAGAGTGCTTACTAGTTTTCTGTACTAGTTCCAGCAGGAACTAGTACAGTTCCTGCTGAGTGCAGTCAGCCTGAGTTACAGCTCAGGCCGACCTCTCTGCCTTTCTGTAAATAAATTTCTCTCTCCAGCAGGATACTGGTTTCCTCCTGGGATGCTGCTGGAACCAGTAAGTAACCTGGTTTTCAATTAGCTTGAACTGGTTCCAACAATGCTCTCAGTGGTTTTCTTTGGACATACTACCTAGACCAAGCATTCACTCTTGGAGTTAGGATCTGCTGTTTCTAACTAAGAACTTACTGCTTTTCAACTTGGTGCACTGATCCATTTAGGGAAGGACATGGCATAAAAAATACAACCCAAGAATGATGTTCATATGTACATATTAGACCCTATGGTGTACATCAGTGCACTCTTTTTCCTTCATTATACAAAAATTTACCTCCAGAGGCCAAGCTGAAGCAATCAAGATTTCATATTTCTCAACCCTAAATTTGTCGAAAAGTGTACGAAATATGCATTTAAGGTCATGCAGGCATCAGCTTGTTGCTTGGAAACGTTCTCCACATCAATGAGTAACAAGTCGACCGACTGCCTGCAACCCTGTGCTGGAACCAGCAGCTACCGGTTTGAGCTACTGGTTCCATCACCTGTTGGTTCAATCACTTACGGGTCTCTGTAGCTGCTGGGAATGTGCTAATAAACCAGCCCTACTAGAACCAGTGAAAAACCAGCAGGAAATTTTCACCTGGGTATATATATATATATAAATAAATATATATAGCCGACAAGTTTGACGTCACTGAGTCGTTGGTTGAAAAGGGCCTTAACCGGCTGCTGGACTTCCTTTTGAGTATTTCTGAAAAGGTCATCGGGTGGCTTACCTACCAGGAGCGCCAGCGGAGCCAAGTTTACTTTAAAGAGCCGGTAAAAGGCAGGCATGCATTGCCCAGGGTAATCGCGGCTGCATTATTAGTTGCCACATTCCAAAGCCAACGGTATCGAAACACTCATACGTGTCCTGAAGAAGAGTTTCTTCAACGAAGTCAGCAGGGAAATGCCAAGGTTTAAACTACACATTTACCCCTTATCTGTAAAACTGTGACACAGAAACCCTAAAAAGCCTGAGTGATACCATCAGACACTTTTGTGAAAAATATTGTACCTTGCCGATGTGCCATATATTATATATACATATATATTGCAAGGCTATATCTGTTTACATATTTAGCATTTCATGGAAGCTTACGTCTCGTCAGAAATGATTGTACGGTACAGTTGCGTACGGACACCTACAAAGGAAGAAACCTAAAGAAAGACAAGTTTTTATGTGCAGGGTCACTGTCCACATTCTTGCACATCGATCTGTACGAATCACACTACACTGCCTTAATATTTTGTCACTTTTGGTTCCTGACTGCAGCTGAATGCTGTCATGTGTGGCTGCACAAATTTTCTTGTTGCCATATTGGGATGCCCCCATAGTTGTTTAAATTTTAAGAAAAATAATCTCTACACATGCTGTTAACATGCGCTTGTTTCACAGGTGGATACCTTCTGGGAGACTCGGCGTACCCGTTGCTGCCTTGGCTCCTGACACCATACAAGACAACAACGAGAGGGCTCAATTCACAGCTAGAAAAATGCAACTGTGCTCACAGCCAGCAGAGGGTGATAATTGGGAGCACCTTTGGACTGCTGAAGAACCGCTTCAGGCGGCTGTTTTATGTGAATGAGGCATTGATAAAGCAGACATTTGTCTTTATCATTTGGAGCACGTGTTCTCCACAATTTGTGCATTCGCTTCAATGGTGATGAGGAAAATAATGATTAAGTGCCTATATCAGGCTTAGACGTATCTAATGATGATGATCGACAGTGGTATTGAGCCCTATCCAGGCAACTTCAGAGACTGTATTGCAAGAATGCTGTAGACTATTTAAGTCCAGCTTCCAGACATGTAACTTAACCGCACGATACATACATGTTTTCAATTTTTAAGGCTCCTCATGTACAATTTGTTCAGTTCACAGAAGCATGTTTATTTAGAAATTGATTTGAATGTGTCTGCACGTTCTATAGTTTACTGTGAAATGTTATAGAAATGCTGTTGTACTACATGCTATAAGCTTCTTTTCTTTTAATTCAATGCATATCAGTAGGCTTGCCATATTTCTTGGACGTGCATTTCTTAATTCGCATGTTTCTGGCACATATTGTGCACTGTGCAAATGCTTGTTTGTTTTTTTTTGAAAGTGTTTCCCTTTTGTATGTACATTTGTATACAATTGGCACTCTTGTGACAGTAGCATTTTCACAGAGCGTGCAAGCCAGCTTTTCTTTCCTTTTGCTTTCTGTACATGGACTTGTAGACAAAACTTCACAGTATTACATTAATTTAGGTTCCCTTACATGTACAGTTAATGAATCCTAAAGTGAATATCTGTTTTTGCACACATGATAGGCAACAAGATCTTTTTCCATGCCTACTTTGCAGGGATGACGTCTGGAGTTAAATTTAGTTTTAACTTTATGCTGCAATAGAAAGCTCAGCACCTATTTGTGTTTGTACAGGCTGTGAAATTTGAGAATTTTTATTTCCATCCCTCTTCTGAGAGCATGTTGCGATTTAACCTGTGATCTCAGCTGCTTAGAGGAAAAACACTTCAGTTGTCAGCAACCACAGGGACTAAAAACTAATGAGTTCAGATCGCAACCAAACCTTAAGTTACAAATGGCAGTGGCTACTCGGTCATTATATTGTGGCACATAGGCTGTGTGGAGTGTTTACTTGAATATAGAACTCACCCGCAGCTGTTTGGGGACATCAAATCTTATTTCTGTACAGAAACTTATGTTCCCAACACAACCAAGCTTGATGTAATATGCTGACAGGTGAATTTTTCTTAATGGTAAAGGGAGTACTCTTACTTTGTAACTTCTTTTATTCAATGTGTGAAAATTTCCTTCATAATGTGTAATGCCTATATAAGATGCTCATCTTGTTCCCATCAAAGGAAAACATTATGTACATTATGGTGACCTATATATGGAGACCTATATATAGATTCCAGCAAGGGTGGTGTGCCATGGATCAACCACAAATGTTACAGGTGCCAATTTCTGTCATTTTATGTGCTTGTACATAAAGTTTTCCTTTGATGGGAACAAGATGAGCATGCTATTACTATGAAAAAAAAAAAGAATGCCAAATTTTCTTTTTGTTTACTGACCAAATATGTACTTATAAAATAAGAAACGACTGTGGCTTTCGATTAAGACATGGCAAGCTCACAGAAAGAAACTACATACTGATGTCATCATCATCATCACCATCTCTTCCTACAGTTTTCACCAATTTTCCGAGCAATTTCACTTTCTGGTGTTCAATTTCAATCATTTCATAGTGTCTTTTTTCCAGTTTTCCTTCTACTTTTCTAGTGATGAAATTAATCGTTCAAAAGTTGTTTTGTGGCGTCTCGTCTCGGCGTTTTGCTTGTTTTCTTGGCCACCGTGGTTCATGCCTCGCTGGCTTGGCACCCACTTGGTTCTGCTGCAGGTTCATCTGCTAAGCTGAATTAAAGAAAATCAAATTTTTTGAGTAGACTTGAAGTACGACATTGACTTAGGAAACAGGGAACCAGACACAGACAAGTGGTAACTTCAAATTATTTTATTCTGAGAAATACCACTTTTATATATATGTATATACTATATACATATTGTCACCTGTAGTAGTGGGAATAGGGCAAGCGTAGAGGCGCAAGAAGAAAGAAGTGCGCGTGCTAACCACCCCGCTCGATAGCTAGCTCTCGCCGCCGCCGTTTTCTCCAGAGCCCAGCCGCTCTCAATAAATGCCGTCAGCCCCCTTTTGAAGACGCGTGGAAAAGTGGTGGAGGTGCTGGGTATTTCTCACTCATGCCACAGACTCCTCCTGGGAGCAGAAGCAACAGCCCTGTGTTAGTCCATACTCCCGTCCATCGGACCAGCCGCAGGATCCGGGGACTGCCCCCTGAAGACACCGTAGTGCTTGAAACTACCCCAACCGGTATGGAACGTGCAATGACGAACCGGTATACACTTCAGAACCCGCTGGTGCAGAAGTCGTTCCATGGCGACGTCTTCGAAGACGTCAAAGACTGGATGACCGACTTCGAGCGCGTCGCCGAATACAACGAATGGGACGACGCGACTAAACGTAGGCATGTCTACTTTTGCCTCCAGGACGGCGCGCGGACATGGCTTCAAAACCGTGAGGAGCAACTGACGTCGTGGTGCGAGTTCCGCCGTCATCTACTGGACACTTACGCCAGTCCTGATCGCCGCGAACGAGCCGAACGAGCAATTCAGGTCCGCGTCCAGCTTCCCAACGAAAGCGTTACCACGTTCGTCGAAGATATGACGCGCCTCTTCAGACGAGCAGGCCCTGGAATGACCAAGGACAAGAAGTTACGTCACCTGATGCGAGGGGTGAAGGAGCAGCTCTTCGCTGGTCTGGTGCGCAATCCTCCGAAGACTGTCGCCGAATTTCTATCCGAGGCGGTCAGTATGGAGAAGATGCTTCAGCAGCGCTCTAACTTTTACGAGCGGCAAGTGAACGCGACTACGAACATGTCGACGGCCATTGGAAGCCACAATGACAACCTTCGAGACCTCATCCGCACCGTTGTGCGCGAAGAGATACTGAAGGTTTACGGCACCCCACAAGCCACGGTGAGCTCCATTGCGAGTGTTATAAGAGATGAAGTGCACCAAGCGCTCCGGTCCACCCTTCCTTTTCCTAACACCGCGCCTGCACTTTCTGTACACCACCGTGCGACCTACGCAGAAGTCTTGCGACAGCCTGCTTCGTCCCCACCGTTGTTTGTTGAGGCCGCTCATCCGGTTGCACTCCCACCAGCCCAAACGGAGCCATACATCGAGGAACGACGCACGCCTCCACCGTTTCCCCATGCCGCTTCTCCGGTTGTGCTTCCGCAAGAGCAACCGGTGCATTACACCAATGATCGACGCATGTGCCCTCGGAAGTCAGACGTTTGGCGCACTCCGGATCGCCGTCCTCTGTGTTTCCACTGTGGTGAGGCAGATCATTTGTACCGCCACTGCCCATACCGACGCCTCGGGTTGCGGATCTTTTCCGCCTATTCGCCGCCACCCCGACTGGGCCAACGACCTCGGGACATTGAGGATTATCTGGCTCAGCAACGCATGCCACCGCCTACCGGGCGGCAGTCACGCTTGCCGTCACCAAGGCGATTTTCACCATCGCCCCAGCAGTATTCGAGCGGACGGTCGCCAAG
The DNA here is from genome assembly GCF_013339745.2 of Dermacentor silvarum. Taxonomy (NCBI): domain Eukaryota; kingdom Metazoa; phylum Arthropoda; class Arachnida; order Ixodida; family Ixodidae; genus Dermacentor; species Dermacentor silvarum. The sequence continues at coordinate 261,960,020 of NC_051154.1, read as the reverse complement.
TCCCCACCGGGAAAACTAACTACAGCGACCTTTGGGGGCGAGGCCGCTGGCCGTCGACGCGCTGAAGACCTCCGATCGACGCGAGTAAAGAAGGGTACCGGTCCGACATCAACTGCAGCTGAACAGAATGACCGGCTTTCGCTCGACATACCGGTGGTGATCGACGGTTACGCTTAGCGCTTTAGTGGATACCGGAGCGGACTATTCTATATTAAGCGGGAAGATGGCGACGTTTCTGAAAAAAATAATTACCCCTTGGCATAGCTCGCAGATTCGTACGGCTGGCGGTCACGTCGTTACTCCACTGGGATCCTGCACGACAAGAGTTCGAATTCGAGGATCGACATTCGTGGCGAGCTGCTTGTCCTACGCGAATGCTCCCGCAACGTCATTCTCGGAGTTGACTTCCTGCAGGAATACGGTGCTGTTATTGACTTATGGGGAGGTGTAGTCACCTTCTCAGCCGACCAAGCAATCGACGACAAACGACGTGACGACGCCTAACGTGTTTCTGCCAAAAGTGTTACGCTTCCTCCACGAGCCAGTGTTCTAGTCGAAATTATGTGCGGTGGAATGCGCAAGCTGGAGTGGTCGCAGAAAGTAACTTAGCACATCTACTGACGCAAGGTGTTTGTGCGGCCAGGAGTGTGCTACAGCTTCGTGATGGCCGATCTAAGTTGCTAGTCACCAACTTTAGTAACAAGCATCGACACCTCTTCCGCGGTACTTCGATAGCATTTGCCGAAGAAATAGAACACGTTGCGGAATGTTTTGCCCCTGAACCAGTGAGGCTGGCTGACAAGTCACTGGGCACCGTCGACATTAATTCCGAGTTATCTAACGACAAACAGGCAGCACTGCACGAGCGCTTGCTTGAATTCAGGGCATGCTTCGCAAGCTCGTCTAAGGTATGCCAGACTTCGGTTACAAGGCACAGGATCATCACATGCGACGACGCACGCCCGATAAACCAGCAGCCTTACCGCGTGTCGGCAAAGGAACGCGCAGCGATTCGTATGCAAGTACAAGAGATGCTTGAAGACGGTGTGATCGAACCTTCCAACAGCTCATGGTCGTCTCTGGTCGTTCTTGTCAACAAGAAAGACGGAACACTACGCTTTTGCGTTGACTACCGGAAGCTCAACATTGTAACTAAAAAGGACGTGTACCCACTGCCACGTAACGACGACTCGTTAGATAGACTGCGGCGTGCCCAGTACTTTTCGTCACTCGATTTGAAAAGTGGATACTGGCAGATCGAGGTAGACGAACGAGACCGCGAGAAAACTGGATTTGTGACTCCCAACAGCCTTTACGAATTTCTAGTGCTCCCTTTCGGTTTGTGTTCAGCCCCAGCAACTTTCCAGCGAATGATGGATACTGTCCTCGTTGGATTGAAGTGGCAGACTTGCCTTGTGTATCTTGACGACGTAGTTGTCTTTTCTGAAACATTTGAGCAACATCTTCATCGCCTGTGGCATGTGCTAGAAGCGCTCCGATCGGCTGACCTCATGCTTAAACCAGAGAAGTGCCACTTCGGTTATGAAGAGGTCAAGTTTCTCGGACACAACGTCAGCGCCAAAGGAGTTCGACCCGATCCCGACAAGCTTGCCGCTGTAGCAGCTTTTCCTCCTCCTTCCGACAAGAAGGCCGTCCGACGCTTCCTGGGCTTGTGTGCGTATTATCGCCGCTTCATCGACAACTTCTCGAAGATTGCAGAACCCCTGACTCGCCTTACCAGGGATGACACTGCCATTTGCCTGGACGAATGGGCAACAGGCGGCCTCCTCTGAACTACGCCAACGGATGCAGGCAGCACCCATCCTGGCACATTTCGACGAAGAGGCTGACACCGAGGTGCATACTGACGCCAGCAACATCGGCCTTGGCGTAGTACTCGTCCAACGTCAAGACGGCATTGAACGAGTAATAGCCTATGCTAGCCGCTCGCTGTCCCGTGCCGAGGCGAACTACTCTACTACAGAAAAAGAGTGTCTCGCGGTCGTCTGGGCGATCACGAAGTTTCACCCTTATCTCTACGGCCGTCCCTTCAAAGTAGTGACAGACCATCATGCTCTATGTTGGTTGGCGAACATACGCGATCCTTCAGGACGGCTGGCACGGTGGAGCTTGCGGCTACAGGAATTCGACGTCACCATAGTTTATAAGTCTCGCCGCAAGCACGAAGACGCCGACACGTTGTCGCGTGCTCCCGCCGCATCTGTCAGTCGACAGTCAGAGGACGACGACGGCTTCCTGGGCGCTCTTACTACGTCGGACTTGGTCAAATCGCAGCGTGACGATGCTGAAATTCGACCTCTCATCGACCACTTAGAGGGACGTCAAAAAACCATACCACGCCATCTACGTCGCGTCTTGACGTCCTTCTGTCTAGAAGACAATGTGCTGTACAAGAAGAACGCCCGCCCGAATGACCGAGCCTACCTCCTAGTAGTTCCCAAAGACTTGCGGGACGATATTCTTTTCGCTTGCCACGACGAGCCTACATCTGGCCACCTCGGCTCCTCACGAACGCTTGCTAGAGTGCACGAGATGTATTACTGGCCATGACTTTCGGCAAGCGTCAAGCAGTATGTTAAAGGCTCCCGTGAATGTCAGCGACGAAAGTCACCACCCCTGAAGCCCGCCGGGTTATTGCAACCCATTGAACCACCTCATAAGCCATTCGACCAAGTCAGCTTGGACATTCTTGGGCCTTTTCCTCTGTCAACCGACGGCAACAAGTGGGTGATTGTCGCCACTGACTATTTAACCCGTTATGCCGAGACAGAGGCGCTCCCACGAGACATGGCTTCTGAGGTAGCGCAGTTCTTCATGTGTCACATTGTATTGCGCCATGGTGCCCCAGCCACTGTTATCACACATAGAGGAACAGCGTTCACGGCACAGCTCACGGGTGAAATTTTTCAACTAAGCAACACCAGGCATCGAAATACGACCGCTTACCATCCGCAGTCTCACGGCCTTACGGAGCGATTAAACAAGACCATCACAGACATGATCTCTATGTACATCGACGTCCAGCACAAAACATGGGATCGTATCCTGCCTTATGTGACCTTCGCATATAATACCACCGTACAAGAAACAACGCGCTTCACACGATTTCGCCTTGTCTACGGCCGCGAAGTACAGATGATGCTGGCCGCTATCCTTCCGTGCCACGACGCCGAGCACTTAACTACTGACGCCGAAAAATTTGCTCAGCGCGCTGAGGAGGCTCGCCAGCTCGTGCGGCTGCACATCAGTGAGCAGCAACACGCAGATGCACGGCGCTATAACATCCGTCACCGGCAAGTGCGCTGCAGTCCTGGAGACCAAGTGTTGGTGTGGACCCCTGTTCGCCGCCGTGGCCTTTGTGAAAAGTTGATCAGCTGGCCCCTACAAAGTGCTGCGCCGCATTAGTGACGTGAACTATGAAGTCGTTCCAGACAGTGCGGCGCAAACACAAGGCTTCGACAACCACCTAGTTCTGACGTAGTTCACGTCGTACGCATGAAGCCCTACGTCGCGCGTTCGTGAATTTTACGCTCCCATTTGCACGTAATGCACTTACCTCTCCGTTTCTAGAGAGGTAGAGAATTGTTTCTAGCTATACTGCTGTAGCTCTCGCTCTGTTCTGTGCGCGAGCATCTTCATTGAGCATGTGTTGTTTTTTTGTTGTTTTTTGGACACCACTTCTTGAGCATCAAGCCGATGCTCTTTCCGAGGAAGGGGGGAAATGTCACCTGTAGTAGTGGGAATAGGGCAAGCGCAGAGGCGCAAGAAGAAAGAAGTGCGCGTGTTAACCGCCCCGCTCGATAGCTAGCTCTCGCCGCCGTTTTCTCCAGAGCCCAGCCACTCTCAATAAACGTCGTCAGCCCCCTTTAAAAGACGCGTGGCAATATGATGAGTAAAGAGGTACTCGACAAGGAGACCAATACAGAGTTCCTTGACAAAGAGTCTAGTAAAGACTCAAGGAAAGAGACTCATGACTTGCATAACAAGTAACTAATTACGTCAGCACCTGATGATGATGTGTGTAGGCAAGTTTGGCATGACAGCTTAATTGCAGAGTAAAGACATTGCAATGCGATTCCACTGAGGAACACAGTGGGGTCGTCTCGCAGAGTAATCTCATAGACATTAGCAAAGCAACTTTGATTTCCTGTCTGTGTAATGGGGAAACAAATCAGTCCTTTCTGATGTTAGCAGAAGCAGGAAGTATTTCCGCTGAGGTGCTGGGTTCATGTTCTGCCGATAGGACAAGAAGACAGTGTCCCTGAAGTAGTCCATTAGGGATCTGGGTCTCAGTGCATGCGGCTACAGTGTTGTGGAGCCAGTGCCAATGATGTCCTGGGCAAGACTAGCAAATCAGTTGTGTACCGTGGTGACATCAATCAGGGGCCCACAAGTATACATCTCTCAAATAGCAGCAAAGCGGCTCCGAGCGGTGCTCTCATCCCAAACGAAGAAGAGACGTGCTGTTCGTCTCATCTGGGATGAAATAACCTGATACGCTGATGAAAAGCCGGTTTCCATCCCGACATCATTGACCCTGGACCCAATCGAACATTTTAAGTGTATTGCACTTTTGATTGAGCCTGTACTATCCGAACTCATTGAGTGTTGTGCATTGCATGCCCCGCGAACCTTCTTTAAGACTGGAAAGTGCTTTGTATGGTCTTTTAACCTTATTTTGAACTCGCCAGTATAATGTGGTGAACTCACAGTGGACTGGGCGCAGAACATTAGTGTGATGATAAGTGTTGTGCGGCGTATGCTCAGTGAACTTTGCCAGCAACTTGAGAGTGCAATATCGTGAATGCACAATGTGTGTGGTGTTTAGACCATACGTGTGAAATGTGTTGCACACTAGCGGCAGTTTTTCCCTCAGACAAGCTTTTTACGAAAAGGGGCTTTTGTCACGTGTGTAGTGTGTGACACAGTGCGGTGGATGGGGAAAGAAAAGAAGTAGACGACAAAGAGTGCACGCACGGAGGCGAATTCCATGCTGGATGGAAGGCGATGACAACGAAGAGCATCCAGCACGAGAATGTGCAGTGCAAGACAAAATAAAAGGGAAAAAGAATCCAATCATAAGAAAAGGCGGAGCTTCCAGCAGCCAATCAGGAAAGGACAAATCGGCCAGGGCAGCAGAAAAGCGAGGCGCACTGACAGAGAGAAGGGAGATTTCCAGTAAGCAACGCCAGGAGAAGGTCGGCCACCGGACCAGGAGCTGTAGACTGGCCGTCAGGTCCCGGACCCAAGCCTCCAGGACCTACCCCAACCTAAACCGACCAGACCTTCCTGCAAGCCTGTTCAAGGGCGTCACCACTCCACCCAATCACGGACTGCTGCCCGAAGCCAGCGAACTCCTGCGCCCGTATGCAGAGCGCGAGCAGTCGGACTACAGGCCCGAGTTTGCGCCCAGCTGCCTGGCTAGAACACCACCTCCAACTGCACGTGCCGCCAAGCCGCCTGCATCCCCGCTTCAAACGGAGCTACCACAGTCTGGTCGCCCATTCATCTGCCGACCCCATCGACATTCTGGTGAGACCAACACTGCTTCTTTCGTCACCTCATCTCCGCTTCTCCACGTCGAAGTGTTGTGCGCACTCACACGCGTGACCTGCCCTAACTTGCGTACTGTCGGTACTTTTATAGCTCATAGTATTTGTTGTTTCTTGTTTTGAATTTTTCCTTGGTGATTTGTTTTGCGTTTCTTTTTAAACTAGTTCTATTAAAAGCTTTGTGTGCGTTTTTCAAACAAACAGCTTTGTCCTCAATTGGTTCTCGGAGGCTCCGCCTCAAGCAATCATCTAAAACTATGACAAAGAAAAAACCTGCATCACATATGCATATCGTGAAAGGCACCTTCTAAAATTCCCAATCCATTCTCCTGGAAGTGAAACAGGTCCAGTGGAATTTTCAGCAGAGTCTTCAAGAAGATAGTCTGGTATTAAATGGTATTAAATACGGTATTTACTCGCGTAATGAACACACTCGCATAATGAACGCACCCCCAACTTTAGTAGTCAAGTTTTGGATTTTTTTTGTCCCGCCTAATAAATGCACCCTGAACTTGCTGCCGTGAAGCAGGAGAGACACAGTACAATTCGGCGTCCGATATGGCGTCCGGGGGGGTACGATTGTATTGAACGCCGTATCGGACGTCCAATCGTACCGTGTGTCTCCTACTTTTATTACGATAGCAATATGGACACTCCAGGCGCATTTTTGCCGTGGGCACCGGCCATCGCGCCTCTATCTCCCGTGTTCGAGAGAGGAAAGCGGGGAATAAACGCGCTGTATTTCGTCGCGTGCACAGCACCGATGGGAGGGGAGGGAGGGAGGCGGCGCAGCAACTGCACATTGCAGGGCCCCGCGCACCCTATCTTGAAAGCGATCTGCGTCGGAGGCTGTGTCTAGGTGCGACGGCGGCTTATACATTTGTACGTGCTCCGTTATCGCCGCTCAGTTTGCGTTGAAGCGATGCACGGCACGAAGGTCACTTCGCTCGTTATTGCCACCGCGCTTCCTCACACCAGCACTTCGCGGTCATCGAGTCTGATTGGTTCATGTTTTCCTCTGCACGCTGACTCCATGCTGGTTAAATTACTTTGCAAGTTTATAGGGTGGATAAAGCGACTATCCTTACATCGTATAGCTGTCTACACATCTGCTATCGCAATCGATAGTACGCCTTTCTGGCGAAACGGCAACCTTTTTACAGGTGGCCGCGGAAAAAAAATCGAGAAAAATTTTACCCCGCATAATAAACGCACCCCCCAACCTCGCGCATATATTTCGGTAAAAATGTGCGTTCATTATGCGAGTAAATATGGTAGTTTGAAAGCAGCATAGTGATAAACAAAGTGGGGACCAGCAGTATTACCAAGAAATGAAATTTGTCTGTAACCCCTTGTTTTACAAACTGAAATTTCCACTCAGCCTGTTATTTAATGTTAAAGAACCCCTTTTGTGCAGATAAGACTAACGTGCCTGAAAGGCATAAAATTTACATAGGATTGAGAGACATAGTTGTTGGCACTGCGTCACACATCCTGCTGACCTGTGAACTGTATAATTCTCCCTGGGAGGGGAGACTGGCTAGTCCACATAAAACAATATTCAACCATAATGATAGAATTGTAGTGCCCGCATCTTCTACTATGCCAGGGGGCGCTCACAGCAACAGCAAGGAAGGAAATAAAGCTGGTAGTGGGGAGTAAGATCCAGTGACCAGCTCAGCAGCTTACGTGTCGGTCGTTTTTACTTTCAAGCTCCAAAGTGGTGACCCAGACGTGAACATGACCGAACCTAGCAACAAAGCTGCACATAAAGCCCTCGGCTCCCCGATATCGCAGATGTGCGATTTCAGCTACCACCTTTTTGGACGCAGAATCCCCAGGTGTGGTTTCTACAGGCCGAAGTGCAATTCCACCTGCACCGGATCACTTCGCAGACGACTCACTATTACAAGGTGATCTTGTCACTATCACCGAAAGTAGTCAACAACCTCACCGTCCTCCCCCAGCCTTTGGGTGATAACCCGTACGATGGCCTAAAGGTAAAGATCCTGAAGCGTGCTGTACCTTCAGAATGCACTCGCCTGCAACAACTCTTGACCAGCGAAGAACTTGGCGATAGACGCCCCTCCCAAATGCTGTACTGGATGTGGCAGCTCTTGGGAGGAGGTAATTTCAACACCCACAGCGCTCTGCTCAAGGAACTTTTCCTACAACGCCTTACCCAACCAGTTCGCCTCGTCCTTGCCGCCGGTGATGACACGACGCTAGACCACCTGGCTGAGCTCGACGATAAGATCCACGAGGCTGCCGCTCCTTCGGTTTCTATCATCGCGACAGCGCCTGAGCCCTCAGCCGTCGCCCAGCTTGATGGATGCATTTACAACCTCACGGCTGCAATTGCTTCACTTCACGGGCCCACACGATGCCAGCGCTCTTCAAGTTCGCTAGAACTGAGGGGTCCTTGCCGCGGACTTGAAGAGTGCTGGCGTCGTCTGGGCTCATGAAGCGAAACAATGGCAGCCTTGAGGTCCTCAATGCGCGCTTAGAGTTGGGCGACCACTGAGGGCTCAGCCGTAGTCGAATTTTCCAGTTTTATCAATATCCTTATAAGCAATAAACAAAGGAAATTAACTATCACCATCAGCTGGTTTTATACCCGATTACAAATATTTGGAGTGTTTGAAATTCAATTTTTGCTAGTTAAACTGAACTCTGCTAATTCTGACTACCATATAACCTAAAGTAGATGCACATTTTTTTTTTTTTCTCAGAAGGCTCAGCTTTGATTTATATGGATCAGTTTGTACCACTCATGGAAATGTTTTGCATTGTTGAATGATAATGTCTTGATGTGCTTTTCTAGACTAAAGTTGTGTCATGTCTTGAAGAGAGTTGGTTTGTTACTGGAACATTATTTGCTCCAAATGTCCGAAGAAGCAAGAGGTACCTATGAAGAAATTCAAGGGTCGCCATATTTGATGATCAAGCAGTAGTGGACAGCAAACAGGTACAGTGGAACCTCGATGATACGAATCTCACGGGGTCACGAAAAATATTCGTATTAGCATCAAAACACAATTAAAACTAGCTAAATTAAAGAGTCAGAGGTGAACTCACTCAGGCACATGCACGTAAAAAGCATTTACAGTATAGATCACTTATAACGTAACCGTTTAGAGTGATGAACTGGCTACAATGCGGCCTTTTCCGACTCCCGTTTACCCTCCCGTAGAACTCCATGTATATGCATACCGCTTACAGTGCAGCCGCGTGAGACGAAATACCGGTTATAATGCGGCTTACGCGGTAAAATCTCGCTGACAAGGGCGGTAGCGAGCACGCTTCTCAACGAGGTGCGCCCACCGATGGGAGAGGAGATCAACGAGGGCGATGCGGAGGAGGAGCATGAGACATGGAGCATGAGATCGTCGCTGCGCGCCGTATTTGCCAGTAAAAGCACGCGGGGGATGCGCGCCTTCACGGAGAGCAAACGCGCAGCGGAGAGAAAACGCGACTTCCGTGGCGCGAGAGGCCGTGGGGGTAAGGGAGGGAGGGGGGCGTGGTGACGCTGTGCTACGTCACCAAATGCGTATCTTGCAACCAAGCGTAATGGTAACTGGCGACGCAATCTCCCACGCGAAAGGAGCAAAGCGGGAAGGTAGCGCGGGAGGGGGGCTTTTACTCTGCCAACAAATGCGTTCTTCTACTTTGCGCCTGTGCCGGCTGTCGGTGTCGTCGCGCGCACCGTATCTTGAAAGCGATCTCCACACAGCTCTGACCTTTGTATGCGCCGTGCTTACGCCGCTCAGTTTCCGTTGAAGCAATGGACCGCACAAGCCTTCGCTTGCTGCGGCGGCCGCGCGTGGCGAAGAGCGGCCGCTGCAGCGAGCGAAGAGACAAAAGGAAAAGCACAAAACAGTGATGCTACTGCGGACTTATGATTTGGAGCAATTTTTGGAGCATCAGAAATTTCATTTTGGAGCACTTTGGAGCAGGCAATTTGGCATTTTGGAGCAGCTTGGAGCAGCTGATTTTTCACATCCTGAAGTATTTCGAAAAAGCGAGTTGCAATTTATATTCAATAACCTGAATAATTCTTATGTTCTCACAAGAAGCTTCGTAAACATTTCCATCTATTGCAGATCTCGTGGAGAAAAAAATGCACTTGTGTGCACGCGACACACACAGACACAAATTGATATCATTTCGTATATTGCTAGTTTTCCCAGATGTCATCGGTAATATCCAGAAACAGAAATGATGGACACATTGGCGGCACGCAGTTATTATAACCACGTCATGCTGCGCTTCAAACAAGCTACTAGCTGCGTTTCCGGAGTAGATAACGTCCGCCGATGAATCGCCAATTAACCTTGAAGCCGCGAGCCTCGGCAGAAACCGCACTTTGCCGTCGAGCCGCCTTGCAAGGCAGACGCCGCGTCGGCGCCGTGCGTGGCACTGCTAAAGTCACTGGAACCTGGAACATTGAAAGTACCGCAACCGCCGGAGCGAGCGCAGGCAACACTGCGTGGAAAAGACGAGCAGCTCTTCCTCGGGTTTTCTAGCAAGTAGGTTTCTAGGCTTGCTACAGTGAAGAACAGCACGATGGCTGCCGCAGTGGGCCCTGTGAAATCCACAAACAAAACCGCATTTCGTTTAGCTAGATAAGATGTAAATTACAGGTACAGTAGCCGACGGATTTTTCGGACTCCAAAAACCCGGACTTCATAGATGTACCGGCAGGATTCCCATAGCACTAATGCATTTTCGCGAGCGATTTTTCGGACGAATCTCGGAGCCAGTGTTCGATTTTCCGGACTAAATCGCTCGCTCCCAGCCACGCTACCCGATCTTGGAGGCCGCCATGTTGGATTTTCCGCTGGCTTGGCTTCCAGTGCCCTCCTGTATAGCCTTCAAGATCAGTACACGCACGCTATCCCCTCGTCTCCGAGGCCATGCCCGCTCTTGGCCGACAAAACGTTCTCAAAAGCTGCACTTGCTTTTTTTTCGGTCCGTACGCTGTGTGCGGGTGAAAGCTTGCGAGGGTCAGCGCGCAACCGCAATTTATTCTCACGCACGCGAGAGAGGAAGGCGGCCGGAGGCGCGCGCGGACTTCGCTCGCGGGGCACGGGGAGAAGGCGGCGGAGACGGTGGGGAGTTGCATCCTGCTTTTGCAGCTGCCGACGGAGCTGCCGCGCAGGCACCGTATCTTGAAAGTGATCTGCTATGTGGCCGAAGTGTGCGCCCGCGATCTGCGATGGGTACAAAGGGCGTGCGACGAGTACCACTAGCTTCGTATGCACCGTTTTTTTTTCTTCTTTTTTCGACGTTTGCGTTGAAACGAGAGAATAGACAGCGCGAAGGTCAATATGCCCGCGGTCATCGAGCGAGATGTGTTCATGTGTAACCTGTGCGCGCGTGACACCGTGCTTATTTAGTTAGTAAGCGCATATTTACAACTTTATACGGCCGATAAAACTAACATCCTTACTTCGTATCGCTGTCTATTAATTTGCTATCGCAATCGATGCTCCGCCTTTTGGGCGAATGTGCGACATTTTTCTTAAGCCGCTCTAAGCCTCATAATTTTTTTCTCTGGGGGGGGGGCAAGTTTTTCGGACTGTTTCGGTTTTTCGGACTGCTCGATTTTTCAGTCCCCGCGAAGTCCGGAAAATCGGTCGGCTACTGCACTCGGAAAGTGAAGCATTCAACTGTGCGCCACCCGTTCTAAATGCTAAGCGATCCCGATGCTCGTGTGTCACACAAGATTTTTTTTTTTTCGGATGACTAGGTATCAAGCGCCGCCACAAAATCGTTTATACGCGTGGATATTATCGCTTTCTAACGTAGCTACTGATTTAACCCCGCACGAAATGTTTCATACAGATCTATTTCTACGAAAATAAACGGTCCCTGACTGCACTACAAGAAAAGGGATGCTAAAACAGAATTAACCAGGTCATGTTCGTGTTGTTTTAAACAACAAACGAGAAAATCTATATTTTAATTTTTAACATTGACAGGTCGATCGATCTTCTCACTACACTTTGTTATTTTTGACACAGCCGCCCGTATTCCGTTGCTCTTCGAGCCACATTTTGCTTGGTTCTGCATATTTCTGAGCATCTCCTCGCTTTGTTTACACAAGGCAAACCGCAGTCTTCAAAGCAAATGCGCGAAGAAGCTTTTCCATCACTATATGGCATTTAGGGAGTTCGATGAAATACCGCAAGGAGCTTCTCAGCTTTGCGATATCAACAAGTTCACCAAGTGGGAGTGAACTTGTCGCTCTTTATCCGGTGCAGCCAGATATAGCACAGCGCTTGCTGTTGCTCTTTCCGCTTAACTGGTATCGCGAAAAGCACTTTCCCGGACTCCCGGCCGTTGCTGCACCCGAACGTGCAGCACCCGGGCATTTCCTTTCGTTTTGTTTTAAGTCTACGAAAGTTACATATACACTAAATTATACAAAATGCAAAATCTAACCTCGTTGATGACTCGTACGCGCGGCGTGTGCGAGCGATGTCTGTCTGCTTATCTCCTCCGGCGCGGCTTAGATCCGCCATCTATAGTGGAAAGTGATCACCTGACGGCAACTGACCAATCGGCGGCGCGGCGGCTAATTAAAGAAAAGGGCTGCGGTACTTTCCAGGTTCCAGTGACCTTAATTGGGACGTACGCGCTAGAGCTTTCTCGTCTCCTGTTTGCAGCTAAGGTTGCAACTAAGGCTCGCCCTATCGTCACGTTGAACGTTTTAATTCCCCGGTGGTGCAATTGGCGATAGACGTCGTCAAATCCGAGACTGTTTGGCGCAGTTAGGCGCAATTTTCGTCGATTGTATCAGGATGGCGCAGTAAATCCCAATTGGCGCACTTTGGCGCAGTTGGCGCAGGAGTGGAATCACTGACAAAAGCAACAAAAGCACCGCCGCTTCAAACTCTTCGGGCCCAGTCGCGGCTTCCGCGCTTTCCGGTGCCGCGTCTGCGCCTCCGCACCAAAAGAGAAAGGGAAAACGCGCGTGACTGCTCGCTGTTCTCTTTCGCGGCCGTCGGTGGGGCGGCGTTTATTCGTATCAACCGACGCAGGTCGAAAATCGATTCGTAACAACCGTTCTCTAGCACGTTGCAAAGTAATGGGGCTCGGCCGGGACCTCAGAAAAATTCCAATCATGCGGAAATTCGTATTAGCCGTGATTGTATCATCGAGATTCCACTGTATTCAATAGCCAGCTTCAAGCCGATGCTGGGTATTATAAGCTCCCTATCCACAAAGACATGGCAAGTGTATTAAAAGATGGAGTGACCTGGAAAAAAAAGCAAATTTAGAGTGAGAAACATACAATTTTATGTTGATACACTCTGAGCAGTACATGTTATTCATTTATTCTCCAGAAGTTAATAAGAAAGGAGTTGACCTAAACCAGGCAACTTCAATAAAATTTGGCTGTATCATATTACAGGCAGATGAGAAAATAGTTTATCTGGCAGTGGGGGTGTGCAAAAAAAAAAAAAAAATCAGATCCAAATATTCGCTAAGAGGTCTTGGAAATTTGAAAATCCTCTCCAAGTTCCCTCTCATCTCCCCTCATCAACACTGGCACTCAGCTACGAACCAAGAATGCTAAACTTCACAGTCAGCTGAGGAAAGCGCTCATGCCTGTTACACAGCGCACCACACAAGTCACAGATGACAGTACACCAATTGCAGGAATGTGCACAGATCCTGTCAGTAACAGTGGTCATGAGACTACGGTTTTATATGTCGCTCTTAAGCGGTGTGATCCTTGATCAGCTGATGTGATCTTTGGCCAGGACTTTTTATCTCCAAACTCCACACTTATAGACTGCGCGAACGATGATCTTCACCTAGAGCTCCCATCTGAACATTGACATTGTTCGAGATCGCCTGAAACACCTGTGCTGCATCGATTTCGTTCACTCACCGTCCCAAGCTGCAACCTACGTCTCTTCGACGCCCTCTATTCGTGTAACGATATTCCATTAGCTGGAAGACATTTCACGTTTCCTTTTGTCAACTTTTATGGCAATGGAGTGCTTGAGGCCAAGAAACTAAATCAGAAACAACATTAGATCATATCTATAAAGGCTCTATTGCTTGAGGTAAATCCTCGAACTACAGATTTTTGTTTCTTGCACTCCTCGATTTAACATAAGTGGCAGCATGATGATTATCAGGGCTTCCACTTAAAAACTAGTTTGGAGGAGTCTTTGGAACACAAAACTTTGAATTTTATTACAGTATGGATCAGACATACAATTTTTATTTTTTTTATTTTTGAGGTAGTTGGAGCATTAGGTTATAATTTTGGAGATGTGTTTCACTAGATGAAGTAGATCTTCATTGTGTCCGGTGCGCTCACTTGGCTTGCTCACTGACAATGCGAAGTTCAAACAAGGAGGGCTTATGGGTGTTCTCATGTTTGTCCTGAACCCTGCTACATGATAAAGAATTTACAAGTTATTTTGCTAAAGTCATTGCAAAATTTTCTCATGTACTGAAATACACAATGCATTTATGTATACAGTCAAACTTCGATATAACGAAGTTGTACCTGAAGCGAAAAACTTCGTTATATGTTTAGTTAATTCAATGAACTAAGATGGGGAAATAAAAATAGTTCGTTAAATAGCTAATTTCGTTAAATCGAGGTTTGACTGTACAATAAAGGACTGGCCAAGCTCTGCTGCTCTTTTCACTATTCAGGTCACTTTGTAGTAATCGTGCCTCAGCTGCAATGATGTTAAATTAAAGTTAACAACTGCTGCATTAAACAACAAGAAAATTCAGAGATGCAGTGCTACGTTACAGACCGTTTAAATCAGGGGTTCTCAGGTACGTTCATCCCAGGGAACCCTGCTAAGCTCCATAAAGTGCCAAGGAATCCCCCCCCCCCACTTGATTTCACCGAATTATCGAGGGTATCAAGAAAACAAACAAATGCTGCACTACGTCAACACGCTTTTATTTACTCAATTAATCGTCAAATCTTGTTTCTATTTAGCACAAGACCAGTGCGGAAGCTGAAATTGTCTTCATCTCATGACTGATTAGCGCTAGCAGCGGCGAAGGCCTCGCGACATCCTTCGCGGCGCGCGTTTTCATCTGAGACGTGCTTTGCACCAACGGGCGCACATCCCGATTATTTTTTCGCCACTCAGCTGCTCGCCAACAAATTGTCCGTCCATCGCGATGTAGCCGGTGCTTTTTATCTTTGACAGCTTTGCACTGAGTAAAAGCGAAACTACTGCTTGCCGCAACCGCTGTCGACGAAACCGCGGCCGCTATCAACGCGATCATGGACGGCGATCGTGCGGTTCAGAAGGCAGGCGGCTGACGCACGCACCAAGTCAAAACGAAACTACCTTTCGCTGCAAGAAGTGCGGACGAAACTGCGGTCGCTATCGACGCTGCCATGGGAGGCGACTACGCAGTTGTGAAGGCACGCAGCCGACACGCGCATCGAGTGAAAACGAAACTACTATTTGCCGCAACCGCTGCGGACGAAACTGCGGTGGTTATCGACGCGATGAGAGATAGCGACTACGCACTTACGGAGGCACGCGGCTAGCCGCCAACGCGGTGTTACGCGCGGCGATAAACGCAAGAATAAAAGCTTTAAAGGCACAATTAGGCACGAAGCGCTTCGGCGTTGCTGTCAGTCACGTGCCGCGTACGATTGCCGCTGAGGACCACGGCGATGCGGACTGCGCCGCTTCGTTTCGGTTGGACGCTACGCCGTTCTTGCTCTTCTGCGGCGCGCATTTGCGGTGCTCCGCGTTTTTTTTTTTTTTTCCGATCAATGTATAGGTCAGTGCGCACGCTATCGGCACCTACCCTATCTACAAATAGGAGAAAGGCGCATGGTGGTAAGTTACGGCCTCCGAGATTCAAGTGCGAAAGCTTAGGCGCGCTGCCCGTTCTCAGAGGTTGGGTGGCTACAAGCTGCTTGCGTATTTATTGCGCAGTTCGCGCGTTGCTGTTACGCACTGTGATGTGCTTTTTGACACTCGGGCATGGGTAATGGAGGTTCTTTGGATCAAGCGCACCTCGTGTTCGCCGTTTTAGACACTTGTCGGGAGCGGGACCAGGGAAAATTTATCAGTGGCTCGCGGAACCCCGAGCAGGGGCCTGCGGAACCTGTAGGTTCCGCGGAACCCACTTTGAGAACCCATGGTTTAAATGATAGGAACAAAGTCCATCACACAGATTGTTTTTTGGTAACCATGAAGGTGATCACTTAAAGGGATACAGACACAAAAGTTGGCAGGTGGTTTTTTGCGTCGGAACAAAAGTTGAACTGTTGAAAACTACAAATACAACAAGCTGCTTTGAAAAAAAGAACAAGAAACATCTTTTTTTGTGATTTTCTGTTGCACCTTGCCCCCAAGCGGCAGCCGGCAGAAGCTGAAATTTGACGTCATAACACCCAGCCGCGCACACGCCCAAGGTCGGCCACAGCCGTCGTAGTGTTTCCGGGGGTGTTGGTTCCTTGCAGTGCTTGTTTAACCCCTTTTGGCGATCTTCGCACGTGGTCCGCCTGAGACATTATCCCCGTCAGCGCGCCACGCAGGTGGTGCGTCTTACATGCGCCTTCCTGGGGTCGTCGCTTGGTATTGACGCGTTCGGTCGCGGCGGCAGGAAATGCCAAGACATTGCTGTTATAACAGCATCGTCGGTCATGACCATGCCGTCACACACATTTCCCAGAGACGAGAACGTGTGTAAACTTTGGATACCAGCCTGTCAGCCATCACGCCCAGCCTGGAGACCTCTAAGAAATGACTTCATTGGCGCGGACCACTTCATCGACGATGATTATGTGACCACGCCAGCTGTGCTGAAAAGCCTCGGCATGCCGCTCAAAAGGCAACGCCTAAAGCCCGACGCTGTGCCATCGGTCTTACGAAAACGCAAGGCAGAAATGATCAGCGGCGCGTTTGAAAAAAGGAGGCGAAAAGATGTCTGTACTGTTTTCATTCACTTGCAGCCTTCTTGAGCAGTGTGAGGGCGAGGCTGGGGCGAGATGCCCGAGGCTGGGCACGAAGGCAGTAATGTCTTTAAAAATGTTACCAAAGCATAGTAAAACACTACAAGGCTAGCGCGCGTGAGCGCGACTCACGAGATCAGTCCTACATGGCAGCGGGGCAGACACACACACAGCTCTGCTACTCCACAGGATAAAAGCGGGGAAACTGGGGACAACGCCAGAAAGGTGCTGCCATCTGTCAGGCGGCTGGCGAAGTGGATGTGAGAGTCTTTGAGGTATGATACCTCACAGCAGTTGCTCACGCCGACGGCATCCACGCAATGCTGAAGTACCCCGCAGCTGCCTCGCCTGCGTGCATTCTTGAAAAAGAAAGTTTACAGAAGAAATAACAAATAATTATTGCACAAGTGTCTGGTGCAGAGCGAAATCTTCGCACTATGGTTCGCGAAAACCTGACCGGCACTTCCACGGCCGCCTGCTCTTCTTCGTCGCTTGACGCGGAAGGCTCGTAACCATAAGCGGCAATATTTCTTGCCAAATTGGAATGGTCCTCATCTTCAGACGCGTACTCCTCGCTGGTAGAGGCGCCAGAACTCGAATCCATGCTCGCGATGGTGGCGTCGGCGCGATTTGAATGACCGCGGCCGGCCGGCTGGCTAGCCGACGAGGGTGTCGTGACGTCACGCCTTCCAACTACCGCGGGTCGGGCGGCAAGGCGCACGCTCACAAAAACACCAAACATAAAGCCATCAGATCAAAAATGAGCTAAATCACTACTTCTTTTCGGTGTAATCACACAGTGGGGATTTATTTTCAGCATTTCCGTAAAATTTTCAGATTTTGTGTCCGTATCCCTTTAAGTCTCAGCTTTGTCAAGAGTACATAGGTGTGAGACCCCTGTGCCCTCCACTTTGCTATAGCATTGACGAATGAGCCGAAATGCTCTAGGTAAGTCACTGGTGGCGAACAATGCCGGCAACTCTGGAAAATGTTCTTTCTAGGGTTTTACGTGCCAAAACCAGTTGTGATTATGAGGCACGCCGTAGTGGAGGGCTCCGGATTAATTTTGACCACCTGGGGTTCTTTATCGTGCACTACAACGCAAGCACACGGGCGTTTTTGCATTTCGCCTTCATCGAAATGCGGTCGCCGCGGCGGGGATTCGATCCCGCTACCTCGTGCTCAGCAGCGCAACGCCTTAGCTGACTGAGCCACCCCTACGGGTAACTCTGGAAAATAGAGATCCTCATCCTAACAAGGTGTAGTGCAAGTACTTTATGAGTGTTGTTTATGTGAACGTGGACTTTTCGAGAACTTTTGAGGCTTGTGAATTTGTGTTGAAGAGAATGAAGAAAGAAGAAACAGAAGAAGGTGAGGCAGGGGCAGCTTGTGCGCTTGGCAGAGTAAAGAAAATTCAACAACAGAAAAGGAAGAAGAAGAGAGGTGGGTGCCGAACGAGCAGAGAGGGGGCTCATGACTTGGAATATGCAGGACCAGTGTGCTGTGCGTTGTTCCGGGAGCTCCTGCCGCGGTACCTGAGGCAGCCCTCAGGACAACGCGCCTGCCACTCGTTGCAGACGTGGAGTGGCACCTGGTGTGACCCTGTTTGGAGCAGGCCTGGCTGTTGCCTGCTCGTAGCCGCCTCTTGGAGCAACTTCAGGAAGTGTCTAGGAAGGGGCCTGGACACGGCCTTGCTTACTACAGTCAAACCTCTTTAATACGTACCCGCTTAATGTGTAAGTCCGGTTTAAACGTAGTCGCGAAGATTCCCCCACCCGGTCCCCATTGAACCCCATGTATTGGCTGACCGCTTAAGCCGTAGTCGCTTGTTGCATTACATACGGTTAGTACGTACCATTTTCTTTGTTTTTATATGTTCACGGGCAGAAAATTGCCAAAATTTCAGTGGCGACGACAGGAGTTGCCGATCGAAGCGCGCAAAAGCATGGCCTTCGAGATTGGTAAACTACAATTGTCAGCGTAGTGACGTCACAACATGGCCACGTCGACGTATTTTTTGTTCGTACGGTTGTTGCCGATCAAAGGGCGCAAAAGCGTGGCCTTCGAGATTAGCTTCTGGTAGCCCGCAGGAGCTGAGGGTAGGGGAATTCGCTGTCACTTTGGAATCCAATCCAAGCATCGTAACGGCTCAAACGCCACGTTTCTTTATTCTTTTCTTTCATTCTCCCGTGTCCACCAGTGCTAACGGCAGTGGTGGTGTGCTTTTGCGTAGTGTTGTGTGCTTTTACAACGTTCTTTTGCGCGGCGTGTCCTTCTTTTTTTTTGCATTGTTTGGTGCGCGTATTGTGCGATTTAATTTGCACGTGAAGACTGTTATGCCGTATCACGTTTTGAGTGTAAAGGAAAAACTGGAAATCATTCGCACCATTGAAAATGGAGCGAAGAAATCTGCGGTAGCCCGTGAGAAGAACTTGCCTCTGACGACTGTGTGCGGAATATGGAACGCTCGCGAAAAGTTGCGGGGCGGCTCAGGCAGCAATCTGAAGAGGTGCCGCATCAGAGACTCTGCTTTTCCCGAAGTAGAAAAGGCCCTGCTGCTTTGGTTGAAGAAGGCGCGTAGCATGAACCTGCCAGTCAGTGGACCCCTTCTGGCTGAGAAAGCGCTAACTTTCGCAGCTCAGCTGAATTGCACCGGTTTTGCCTGCAGCAACGGCTGGTTGTCGAGATTTAAAGCTCGCTACAGCATAGTGGGGAAAGCTGTTTGCGGTGAGGCTGCTGCAGCGGACAAAGAAGGCGCTGATGAGTGGCAGCACAACGAATTGCAGGAAGCCTTGGCAGCCTACGATGCCGCCGACATTTTCAATTTTGATGAGTCGGCACTTTTCTACTGCCTGCTTCCGGACAGGACATTGGCATTTAAGAATGAAAAGTGCACCGGCGGGAAACATGCCAAAAATCGGGTATCGGTCGCTTTCGGCGTCAACATGACCGGTAGTGAGAAGCTGCCACTGATGGTGATCGGCAGGTACGGAAAACCGCGTTGCTTCAAAGGCGCCCGTTTGCCATCCGATGTCATTTACAAGCACAACAAAAAGGCGTGGATGACTGCTCAGCTGTTCGAGGAGTATGTGCGCCAGCTGGACCGCCGTTTTGCTGCCAAGAAAAGGAATGTCCTGATCGTTCTCGAATATGCGTTGGCGCATGTCGATTTGGACAACCTGACGGCAATTAAGCTGCTCTTTTTGCCCCCGAACACGACAGCGCTCGCCCAGCCCCTCGATCAGGGCATCATCCGCTCAGTGAAGCAGACGTACCGCAAAAATCTGCTACGTTATGGATAGCGGCAAAACGTACACCATAGACCTACTGGGCGCTGTACACCTACTCGCGCACTCATGGAGGGAGGTCCAGCCGGCAACAATACAGAATTGTTTCGCGCGAGCGCAATTCAAAATACTTGAAGGCGACGACGACGCGGACGGTGAAGACGCCGAGGACTGCGAGAACCTTTTGGTTGAAGTGCTCGAGCGGCAAGGTGCAGCAGATGAGGAGGTGAACTTCGGCACCTTCCGAGATGTCGACGGCGACGTGACCACCTCCCCGGACTTTTCAGACAGCGACATTGTTGCTGCCGTCGCACCTCGTCCAGCTTCAAGCGAAAGTGAGGAGGACAGCGATGTCGAAGTGGACGACGGCCCTTCACTATCCGACGCGGCGCGTGCTGTGGCAGTGATGCGAGCATTCGCAGAGAAGCGAGGCCTAATGGACAAACTGGCTGCTGGACTTGCTGACTTCGAAGATGCCGTCGTCGCGGCGAGGCCACCACAGCGGCAAGTGAAAATAACTGACTTTTTGCTGCCTGCCAGTGAATAAAGCTAGCGTGCCTGTGTGTGCGTGAGAGTGTGTTTGTGGGGATCGTGGCGTTCTTTTCTGGCTGGTAAGTAGCCGCTAAACCGGCACTGACGGTTAATTCGTACATCGCTTAGTGCGTACCCAAACGTCATTCCCGGCCAACTACGTATTAACGAGGTTTGTATAAGTAAGCAAGGCCTTCCACCATACTAAAGGTCTCTGAAAAAATGCCTCGTATGCTGCACTGGGGTTTCTTTTTTCAACACACATGCCCAATAGATCAAGTAAATATATGAGTAAAATATTTTTAAGGCTACAGCACTGATGGTGTGAGATAAGATTGCCACTTTAGTTTTGCGTTTGACCAGCACACTGGGAAGAAAACAAGAAATCAGCAGATGATCGCTTATATCAGGGGTTAGCAGTCCAGCGATACAATCTGAAGAACGAATGTTCGTGACACAGATGTCGAGCGAGGTAGCACTTTTTTCTGTTAATCTTGTCACTTCTGTGATGAGACTTGCGTAGGCAATAGTGTTCATGATTTCAGTAACTTTCTTAGCGGAAGCATCACCTGATAACATAATAATATGCTGGAAAAGGGGTTTGTGTTTGAGTTTCCACGTAACAAAATTATGTTTTCTCTTACATTTGAATCCCCCTACTACGAACACCACAACAAAATTTCTGCCACAACGAAGAATTTCCGATTCCCCGTCAGCAGACCATGGAAAGCAATACAAAAGAAGTATCCTCATAACGAAGGCGTTTTATTCGGTATTTCCACTTCAACAAACTTTTCGAGAAAGAAACTGGGACTGAACTGAAATTGGAACTGCGAGTAGTCAAATTAGAAGTCCCTTCCAAAGCTGTGACGATCGTATGTCCGCTTAAGCGAGGTTTTTGCGAACGATATCGAATTCAAAGTACCGATTTGACCCACTGCAATCCATAGCCACGCGTGGTCATCACGCGCCTGCGCGAGACTGCACGGCATCCCCACAATTGCTGCCGTTTTCTCTGTGGTGCGTTTCCGATCGAAATGGCTACGCCAACGAACAAGCGTAAATTTCTAGCTCTTGAGGAGGAGGAGGCACATATGATCGCCAAGGCCGAAAGCGAAAGGAAAAAAACGTGAGCAGCTTGCACCAGTGGTGCAAGGCTCGAGGAAACAGCGGAGCTGGTGATCCACCTAGCTTCTTCCAGGTTTTACTAGGCTAGGAGATGCTAAGCTTTGCTAGGAAATGCTAAGTGCTGCTAGGCACAATATTCCAAATCGGCTCATCACCGACGCGCAGATTCTCGCTTGGCCGCGCGAAGTGCTTCAAGATGAGCAACTTCTTCGGGTGTCCGGTCTTCTTTGGTCGTCCCATGTCAAGGCTACGTGTACTTGCCACAGAATCTACGAGAGTTCTGCTTCCGTTGCGGCAGCTCCGAGCATTATCTCCCCGGTGACGTCACGGCCAAGCTGCACCTCCACACTTGCCGGGGCGTGGCTAGTCGAAACCTGCCGAGCCGCCGCAAGAGGCGCCTGCTGCAGTCCCGGACACTGCTCGTGTTCGGCACAAACGCGGTGAAACGAGGAAACACGAACCGCGTTGGCAGCAGCTCTCCGCGTTGCCTCATTGGTGCTCCTAGAATTGCTTTTTCTCTCTCTCTATCTTGCTCTCATTTTTTCTTTTCCTCTCCAGAGTATAGTATGTGCCACGCGCATGCTCTACTTCCCTCTCCTTAACGTCCCATGTCAAGGCAACATGTGCACGGCACGGAGAAGAGGTGAAGCACACGCCACTTTGTGAGGTGGTTGCTAAGCAACTCAGGCGACTCATCGCTCAGCGAGGCTTTTTCGGTCGACGAGCACTGTTTTACGGATTTAAACAACATCACTGTTAGAAATGTTGCAGTTTCGCCCGAAAGGCGCAGCATCGATTGCAATTGCAAATTAGTAGACAGGTATACGAACTAAGAATATTAGTCTCATCACTCAGCGAGGCTTTTTCGGTCGACGAGCACTGTTTTACGCATAGCTTAAACAACATCACTGTTAGAAATGTTGCAGTTTCGCCCGAAAGGCGAAGCATCGATTGCAATTGCAAATTAGTAGACAGGTATACGAACTAAGAATATTAGTTTTATTGGCTGTAAAAACTTGCAAACATTAGCTTACTAACAATTTTAAATAATAAGTACGGTGACACGCGCGCACAGGTAAACATTACCACATGTCGCTGCTCGATGACCACAGAAACTCGGTGTCAACATGCTGCAGTGAGGAGGGGCGGTAATCGCAGCAAGCAAATTGACCTCCGTACCGTCTCCTGCTTCAGCGCGAACTAAACATCGAAAGCCCAGTGCACACGACTCTACCGGCACTAGTTGCACTTCGCTCACATCGCAGATCACTTTGAAGATGAGGCCCGCACGGGTGCGCACTTTGTGCACGTCGCAGATCGCTTTCAAGATACGGGTCCGACGCGGCCGCCGCCGCTGTTGTCAACATGATGCCAACGTCTCGTCAGGGGAAAATGACAGTCCGCTAGACACACCGACTCCGGCGACTGCTTTGAAAGTATTGGATCCATTTGACCTCATTAGAAAAGTTACCAGAGCCCCCGACCATGACATTGCGATGGCTCTTTTAACGGACTGGGACACTTGCGTAAAGCCTTTGTTTGCCGTGAAGCGTAAGAAATCCAGGCTGACCGACGTCTGGAAATAAAACTTCTGGTAAGCGCAAGCTTGCCAAGCTTGCCGACTTTCTCATAAATATGCAGTGAAATTGTGATAATTCAAACCGCTTAATTATGGTGGTTGCCAAGCTTGCCAACTTTGTCATAAATATGCAGTGAAATTGTGATAATTGAAACCGCTTCATTGTGGCGGTGCATGTGCCGCAAGATGATTATTTCGGGATCGGCCGGGCACGCGCGTTCGGTTAAGGCGTCTGCCACAATGTATAAAAATGCTGTCACAGCGGCGAGAAATGCATTCCATCCAATCGCTAAGATTTCCTGGAGAATGATTTCGGTTTCGTTCACGGCTTTGCCGTTTGGCGTACGTATATAATACTAATAGCGTATCAACGAAGTTTCGCCACAACGAAACTTTTCGCGTGTCCCATCAATTTTGTAGCAGCGGGACTCGACTGTATATTCAAATTACAATACGATGTTATCATACCTGTAGGTTGTGGTTAAGTTGTACTTTACGATTTTTCCAACCCTTTTACTTTGAGAAATTCAATTAATTCACCAGCGCCTCTGTGCCACGCGGAGGGCTTGTGTGGTTGGGATGGTTTCGGGATGATTTTCTTGGCCGCAGATGCAGAGACCGACGCCGGATTTTGTGTGACACGGGGCTTTTAATGATATTACATTAAAACACGTTGATAACCAGCTTTAAAAATGAAGTACACGCTCTAAGTAGTCTAAGAAATCTAGTTAGTTTCCCAATGGCAGCTGCAAATAACTAAAATCATGACTTGCGCCAAACATAGTCAGACACTCAATACTGCTATTTATTGTTGAGAATTATGAAATAATTTCGTGCCTCAATGACTGCTTGATATACATAGCTACACCACCATTCCTTCCGTTTTGCCACACAAGACCGTTGTACGAGTAATCGTCAAAGTGCAGAGGATCATCGTTTGTTGTTAGCCAGTTTTCCATATACAGTGTAGACTGCTTATAACGTAAGTCGCCGGAGTCGCGAATATCCGCACTATAAGCGGTACCGCACTATAACCAAAGCAACAATTTTCAAGGCCCGCAAATATGCAAAACATGTGCACCAAGCCGCCACGAGTATGCGACAGTTGAGGAATGCGGCTAGAACGTTTGCATTCAATTTACAGTCGAATCTCATTAATTCGAACCAAATCACGCGGCGGCGCCTCCGACCGGCATTGCTCCGGCACCGCCATAGAGTAAAAGCTTAGGGGAGATCCCCTTCAATGTCGCGCGCGAACAAACCAAAAAAAAAAAAAACGCGGCGGACATTTCACCCTCTCTCAAATGGCAAGGTCGCCGATTCTGCATTGCGCCAGAACATGCGTGTACGTTCCGACGTCAGCCACGCTACCGTAGCCACGCGTACAAAAAGGGCAGTGAACCCTTCTTTCTCCTTTATGCTTCCTGTACTTTCTAGTCACATGGTGACCTTGCACGGTGCCGCTACGGCGCACAGGGAAGCAGTGGCGCTGTCCCAGGCCGGCCAACGAAACTACCCACGCCAGCAAACGCCCGATTCCCGATAACGACAGAAAACGAAACTTCGGGAAGCTGGCGCCGGGCCGGCTGTAGCGGCGGGCGCGCACGGTGACAGTCGAAAGTGAGGGAGCTACGAGGGAGGGCGAGGGGAGCCACCGAAGCGGCAGAGTTGCCAAGGATTCGCTTCCCTGCCGCCCTCCTCCCTCACATTCCACCGTCTCCGCGTGCGCCCTTCGCCGTGCAGCGCCCACTCGCTCGCTGAAGTTTCGTTTACTGCCGTTATCGTGAAGCGAGGGTTTGCTGTTTCGTGGCCCTCGCTCACTATGAGCACCGTGATATTTCACGACTCGCACTCAAGATTCTGGTTACAGCCTCACTGGCTGTTCGTTCGCACCACGTGCCCTTCTCCTCCACTTCGTCTTTCTTCCTCGAGCACTCCTTGGGGCGCCTGTTTGAGGGGAGTGTTCGCTGTCTCCGCTGACTTCCCTACTCCCAGGCAGCCGCACTGTAACCGGTAATTAGTTTCCCGCAACTGCACTATAAGCGAGACGTGTATACATGGAGTGCTATGGGAAAATAAGTCTGAAAAGACCGTACTATGTCCGGTCCTGCACTATAAGCGGTTACGTTATAAGTGGTCTATACTGTACATCAAAACATCAAAGTTGTGGGAAATCGAGGTATATAAGTGGCTAAGTTGTTCCTTTTCATTTTTAAGGCTACGCATGCTTATGGGTAAAACCTTGAGCGGTTTGGCGGTACATGAAATAGATTCGTTGAAAGTCATGACATCATAATAGTTAAATGCATTTGAGTTGCCCATATTTCACAACAATCACACGAGCTCATGAAGAGGAAAACTTCACACTACACTCCTTTCTTCATCTTTTCTATATCGTTAACGCTGGAAATTTTTCAGCACCGACGAGTTCTCAATACTCTGCCCCCTGAGGTAACCATAAATTTCCATCACATTTCCTTCTTTTTTTGCACTGAGGCACCAATCAGCTGCTAGCCATACCTAGTTAAGTGTTCATTCACATAGACCATTGACAAGCACTGAAAGACAAGTGCTCTTGCATCCAATTTTGCCTTCCTTGCCTTGCTGAGAAAGGCATTTCTCTTGGTTCAACGAACAAACCGGAGAATAATATCTGATTAGTCGTGCCGAGCAGTAGGTACACGATGACAATTGTCGACATCAGCCTCTGCGTCTTCTTCCTGTATGACAAAGCCGATTTGTTTGATTATAGCTACTGGTTCACTTTTATGATGAATGCCTTTGATCTCAATGTTGTTCGCGCTGGTACTGTTCTAACTCTTCTATTTTGTTTGTCAACTTCACAGTTTGTGAACGGAGTTCTCCGTTCTCTGTCAACACTCCCTGTAACTGCTTCGCTATTTCGCTGATGCCTTCAAATTTTCCCTTTAAGCCTCTGATTTAAACCTGAGCTCACACTTGAAATCTTCACATGCTTTAAACATACGACGCACTTCCTTTGTCATTGTAAAAAAAAAAAAAACGCAAGATATTGTTATGTGAAACAAACGAAACAATGAATTGTTTGGATAAAGTGCACAGCCCTAACACAGGAGACAATAGGGTTATACAAGAACGCTGCTTACCTGTAAAACCAAGCACAATATTTAGTTGCTACTCCGATGCGCACTGCCTCCAAACTGGAATTCGTCTTCGTTCTGCTGGTCCTTTTTATGTCGTCGGCACCCTGCACATTCCCTGTGAAGTGGGCGTTGCTACGTTGTTTTTCCGTGCAGATAGACTTGTACGATAAGTGACGATAGAGGCGATGATCTGGGCCTGTCACGTGCATCCGTGGTCCACCGGGTACCAAGAATTTATTCCACAGGCCTAGCGGTGCGCTGCAAAAGCAAGCGCAATATCTAGTTGCTACTCTGATGTGCACTGCCACCGAACCTCAATATGAACAGTGCAATTTGGGCTTTTGGATTCAGGACGTAGTTTAAAACATTGGTAAATTTTTAAAAAAGTCTGAGAAAGTTCACTAAATGCAAATATGAATTGCCAATGTAATATGAAACTCCGATGCTGCAAGCCAGCGTATGCCTAAACTACGCTGGTACGCAGCATCGGCACATCTGAACGCGAGGCAGCCGCCTCTCTCAAAGGCCAATCGCCCACGATAATCACAGGAGTTCCGAAAAAGCCTCGAAAGAAACACGACGATCACGCGAATCGGTGACAGCGGCATGTCACAAGGGAAACGGCTGTCGCCCGCGTGCGCACACAGGTTCTTTAGCGCACGCCTTTTCCATACCAGCTGGCAGACGACACGCTGGCGCGCGTTGCAATGGGTCCGTCTCTGGTTTAGGACGGTGCCCTTGCGCTCCACAGCAACGCAGTATACCCGAAGGCCGCACGAGGACGGATATTCCAACAGTGCAGCTCAGCAGAGCAGCGGGACCAGTGAGGTGAGAAGGCACGCATCGGGTAGGGCTTCACAACAAAATACTTTCGCTCTCGACTCACGCTTTTTTGTTCTGAGGGAAGGTAACAGTGTGTCAGCTGAACAGTCAGTCGAGCTGTTCTTTCTGAGAAGGTCGCGAAGTGGCGATTGTTGCGCGTCCATGCTCCGGCCAGACAAGTGTCGCCTAGCAACGGAGGCATGTCTCTTCCTTCTTTCTGCGTGCCTCTTTTGCGCGTCTTTCAACGACTGCACTAGATACGCCGCTACACGCGCGGAGAAATGTAACCTCCGCACTCAAGGGTTTGCCACA
Organism: Dermacentor silvarum; assembly: GCF_013339745.2. Lineage (NCBI taxonomy): Eukaryota > Metazoa > Arthropoda > Arachnida > Ixodida > Ixodidae > Dermacentor > Dermacentor silvarum. Next base: position 261,932,697 of record NC_051154.1, on the reverse strand, counting down.
CGGCCACATTTTGTACTTTCCGGGCGGTGTCATTTACATGCGCTTGCACTTTGAAATAGTTCAGGTGTCTGCCTCGAGCGAGACAGTTGCAATGTCCACGGCAAGGAATGTGAAAAACAAACAAGCTTTGGAGGCGACATGGAGCTGCCTTTTTGTCGGTAGCTTTCTCACAGTCAGCGTCTGCTTTGAGCGTGTCATTCTTATTACACAGTGCTTTGGTGGCGCGTGGGGCCGGAATCTATGGCAAATAGCTACAGCACGGGCCGAGAGTGAACGGCGACGTCTTCGTGGATAGCTCATACGGTGAACACTTATGAACTGATGGGTTAATGTGCGGAATGGTTAATTTTTGGGCTTTCACTATAACGACTTTTCAGAATAACGAACCATTTACTGCGGTCACCTGAAATGAAGTTTCTTACATCGAGATTTCACTGTAACGGTTGAACATAACAAAGCCTTAAAGGCCTACACCCAACTCAGCGAATGCCATTACTAGTAACGAGTAATAACACCACCTTTCTCCTTGCATAAGCACCTATCGACTGTGTTTCCAGTTTCAGTGTTGAAAATTCAACCTTATGGATCCAATAATGTATAATATTTAACTTGACAGTTTCACTGTTTTGACAGTAGAAATATTTGCCTGAATCACCGTGCTTATAGTGTGAGGCGTTTGTTGCACCATAACGTTAAAAGGGCGAAAAATCTAATCTGGTAGTGGCGCACAGAGGTGCTTAGATTAATGTAGCTAATTTACATTTGAAAAATACTGTACAATGTAACTACAGGCTGCACATTTTCCTGTACATTCAGGTACAGCCACATACAACTGTAAATAAAGCAAAGATAATCAATCTTTCCATTATGCAGCAGAAATCAAAGAATCACCACTAACCAATCACTCACTGCCAACATTACACCCCAAGAACTGACTAAATCTTGTAAACATGTGACTTGCATACAATGCATGCATGTTCCCCTCACCGGCTCTTACTTCATGTACTCGTATGAGTTGGCTGAGATCATCTTTGAAGTAGGACACCGTTAGGGTATAAGACCAACCGATGCAGCATCCTTGTCACCGAGACTGGTCTCTGCTTCCGTTATTTTTTTAAACTCCACTCCAGCACAGCGTCATTCCCCATGTTCGAGCGCAAGAACAATGTAAGCAGCAGAGATACATCTCTGCATATGTTCCTCAGCCTTTCATCCATTCGCACCCTTGTAAGACTAAAAAAAAGCGATGCAGAGCATAAAATGAAATTAGGTAACAAGATATTTCCTACAAATGGAAGAACCTATAGATAGGCACGCTGGGACATCATAGGAACAGTTGTAGAAACATAAGCCTGTTACATTTCTAAATCTTCTAGCACATCTGTGTTATCCGCACCGAATATGATTTTGCTGCATTGTGTTAAGGAAGTACGTGGCAAGTTCAGTGGTCATATTGGTTAAAATTTTCAATTTTCCAATTTCTTTTTCTTACTTTCGTGATCCTCGGACCTTCATTTACATCGTGATCAAATATTGTAACACACTACACGGCAGAAATTGAGAAAACCGCACTCAGGGTACTGCTAGTGTGAAGCAAAATACAGGAGAGCATGAAAGGCAATCACACACAGCAATTCTGGCCCAAGCACAAAGAAGAATAGTGTTGTCCCATATTGAGAATTAGCAAAAATTATCAATCACAGACTGTGCAGACCAGCCTTGTGACATTCTTTTTTTCCCCACGATCACAGCAGTGCACAGCTGCTCCATGTCTGAGTGCACAAAGCCGCACGCCCAGAAGCCTCATCATGGTCACCATTTTATCATCATCATCACCACCATTCTATTCATACTGGTCATACAGAAATAACCGAGAACGTAATCAAATTTGGGACCATTAAGATTATACATTTGTCATGCACCTTCTTTCAGCACCCGCACCAAGCACTTGTATTGCATGCGATTACTACTAGTTTGTGTTCTGCACTTTAGGGCATTCTCTAGAAGCATACCTGAAAAGCTTGACAAGTAGAAACTTGCAAGCTGCCGCTTCACACAGTGTTCCTGCAATTAACCCTTTGTGGTCCGAAACTTTTACCCACTTTTTGGCTGTTCTGGTCCGTAACTATTTTGCCAGTTTGTGGCGCCGCTAACAAAACCACCAACTGTGGAAGAAAAACTCACAGGATATTCATTTTTTCCATTGCATTCTGCTGGCAACTGCTCTACTAATATTTGAGCAGCGTGTTATACCGCTCGAAGCATTCTCCAGGGTACAGGCCTGGGTTGTTGCTGCAGCTTTTGCAGAAAAACAAAGTTTCCCTCCTGCCTGCGTTTGTTTTTCGATCGCTACAAGCGGCACAGTCCTTGTTGCTTCGGCGTGGGAGCTTGTAGATGAAATGGCTCCTCCCATCTAGCTTTTCCTCGCACTCCTTCCGCGCAGACGGGCCTCGCTTTTTGGCTCTAGCCCTCACGTCACCCACCAGCTGTTGGATGAGGTTGCAGCAGTACTGCAGGTGTCACTGTTCTTTCTCACCAATGTGAGAAATGTGTCACTGTTCTTTCAAATGCGCACGAATCGCAGTGAGAAAAACCGTGAAATTTAACCCCCGAACACCCTTGTCGGGCGGTGCCCGACAGAGGACTGCTATGACAGCGTTGCGTTGTCGGGCCCTGCCCGACAACAGACTGCAAAAGGTTAAAGAAGTGCCAACGGTCAAAGGCAGCCAGTTGCACGTCAACTTAGCATAGAGGGTTACTATACTCGCGGACAACTTTCTGTGGCAATGAAGAAAAAGCTACGGAGGCAAGGCGCGCACAAGTGAGAGCACTTCTGAAAAGAGTCCCACGTTTTAATCCACATTGGTTTATGCTGGGGAAGAGAATACATCAGCTTATTAGCAACAGTTAAATACGACATAACACACCACTCAGCGTAAATGTTTACTTACTTTGTGGCTTTTGCCTTCTGCATCTGGGCAAACGCGAAACCGTCGCACCTGGAAGCTGCGTCGACTCAGCATCTGTTCGGAGCAACCCAAAGCACTGTCAGACGCTGCCAGACTACTTGGCGCGGTAACACATGTGCAGCATCCACGCGCCCGCAGCTTTCCCTTCATTGCCACAGAAAGTTGTCCGCGAGTATAATGAGATGCCGTTGGTGACAGAAATGGCCGCTCACATGTCCCCTCACATAAAGGTGTTGAAGCGATCTCCAACGCCAAAAGTCTCAAAGAAACAGACCATACTGGACTGTGTACAGACGACCGAGGTGTGCAAACTGTTGCAATAATATTTTGTATGTTGGCATGATACATTTTCAGTGTAGGACTTAGTGATTGGCTCTCTGATTAACTTTGAGATTAATCAACTGATGATTTAAAGGTACAGTGAAACGTAATACAAAACTAGCGTAGACTGCAAGATTACTCTTTTGAAGTTCTCTGCTTTAGTTCAAATAAAGAACAAAACAAAAAACGTGGCCATAAGTGAAGAAAATAAAGGCCAAACGTTCCTCTTGGCATTCCGCGGCACTGATGTAGTCCACGACGAGAAAGTCTATAGAGGTTGCCAAGACTAGAGTATTTGTTCATATCCACACACACACTGCAATACTTTCTTCTTTGTTAAAAAAGCCTCTTTCTCAAGAAACCAAACAAAAACTGCAAAGAACTAGTAATAAAAGAGTTCAGTGAACAGCCCCTAGCACACGCTCGTCCAGAGCACGAAAGCATGCTAAGAAGTGCATTTGTGCCATATACCACAGCACCAGAAGGACATGCTCTTGGCAAAGAAGGCTTCTTAACAATGTTGATTTTTTCTAGAAGCATGCATTTAAGTAAATCAGCATAAAACTTGCAAAAGGTGGCATATGGACAATGGGTCCTACATTTTGAGAAATCAAGATAGTATGAAATTCCCTTTGGTGTCCTTTTAAGCAAATGTAGACTACACCAACAGGTGCTTAAGCATTTATTAATGTGGTATCCTGTGCTGCATGCATGTCAGAATTTTTACTACAAGACATGGAACTCAATGTGTGTCTGCAAGTGCAATCAGTATCTCAATGTATGAAGTAGCTATATGGCAGCTTGCTCTACTCTTTTTGCATTTATTATAACCTTTGCAGCAGTTTGCTACCATAAAATTATTGAACCTTATTAAAACACATTATTTATACTTTTAGAGCTTCACTTACAGACTCCTTTCATTTCTTTGTATACGACTCCTTTGATGGCAATGCGTGAAGATTTGTCCATGGGATCAGTATGCTCAAGCCTCCATCCCTCCTGCCCGAAATGAGCACAACGTAAGCTCTAAATCTGACTTGGCTGCAGAGAAAAAAATGTGGCTCAATCCTTTGAGTAAAGCATATGCACTAAGAATGATTCACACTTAGCACTTGACTAAAGTAAGATTCCAAGCAAGAGCCCCTCCAAACAAATCGAAATTACCGGCAAAGTGGGGGGGCTATCCTGGAACGGATCCAAAATTCAAGATGGCAATGACAAAGGTTTCCCACCAGAAGAAAGAAAAAACAAAAAGTGTAGTTGGCATGGATTTAAATTTTATTTAACATGAACTTTATTAAGCTTAAGTACGTGAAGGCACATGCCATTTGCGAAGAAGGCACATGAATGTTTCTTATACAATCAATGTCTCAAATACGGGAGAGTGCTGGTGGAAAGTAAATTGATTACAACCCAAGATACTTTTTTACATTAAAAATCCAACAATTAAAAGCCGCTGGCGGATCAAGGAACAAAAATGGAATTCCATGATGGTTTCGCTGAGTTGGGTGCAGAAGTTTATGCACCAGTCATCTTCTAAACAGAGCAAAACTAGTGCATGCTTGTCAAAGGAAGGAAGTCATAAGAGTGCATGCGCGCACATGGGAAGTATAACAATGCACGAGCCTAGTCGCACAATCACTGTGACAAACAAAACACATGGGATCGGATCTGTCGAGCCATGTTTTTAATGGACTCCGTCTCGGAACTTTATGGACAAAGGTTATACAAGCAATACAATTATTAAAAAATTTTCAGAAATTAAACTTCAAATAATTGCTTTAGTGGACATGTTATAATTGCAGGAGTGCAGTCAACCAACACTCAAAGTAGAACATTTTGCTACGATCAGTGTGTGATTAAATTGTAACAGCACAGCATTAAACTAGGACACAAACAGAAGAGGAGACAAGGCCAAGCATTGTGGGAGCTGCTACATAGGCCAGACGAGGAGATATTTAACACCGCTTGTCCTGGTCTGCTATTCGGTTTATCCAAAGTCGCGCTGTTACATTTTTAATCATGTAGAACCAAGTAGCCCAATCTCTGATGTTACTAAATCTCTGCATCTTGTACCAGCCTTGAGAAAAAACTACTCAAAATTTTCAGCAACGTACATTGCTGATCCAAATATGTTTGGGCACTGAGAAAAAATTGCAAACGAAAAAGTGTTGATTGGAACACCATTGCATTTTATGGCACATAGGAGTGCGTATTTCTCAAAACTGGTACCATGCATAAAGATTATAACAAAAAGTTATGCTGTGCGTGGAGGCTGACTTCAATTCTGAAATTACTCTATGGCCAATAAATTAATTAATTTAAAAGTTAACTCTGCAAAGCCCAACATATAATTTTTCTTGCACTGAGGTTGACAGATCAAAATTCAGATTTAAGCTCGATAAAGATAATCAAAAAGCCTGAAGTAAATTTATTAAGCTGGAGCAATATTACCCCCTTCCCCCCCAATTTGTGGATAGTTGGGCAAACCAATTACTAATTAATTTCTATAGTATCGTTATGACTCGAATATCATATCATTGCTTTTTTTTTGTATGAATCTGCTCTCCTTACTTTGCCAGAAGTAAAGGTGAACAAGTTCAATCTTCCTTGATCAGGAATGGTGCTCGGACTTTCTGGGGCAAAATTTATCGAATTTCGTTAATAATTTTGTTGGCATATCATGCAAATTATGAGGTCCATCACTGCTATAAAGCTTGATCAGCCAAATTGCCATTTGTTCACTAATTCATGATTTTTATTAAACACACAGTATATACCACATCAAAAGACTCCAGATGTAAAATTTACAGCCAGCAGAGACCATCATAAGGACTGTGTCTACATATTTGAATGCAAACACCATATTCGCTTCCTACGTGGCATGTGAGTTTTGTGCCCCACCTCAGCTTCTAGAATGTGATCACGTAACTGGTAACGTAACAGGGCAGGCTGGTAAATCCTGTTAACTGGCATGTACTGATGCTTTCTTAATGTCTGAACCCTGATCACAACTCCTGTTGGCAATACCCAGGGCAAATCATTTGTTTCATTCCAGTAGTCAATGTGCATGCTTATATTCGGGGCAATTACAGCCGATGTACTGCCATGAGCCAAATGCATTCCACTTCAATGTTGGCCAAAGAGCAAGGAGAGGGGCTGAATGCAGCAACAATAGGACAGCAGGGGTCACACAACATGCAACACCTACACTCCAACATCTGGCCATTTTTTATTACAAAATGACCATATGCACGCACACACCCACAGACACACACACACACTACTCCAAATAAAACTGTTCAGCCCTTCAGTTAAGTTGGTAAACATAACTTATTTTGTAGTTAAATTAAAAGTAATTCTTATGGTAGTACACTATGGAAGCACGTTGTATGTTGAGTGCGATGCAACACAGTAAAAATGAAAGTAAGACATTACAGAAGATTTGGTAATGTAGACTCTCGCTTTTCGCAATGTCCCGCTGTCCTATGCACAGCATATATATAACTTTCTTTCTCTCCAAAAACGAAGCTACTATGTTGCAACACCAAAAGTGAACTATCAGGCAATACACGTCATCAAATTACCACCTCTGTACACATTTTGACAATTACCCAATAGTAGCGAAGATCTCAATAAATGATAGTACAAATACTGCCTTAAGTTTCCTAGGATTTAAGAGAAAAGTATGTGTCAGTTTATCACGGCAACTTATCCGCAGGGCGCCTCTTATTATTTACCAGGCTGTTTCAGCAGCTTCCTGTGTACACACAGCAGCTCGTCGTAAGCAAGTGCACACCCGGCACAGGTGGGATGTGTAAGCTATCCCACCCAGCTAAATAAAAAAATAAGTGGATCACAAAAAGCACGGGACGATACTTTTATCCTTCTGTTAAAGCATGTTCCGATCTCGCACTGACACTGCATACGTACGGGTGCGATCGTACAGGTGATGTGGAGAAAGTCCGCGCCTGTTTTTTTTTTTTTTTTTTTTTTTTTTTCATCCAAAAGCCGAACAGTAGCGAGGTGCAGTTCTTTGATTTCTTCAACCTGAATAAGCGAAAAAGCCATTTGCACTGGCCCCCCAATGCAACGAACTCTTCCACACGCACCTGGCGCACCGTGTACCCGCCAATCGTGACTCCCGCCTTATACTGCAGGGCGTGTTTGACCGCTGCTGTGTGACTCTATCGGTGAGCATTTGTCCTGAAACAGTTAAAACAAGCGTTGTAAGCACGCGAGTTCAACTGGGCAAGTATGTCCCACTGAACTACAATAAGAAAACAAAATTCGAGGCCCCTTACCACGCCTTTAGCCTCTTAACACTTGACACAGCCGTTTCAACATTTCTGAATCTTACGTAAATATTTGTTGCACTATTACTCGATGAGTTGCCGCTGAGAGGATTTGCTTTAACGAGTCGTGCACTACCCCATCAACGAGGAAACCATGTGCGAATGTGCGGAGGCTTGGTCCGGCTGAATTATTGGATAGAGACACGACTGCCCGCCTAATCAAGACTAATCGAAATTGTACACATCTCAGAGCAAGAAAGATTACGGATTCCATGACGGCAACAGCGCCGTAATGATAATGATACTTGGGGAAAGAAATAATAGACGAGTGTTAAAGTTGCTTGAAGTGCTTAGCTTTCCCCGAAGCATTGCATGTTTGCATCTACGTGCAACAATCTTGCATGGCCTCTGAGAGTCCTGCGTGCTGTTGTTTCGCGACTCTCAACACTGGTGCAGAAAATGTTGCTTTTATGTTCGAAACGTTGTTTCGAAGGTGATAAAACTAAAAAAAAATCGTGTTAAGTTTACGAAAACGGTAATGCGAGCAAAATCGTGTTATTATATGCATGTGTAGGGCAGCACCGTTTTCGAGTGCGCAAGAAACGTCGTTGTTTCCGGCGCTAACAGCAAAAGAAATTGAAGAAATTTCGCAGTGGAACAAGACGCCGTCGAAGTTTCTGTTAGAGGGCATGTAACTTATGCATTTGCATTCCGCAAAACTTAATGTGGGCTGTCCTTTTGCGATAATTCAATGAATTTAATACGCAAATAGTACATCGCTACATTGTACTAGTTTGAAGGTCAAAGGATGTGACTTGCCACTGCGGTCTCGTAAAGGAACTCGTCCCATCATAGCAATTCATCCCTATGGTCGATGGGATTTAAGCGAGGCTGAAAGCTGTGCGGTAGCGGTTGAATTCTTATTGCAACCTGGTTGGCATTACGCGGTGGCTTCGTAACTGGACGAAGAGTACTTTATTTAATATTTATGTTCAATACTGTGAGCCCTTTCGGGCTGTTACAGGGTGGGATAATTCACAATACTAAGAGCGAATATACAAACAGTGTAATACAAGCAACACAATGAATGCAGTACTGCAGAATGTTAATACTACACAAATTCTGCATCTAGGTGGAAAGTAGGCTTGCATGACGGTAGCGATACTCGGGGTAAGATAGAATAGATGAGTATGAAAGTTACTTAAAGCGCTTGATTTTCCCCGAAGCGTTGGATGTTTACTAATACAACAAACTTGCATGGCCTCCGAGTGTGCGGCGTGCCGTTATCCCGCAACTCTCGGTTTTGGTGGAGAAAATGCTGCGTTTTAGGGGCGAAGCTCCTTAGGGTGTGGGTCTGTCCCTCCGTAGTATGTAGTAGTAGTCGTCGTCGTCGTAGTAGGTAGCCACGTCTACTTTTATGAAAAAAAAATTCCGAAAGTTGTGCCCGTAGCGCGAAATTGAACCAGGGACCCCTCGCTTCCGAACGCGCGGCGCTAGCCACTACGCCACGAAGCGCACATAGACACCCGCACCAGGATGACAATAAATGCCCAACATTAACGAAAGACTGCGCGTTTCTAACGCGTTTGTGCTAGCGCGTTACACGGCCCGTGTAAGAAGCTGGTGTAAGACGCAGTGGCCTCTCCACCTTACCCCCGTATTCATAAACGCTCCTCGACTTGAACTTGACTTGCCACCGCCTTGGGCAGCGCGTTCGAAACGCGTTGAAGGCGGTGGCAAGTCAAGTTCAAGAACTTAACTTCCAACCGCCTTGGGCAGCGCGTTCGAAACGCGGTGAAGGCGGTGGCAAGTCAAGTTCAAGTCGAGGAGCGTTTATGATAACGGGGGTTATACTCTCTCAGCCGTCATGTGATGGCGTCGGCAAACGCGGTGCACGTTCCGGCATGTGTAAACGGCTGCGTAAGACGCTGTGGCCTCTCCCCCTTACTAGAGAGTGCTGCACGTTTCTAACGCGTTTGTGCTCGCGTCCCCTTAAGCGGGAGATGGTGCAAATATAATGAAGGGCGCTGTTATAAAATAGGAATGACGTCACATATGGCGCGTGTCATTTGTGGAAGTCAATCGTTCGATTTAGTGCGGCGAGACTGGGCGAATTACACGGAAGATTCACGGTTTACCGATGATTCCCTCCGGAGCTTCGCCCACTCATCACCATTCACCCCGTGGATATGCGGTGTTTTCTTTAGATGCGAAGCAGCTTATGGTCGGGGCCATGTCACTCCCTTCGTCCCTCCATCCATCCATCCGCCGTGCGGCGTCCACACCCCTACTGAGCATCCCCCTCTCCTTGTCTTCTCTCCTCCCCCTCCTCTCTTTGTCTCATCTGCTCTCCTCTCGGCATTCCTCCTCTCCGGATTGCGCAACGAATGGCAACACCTGCGGCTCCGCGCGCGATAATGCGAAGCAGCTTAGGTTAGAGGCGCGACGGTAGGCGCCCCAGAGGCACCGCCAATAGTCACCAACGCCGCGCGCGTTCGGTGCGAACGCGGGCATAACGCCGACGGCGTCGACAACAGTTCTGCGCGTTGCTGGTGCTGCTGCATGTCCAAGTTTATACAGCTGATAAAACTACCTTGAGTCGACCCCATGGCTACTTCGTATACTACTCAGGGTTTTTCTACTTCCCGGGAAGATGGTGCAATTTTTTCTTCAAAGCGTAGTTTCGAATTTAACGCGTGGTTTGTCAGCCGGCCGTGAGGAGTGTCTCCTCAAGGGGGTAAAACTAAAATGCCGGCAATACTAAAAAAAATAGCGGGCCAAAATTGCGTTAAGTTGCACGAATAGGGTAACGCGATCAAAATCGTTATACTATACGCATGCTGTTTTGAGTGCGCAAAAACTGTCATTGTTTCAGGCGCTTGCAGCAAGAAAAAATTTGAAAATTTCGCAGTGGAACAAGACGCCGTCAAAGTTTCTGTTAACAGGCATGCGTTTCATGTATTTTCATACAGGACAACTGAATGTGCTGTGTTGTTTGCTATAATTCAATGAATTAATACGTAAAAAATACATAGCTAACTTTAGCTACATAGTTGGTCAAATTTTACTAGTCGATCAGCCGAATGAACCTCTTTTCGCATAGCCTCACCGTGCTTCATATTGTCGCGAGAGGAAAAGGCAGGCAGTCAGTTCCGAGCGAACGGCTGTTTGTTGTTGTTGTTATTGTTGCCTCAAAACATCGGCCGCAGCAGCCAACAACACTTCTTCGTCCTCGTCCTCTAGCGTTATTAACGCGTGGCATTACCCCTCCCTCCAAAAAAAAAAAAAAAAAGAGGCAGCGTCTCGATGCTACTGCACGAAAGAACAGTGAAAGTTAAGCCACGAAAGTGGATGACGGGTTAAATAACACAGGGAGAAAATAAAAGAAATGAAAAAAAAAAGCTCCGTCGCATGCCCCCGCGCGAGGGACACGTGTAAATGCAGAGAGCATAGTGGGGTTCCGTGGTGATGGTGTTGTTGGTGTGGTGGTGATGGTGTGGTGGTGGTGGTGGTCTGGGTTGAGAGAGAAGAGAGAATCGTAAGTAGGTAACGTAAAGTTGTTATTATTTTATTGGCATCACTGTGCCCGAAGCTCCGGTCCAGGAACTCGCGTTTGAAGCGCGCGTCGGCACCCCCAAAGTCCCGTTGACGTTGCCCGACGGCTTCCGCGCCAGCGCCCTCCGGGGCGACGGGCTCCGCGGCGGCGGCCTCCAGACGACGACGCTTGCTCGCCGCCGCCTCTCGTTCCCGTACGCCGCGCGGGGTCCGCGGCCCGACGCTGACGCCTGCCCGCGGCTTCTCGTGCACGCTGCTCGGGATCCGCTTGTCGACGTTGACGCCTGGCCGCGGTTTCTCGTTCACAAAGTTCGGCGTCGGCAGCGCGCCGCCTCGCCGCCTTGTCTTCTGCCGCCGTGGACGAAGACGATGGTACGATGTCTTGAACTGGTGCTTCGGCGCTGATGTTAGATTGCGTCGAGGTACTAGTTGAAGGTCTTGCTTCCATCCCTTATCAACTGCGACCGCCGACGAACGCAAGAGAAGAGAGCGCAGGAGTTGACGAGTGGAGCCCGCGCCAGCCCGCTTTATATTCCTAGCGCGCGCGTTAGAGAGGGGGTGGAGAGAGGGCGCGCTATCACGCCAGCACCTGCTGTTGCTACGGTGCTTGCAGCGCCGGAGCGCGACTCAACTACGACGCTTCGCGCGCTGTAGTAAGTTGAGGGGCTTTAGTAGTAAGTGGTTCGTATGGAAAGGAAAGGTTGACGCTATCTTCTGCAGCCCTTGAGGGAGCACGGCTCAGCGCCAATATGTGCTGCAAGCGTGATGCGGGAGAGGAGCTAGGAGTGGGGGAGAGGGCGCACCTGTGCTCGAGCTGTTGCGGACGGACGGCGCACGCTACATGTGAGTTAAAGAAATGCTCTGCATTTAAAAGACAACGGACGTGAGCACAGGCACCGCACCACAAAGTTTGTGAACGGGCGTCAGCGCGAGTGGTAGGGCTTCATCCTGGAGACGTGAACAATGTCGGAGGAGCGTGGTCTACGCGATTGGTGCGATGATTCTGCTGGGACAACTTCGTAGTTGACTTATGGGATGAAGAACTATGTAGGGCCCAAAGTAACGGCGCAATAATTTTTCTGAGCGGCCTCGTAGACATATAGGGGTCCAAAACCACACGACATCTCCTGGCTTGTATGTTACGACTCGGTGGCGTATGTTGTATCGACGAGCGTCTTGACTTTGCCGAGATAGAATTCGTTGCCGTGCAAGCTGCCGCGCTGCTTCAGCACGCTGAACAAAAGCGTCTGTATCTGGGGCGGTCGTATCAGACGAAGTTGGCAGAAGCATCACGTCGAGCATAGTGATGACGTCGCTTCCGTAGACCAGACGAAAAGGAGGAAACCCGGTGGTTTCTTGAAGCGCAGTCCCAGTGAACCACAAATATCCATTGGATCCCACGAAACACAAAACGTCTTAAAAACTTCTCGGAACGGCTACAAACGGCTATAGACGTCTTGGTCTACGCGAAGACGTTAAACCGATGTTGTTGGAAACATTATGTAGCAGGAAGTACGGTTAATCAAATATGCTATTGTGTTTCAGCTGTGGTAACAGCCCACTTCTGGCGTCACCGGAGTATACTTTGGTGAAAGCCTTGAGAGCGTATAACTTAACTTTTTTAGATGTTTTTGTCGGAAAATGTGCGACATGCTTGGGCGTGCGCGTGAAAGTGAAAAAGATTTAAAATTCGCGTGCCCGACGCGCAGCGTTACATTCCGTGCGACTTTAACAAGCCATATGCAATCCGTTAACGTCGCATCATATAGTCGTTCGCTGCTTTCCCCCTTTGGGTGAACAAGCAGAAAAAGCCTGCGGGGTTATTTGATTCCTTTTCGATTTTTTCACTCGATGAGTCTGTCACGACAGTCAACGTTTAGAAAAAAGAAAAAGAAAACGGCCGGGCGCACACGTGCGCGCCCGTTCAGCATCCTTATCAGAGCCGTGTTTTCCTTTCCCTTTGCGTGAACAAGCGGTGAAGAAGCCGGAATTGCGATACCAGCTATCGTCGCCAACAGATCTGGCCACGCGCAGTCGCAAACGTGCGCTCCGTTTGAGCGAACTGCTATCTGCTCTTGGACCACGTGTCTTGGACCGCACCAGGGGGCACGCTGAAGTTTCCGCGAGTAAAGCCTTTATCCATAGAGTAACATACGGATTACAAGAGTGGCCACTCGAGCCTAAAAGCGGCCGAGCTACGCAGCTTCATGCCGCCCGCTAGAGGGCAATACAACACTCCCTGTCTCCAAGGGAACGCGCGTACTACTTATCTATTGTAGTAACTTTTCTACAGTGCACTATACGTCTACTTGTCTATGTGGCTGTAGACGTAGACGTTATCAACGGGATCAGCCGGCCGTGAGCGCTGGATGATAAGACTAGCATAAAGAATAACGCATCGCTACAAAATATCGGCCATGGTGTCATAGAGTAACTTACAAGGATAAACGAGGACACTTCCATAGGCCCCTGCGGTCGATTTTGGTTCGCAGCGCACCTACCAGCGGCCATCCTCTGCGACTCCAAGGCAGCCCTCCTCGGCCTGCAGAGGCCAGAAAGCGCCAGCCTTGGAGTCGCACTGCTGTCTACCCGGCTGACAGCGCTGCAGGACGCAGGCCACCCGGTGTCCCTGCACTGGATCCCCGCCCACGTAGGGATCCCGGGCAACGAGGCAGCCGACACCCTGGCGAAGGACGCCCACCACACCACTGTGCCCCTCAGTCGGGCCGTGACGGAGGGCGACTTCACAGGACTGAGGCTGCGGCGACACCTGGCGACCCACCACCCAGACAAACGGGTGGCACTGGGATGCCCCCCACGACCACTCCCCCAGCGAGGCCTGGCTCGCAGGGAGACCTCGCTCCTTCTCCGGCTCCGCATCGGCTGCAGCTGGACGGCAGCACGCAGCTACCGACTGGGACGAGCGACGTCCCCGGCCTGCAGCTCCTGCGGGGAGACGGAGACGATCGAACATCTCCTGCTGGCCTGCCCGGCGTACCTCCAGCAGCGGGGCCCACTCCTGCAGGAGTTCCGCCGCCTGGGCCTCCCCTCTGGCAAGGAGGAAGATCTCCTCTTCCCCGGCCGACACCACCTTTCTGCACTTCGAGGCGTCGTGGAGTTCCTTGACTCGTCAGGGCTCTCCGCACGCCTCTAAGGACATTTCTACAAGCGGGAAGGCCTGACGGCCTCCCACCCCACCCCGGGCCTGACCGGCCTGGCACAACACCCCTGCAGACTCTGCAGCACACCAAGGCCTTCCATCTCGGCCTGATACGTGCCGCCTATGCCTGCCGGTTTTGCTTCGCCCAGCCATGGCGACTCCACTCTATCCCTTCTTTCGCTCCCACTTACCCCTCCCCGTTGGCGTTGAGCCGTGCTCCCTCAAGGGCTGCAGAAGATAGCGCCAACCTTTCCCTTTCCCTCAAGAACCACTTATCATCATCAGCGCACCTAGCGGGTGTGTGGAATCTACGCAGACTCAGAGATTGGGACCGCAAAAAAACTAATCTCGAAGGTTGCCTTTGGCGATTAGAAAATGTACACGGCCTCCAAGATTACTTCCGTGCGAGTGCTCGTCCCGGAGGCTATATTATGGCTAGAGTGTACTAGAATATTTTGAAGCCTAACCTTTCTTATTAAGTGGTAGTTTCGGGCTGCATAGCAACCAAGGAATGAAGGCTGCGCACTGCAGTTGTCAGTCAACCAAGCTCTCTCCCTGTCCTGCCGTTGTTACTGCACCTCGCAACACAGCAGTAATTCCCGTAGTACTTGACTATGGTCGGCATGACCTGAAAAAAAAAAGTATTGGTTATGTTTTCTCTCCCGCCTTCGCACAAATTTTCACTTACGCACTTCAGATGGCCCTTTTGCGAAAAGCGTCACGAGCAATTGTCGCAGCTAATAAAAAAAAGCAACCTTCGGTGCCATGCGTGCGCCACTGAGGCAGGAGTGTTTATTCAGAATACGTCGTAGCAGCTTACAAACATTCTTCTCAATTCGCAAGTTCTCTCTAATTGCGCTCGTAACAAAGGCTTCAAGCAATCTGCGCACGCCACGAATAACTATCCTAAGCATAACTGCATTCTTTAACATAATTGCAACACACGTGCATTAAATTCAGACTACGTATACGGGCATGTGCCGACTCACTTTCTCGCGCCCAGAAACGATTTTCTCGCAAACGTGCTCCGCAGCATTCCAAATTGCTGTTTCTTACATAATGTGAAGCAATCCACGAACATCATGCGCGAAGTGAAGAACACAAAAAGCTCTCTCCGCCGAACAGCACAATGCGACAAATGTTATTAACTTACGGCTGAAGTGTCAAATACATAAGCAATTTGCAAAGTAATGAAGAGAAAAAAGAACGTAATGAAGGCCTTCTTACCAAGCAGCAGCCAAGCAGACAGACACGTTCTGGCAGGCGAACCCAGCAAAGACCACGCCGACGTTATCGCACATCTTTTGTAGCGTCGCCTTGCCTGATCACACCATCATAGAGTAACATACGGATTACAAGAGTGGTCACTCCAAGCGGCCGAGCTACGCAGCTTCATGCCGCTCGCAAAAGGGCAATACAACACTCCCTGTCTCCAAGGGAACGCGCGTACTAGTTATCTGCTGTAGTAACTTTTCTAGTGCACTATACGTCTACTTGTCTATGTGGCTGTAGACGTAGACGTTATCAACGGGATCAGCCGGCCGTGAGCGGTGGATGATAAGACTAGTAGAATAGCGCGTTGCTACAAAATATCGGCCATGGTGTGATCAGGCAAGGCGACGCTACAAAAGATGTGCGATAACGTCTGTGTGGTCTTTGCTGGGGTCGTCTGCCAGAACGTCTGTCTGCTTGGCTGCTGCTTGGTAAGAAGGCCTTCATTACGTTCCTTTTTCCCTTCATTACTTTGCAAATTGCTTATGTGTTTGTCACTTCAGCCGTAAGTTGTGCTGTCGGAGCAGAGAGCTTTTTTGTGTTCTTCACTTCGCGCATGATGTTCGTGGATTGCTTCACATTATGTAAGAAACAGCAATTTGGAATGCTGTGCAGCACGTTTGCGAGAAAATCGTTTCTTGGCGCGAGAAAGTGAGTCGGCACGCGCCGGTATACGTAGTCTGAATTCAATGCATGTGTGTGCAATTGTGTGAAAGCATGCAGTTATGCTTAGGATAGTTATTCGTGGCGTGCGCAGATGGCTTGAAACCATTGTTACGAGCGCAATTAGAGATATAACTTGCGAATTGAGAAGCATGTTTGTAAGCTGTGGCTACGACGTATTCTGACTAAAGACTCCAGCCTCAGTAGCGCATGCATGGCACCGAAGGTTGCTTCCTTGTTTGTTTTAGCTGCGGCAATTGTGACGCTTTTCGCGAAAGGGCGATGTGAAGTGCGTAGGTGCAAATTTGTGCGAGGGCGGGAGAGAAGACATAACCAACACTTTTTTTTTTTTTTCAGGTCACGCCGTTGGTTGTCAAGTACTACGGGAATTACTGCTGTGTTGTGTGGTGCAGTGACAACGGCAGGACAGGAGAGAGCGTGGCTGGCTGACAACTTGCAGTGAGCAGCCTTTATTCCTTGTTTGCTATGCAGTCTGAAACTACCACTTAATAATAGAGGTTAGGCTTCAAAGAACGAGCGTTGTTTTCCTCTTTAATGCTAATGCTGTCTTCTG
Organism: Dermacentor silvarum; assembly: GCF_013339745.2. Classification (NCBI taxonomy): domain Eukaryota; kingdom Metazoa; phylum Arthropoda; class Arachnida; order Ixodida; family Ixodidae; genus Dermacentor; species Dermacentor silvarum. Next base: position 261,915,888 of record NC_051154.1, on the reverse strand, counting down.
CAATTTTACTGTTCTGTGTGGTTTTTCATAATATCACCTGTTTATTCCTTTTGTGAAATTTATTCTCAACATATGGCACCTGTATTGGCATGTCTTGCACTTTGCAGTGTAACCATCTTTTAGTGCTTGCGTTCATCGAACGTTGCGGGAAAAAAAAGTGTGCATGTGCTTGCTGAGAATATGACTTGAAAATAAAATGTTTCGTCTCTTCCAACACTTGTCATGTTTATTTAAAATGTCTGCATAAACACACAGTGGCATCGTGTGCTTGCTGCTCTGGCGGCACAGCTTACACGAAGCTACTCGATGCATGCAAGCAACACTTAAAAAAAATCGAAATATAGCCTCTGGGACGAGCACTCGCACGAAAGCAATCTTGGAGGCCGTTCAATTTTTCTAATCACCAGAAGATAGCCTTCGAGATTTGTTTTTATGCGGTCCCAATCTCCGAGTTTGTGTAGATTCCACATACCCGCTAGGTGCGCTGCGAACCAAAATCGGCTAAAATCCCTATATAAGAAAAGTACCGCCATCCTTTGACAAATGCCGCTTCGCTCTCTCCTGTGTTATCCTGTATCTCCTATAGGACGATGATAGCACGCGCTTTTCACTTCTTTATATTTTCTTTTTTTCCGCCTCAGAGCCATGTTGAAAGTCCTCTGCGCAGCCGCAGTCGCCGGTGGCGGCGGCGGCGCGCGCCCGGCCTGAAAGCTTCAACCAGCGCCTCCTCTACTCGCGTTGCTTCAACGTGGACTTTCTAGGTGCACCATCGACTTGGCTTTCGCAAGCAAAAAGTAAAGAAAAAGCAAGCGCTTTAGGAGAGGAGGCGGCGGAGGAAAGAGTAGATGGCGGTACTTTTCTTATATAGGGACTTCAAAATCGGCCGCAGGGGCCTAAGGAAGTGTCCTCTCTTATCCTGGTATTTTACTCTGATTTCAGTTCAATCGTTTGAGCTCAGCGCGAAGGCTCTCAGCCTCGCTTAAATTGCGTAGACCATTGGAATGAAGCGCAATGTTAGGCAAAGTTAAAAAGAAGTGGCCAGACTGCAGTGCCAAGTCATATCATTTGACCTACAAAGTGGTACAACTTAGCGATGTATTATTTGCGTATTAATTCATTGAATTATTGCAAAAGAACAGCGCACATTAGGTTTTGTGGTATGCAAATGCATGACTTACATGCCCTTTAACAGAAACTTCGACGGCATCTTGTTCCACTGCGAAATTTCTCTTACGTTTCTTCAATTTCTTTTGCTGCAAGCGCCGGAAACAAAGACATTTCTTGCGCACTCAAAAACGGTGCTGCCCTAACCAATTGGCACATGCATATAATAACACGATTTTGCTCGCATTACCGTTTTCGTACAACTTAACGCGATTTTTTTTTTACTTTTATCACCTTGAGGAGACACCACGCGTTAAATTCGAAACAACGTTTCGAACATAAAAGCAACATTTTCTGCACCAATGTTGAGAGTCGCGAGACAACAACACGCAGCACTCTCAGAGGCCATGCAAAATTGTTGCACGTAGATGCAAACATGCAATGCTTCGGGGAAAGCTAAGCCCTTCAAGCAACTTTAACACTCGTCTATTATTTCTTTCCCCGAGTATCATTATCATTACGGCGCTGTTGCCGTCATGGAATCCGTAATCTTTCTTCCTCCGAGATGTGTACAATTTCGATTAATCTTGATTAGGCGGGCAGTCATGTCTCTATCCAATAATTCAGCCGGACCAAGCCTCCGCACATTCGCACATCTCGCGACTCTTAACATTGGTGCAGAAAATGTTGCTTTTATGTTCGAAACGTTGTTTCGAATTTAACGCGTGGTGATTTCTCAAGGTGATAAAACTAAAAAAAATCGCGTTAAGTTGTACGAAAACGGTAATGCGAGCAAAATCGTGTTATTATATGCATGTTCCAATTGGTTAGGGCATCGCCGTTTTTGAGTGCGCAAGAAATGTCGTTGTTTCCGGCGCTTGCAGCAAAATAAATTGAAGAAACGTAAGAGAAATTTCGCAATGAAACAAGACGCCGTCGAAGTTTCTTTTAAAGGGCATGTGATTCATGCATTTGCATACCGCAAAACTTAATGTGTGCTGTTCTTATGCAATAATTTAATGAAATAATACGCAAAAAATACATCGCTAAGTTGTACTACTTTGAAGGTCAAATGAGATGACTTGGCACTGCGGTCATGTCGCTGTTTAACTTCGCCTAACATTGCGCTTCATTCCAATGGTGAGGTTGAGAGCTTCGCGCTGTGCTCTAGCGATTGAACTCGAATGTAAACCCGGTTGGCATTACGGGGCAGGTTCATTACAGCTAAAAAGTGCTGCACAAAGTTAATACTAAACTAGTTTTACGTTTAAGCGGAAGGTGTATTAGGGATTGCATGCACGGTTTTGGTGGGGAAAATGTTACTTTTTTAGATGCGAAGTAACTTATGGTCGGGGCTGTGTCACACCCTCCATCCGCCGTGCGGCGTTAACACCCCTACTGCGCATGCACATCCTCTTCTCCTTGTCTCATCTGCTCTCCTCTCGGCATTCCTCCTCTCCGGATTGCGCAACAAATAGCAACACCTGCGGCTCCACGCGCGATAATGCGAAGCAGCTTAGGTTAGAGGCGCAACGGTAGGCGCCCCAGAGCCACCGGCAACAGTCAACAACGCCGCGCGCGTTCGGTGCGAACGCGGGCATAGCGCCGACGGCGTCGACAACAGTTCTGCGCGTTGCTGGTGCTGCTGCATGTCCAAGTTTATACAGCTGATAAAACTACCTTGAGTCGACCCCATGGCTGCTTCGCATACTACTAAGGGTTATGCCATCATATCAAGGTTCCCCTACGGGAAGATGGTGTAATATTTTTGTTCAAAGCGTAGTTTCGAATTTAACGCGTGGTTTGTCAGTCGGCCGTCATGAATGTCTCCTCAAGGCGGTAAAACTAAAATGCCGGCAATACTAAAAAATCACTGCATATCCACGAAGTGAATGATGATGAGTGGGCGAAGCACCGGGGGATCATTTGGGTAAACCACAACTACGCACGAGAGAGAAAGAGAGCGTGCGTCGGGAACGAACACCCTTGTGCAGTGCAGCGCCCTCAGCTACGGACGAGAAAGAAAGCGCGCGTCGGAAACGAACGCCTTTGTGCACCGCAGCGCCCCTACCTACGGACGAGAGAGAAAGAGAGCGCGCGTCGGCAACGAACGAGAGAAAGAGAGAGCGGCTTGTGCACCGCAGCGCCCCTAGCTACGGACGAGAGAGAAAAACGCCGGTAGAGTGACCTAGAATATGGGAGAATGTCCAAAGCCGCTATTCTGGACATTCCGCCATTTTCTTCGAGGCGTGACGTAGGCGAGACGCTTACAAAATGGCGCTGATGGTTTTGCATTCGTAACGTACGTGACGCAAATTTGACGTTTCGCCTAAGAAACTGTAATGTAGGCATTGAACCTAGCGTTCTTGATAAAGGAAAACAGTTTTCCTCCCCAGTAAAAATAAAGCAGCTAGCTCAAAGCGTACGATTATTCCATAAAAATCGTTTCTCGCTTCCGTCGTCTGCATGCGCACAAGCTGTCGTCTGCTTCATTAGCTAGGATGCGCGTCCTCGGGGAATGGAATGAGTCATCGTATATTGGCGCTCATGCGCTTGCTTTCTAGCTTGAGACAACATACGTCACCTGCCAGTGATGATCAGCGCACGCTCTAGGCCTCGTTATCGCTATATCTCGTGAAACGCAAGTGACTCTGCCCGACTCGTCTGGCTGAGAAGCGGCCGAACATCATCGATAGCGTTGCGCGCGCCACAGGTATCCGCTCGCGCGACGCAATACGACGCAAGCGCCGGCACTGCCAGCTCTTGTGCACTTCACCACGAGAGGATAAAGTCCCTATATAAGAAAGTACCGCCATCTACTCTTTCCTCCGCCGCCTCCTCTCCTAAAGCGCCTGCTTTTTTCTTTACTTTTTGTTTGCGAAAGCCAAGTCGACGGTGGCGCACCTAGAAAGTCCACGTTGAAGCTTTCAGGCCGGGCGCGCGCCGCCGCCGCCGACTGCGGCTGCGCAGATGACTTTCAACATGGCTCTGAGGCGGAAAAAAAGAAAATATAAAGAAGTGAAAAGCGCGCGCTATCATCGTCCAACCGGAGATACAGGATAACACAGGAGAGAGCGAAGCGGCATTTGTCAAAGGATGGCGGTACTTTTCTTATATAGGGATTTTAGTACGGCGTACTCTAGGGCGGCATTGCTTGAAGCAGAAAATGGCGTTTCGAGGTTACTTGCAACCGACCAATGAAAACGAGGATCAGTCTTCTGTGGATACGGCCTCCGCCAAATGACAGGGAAAATGCGGCGATACGCATGCCTCTCGACTGTCATTGCATAGGCCGCTCATTACCATAATTCGCGCGGCTCGTCGCACTAGAATGCACTAGACAATGGTCGAGTGGGCCGAACGGCGCTCTGGCGCTGAGGCGCCGCGTGTGGAAAAATAGTGCGAGGGCGCTGCGAGCGAACTGGATTAGGGCTCCGCGGCACATTCAACGTACTTTCGCTGCGGGCGCCGAGGCCGATTGCGCATAGTACGCTCCTAAAATAGCGCTTTATTTCAACTGCAAATTTATGTTTACGCCATTTTGCCAAACATATATATTTGAGGCATAGATTATACAACGCGACGTCTTCAATTTTGCTGTCGTTGTCAAGCGCGTCGTCTCCTAGCGCGCGCGCGTTCGCTACGCGTACGCTGGCGGACGCCCAGTTTTTCTCGCAGAACCTCTGTGCAGTACATTTTTTTTAATGTTTTAGTTGCTTCAGTGCGCCCATGACTTTTGACGGCCGGTGCAAAATGTAGTTTTAGCCAGGTGAACTGTTGTTTTCACCACTGTCCTCTAAAATTAACTGGTATATCCGCACCATGAAGGCTGTGTAAGAAAATTTTATTATTGATATCGAGTCATTTTACACGCGCTTCTTGTTTGTCAATATTGATCAGGGACAATGATCGAAGAAAACAATGTTAGAGCGAAATAGTAGTAAGTGGTTCGTGTGGAAAGGGAAATGTTGGCGCTATCTTCTGCAGCCCTTGAGGGAGCACGGCTCAGCGCCAACGGGGAGGGGAAAGTGGGAGAGAAATAAACCAGCTTTATTAACTGTGTGGTGCGAAGAATGACTCAGAAGGGTTTGGGTGCAAGCGAGTTGGTACGGATCATTAATATTTAAGACAGCGACAAAAAACACGGACAAGAGAGAACACAGGACGAGCGCTGACTGTCAACAACACCTTTATTGAAGCCTGCGCAAATATATACAATTCGCAACGGGCAGAAAGAGAAAAAAAGGGGGAAAGGGAAGGCGAGTCATCGTCAGTCAACTCCTGCTGCGGATGTGTCAAAAACACTAAAAAATACAAATCTTAACAATACACATGGTGGACACAGGCCAAACTGAATGAACTCCTGAGGAACTTAAGTTCCTTATCGCAAAGAGCTATAGATGGGGCACTTACACAGGTGGCTCCTAACGGACACATTGAAAAGGCCTCAAAAATTTCCCTGGCCATCTGATTGCCAATGACCAATGTATTTGACCAATGGCCAATGACCGTTGTATTTCTAAGTAATTAAATCAAAGGGTACATAGACATATATATTTACGTTAGATATATGTAATGGAAAAAATAACAAATATTCTAAATGCACTAATTGAAAAAGTGAAAACTCCCGACCGGAATAAGCGCACGTGTTTGCAGTAACAAACACACTTATTAGTGAATACTGGAAATAAACCTCTCATTCGCAGAAATAATATTCATAGTAGGCAAAACCATCTGATATATGTGTGTGTGTGTGTGTGCGTTATTGATATACTGTACGGCGCCGAATAGTCATTTCCGTTCGAATGTGACGCATAACAGCACATTCAAATCTCAAAGGTGAGTGACTGCACGCAAGTGAGGACTGTTATTCCGAATGATTTTGCTGCCGAAGAGTCGTGGATGTTGCGCAGAGGCGCTGATCCTGAGAGAATTAACGGACGGGTGTTAATAAGTTCTGCTTAACAAGTTCCTAGCTCTCATTCAATATAAACGCCCTGTTCTGGGGCAGCCTGTAAATCTGCTAACTGATTCAGACAAGAATTTTTGACAGTCTCACCATGTTTGCAACCCATTAAAACTGAGTGCCCCATGCGGTACCACACTTTTCTTCAACGAACGCAACAGATCTGCACATATCTCTACGTGTATGTGAGACATGCCGTTCCTTTAATTGTTTCATTATGGTTGTTATGATAGTGCACCGGATAACTGAACGCAGCCGTTTATAATACACAAGCTGCTGAGTTGAGCGGTCATACATTTGGGAACGGCATTACGTTTATGCATGAAATATAGGATAAGCCTTACATGTTTTTCTCAGAAATCAGACTCGGGAATAATTTATCTTGTTTACACCCCCAGAAATAAGCCGAAGAACGTAGCCACCTGCTTTTTTCATTTTTTAATATAAGCAAATTCTTCAGTTTCACGTGGCAAAACCATGTTATGATTATGAGGCACCCGGATTAGTTTTTGCCACCTGGGGTTCTTTAACGCGCACCTAAATAGAAGTACACGAGTCTTTTTCTATTTCGTTCCCATCGAATTCCGCGACCTGGATTGAACCCGCAAGTTCCAGTTTAGCAGCGCAACGCCGTATCCACGATATAGGCACTAATTAGGCTACCGCGCAGGCTTTCTTTCTTTTTTGAAGTATCGACTGGAAAAAAGAAATCCCCACGTACTGCTTACGGCCAAAGATTAGCATATAGCTAATCTTTGCTAACTAAAACCGCTTTTGGCGCTCGAGGTCTGACTGCAATAAATGACCCCGTACCAATTACTCCACATTCTGTTACGCGAGAAAGGCAGAAACTTGAATGGAATGGAATGGCCATCATGACGCATTTTCTGCTCGTACAGCTGTTGCCGACTGCCGCGCACAAAAGCATTGCCTTCGAGATAAGTTTCCAGTAACGCGAAGAAGCTGCCGGTAGGGGGTGCGAATTCGCTGTCGCCGTCGGACATGGAGGTAGAAAACTACTAGGAGGGAGCGTCATGTGATTTCGCTAGCCTCGGCAAGCCAACCTCCTCTGAACCCGCCCCTCCCTCTCTCGGGGGCCCCGTGCGCGGTGCCTTTTGATACAGTGTCGGCGTTTTCAGCAGTATCCTCTCTGCTTGCTCTCTGCTTGACGCTTTACTCAATGTGCACTCTTAGTGAGTGAGAATGGCTAGCCGCAGTCGAAAATACTGCTTTGAATCCGAGTGCAGATCTGCCTACAGTCGTGTGAAAGATGCACCAAAGGCGTCTTTGCTCAGCGTTCCACGTGATGAAGAACGGCGAAAGGAATGGGAGAGGAACCTCAACCGTGCAGATAAGACACTAGAGGAATCTTTCGAGTCTGTGATTTACACTTCGAACCGCGATTCATAATTAGGGACCTGTGCACCTTATAAATATAGAATGCAAAGAGGTGTGAATTCTTCGTGACAATTGCCACTGGTATCAGAAAACGCTGTTCCCACGATTCTTCCGAATTTACCACAGTACGTGACGAAGACGACACCGAAGCCCAGGAGCAAAAGCAAATGGTGTGAAAGGGACGAAGCAACCGCGAAGAAAAGCCGAAGCGCACTAGACAGTAGCTATTCGGAATTTTCACCGGCTGCTCCCGCCGCTTCCGGGATCATTCTTTACTTCGTTGTAAATAAACATTGTTAATTATTGCAGAAATGTACACCCGTGTGCAAAAGCATACGGACCAGGGATTGCGCGATAAAGCTGATTTTTTTCAACTGCCTGCGAATGCAACTTGAAATTGAGGACTGCAGTCCAATCTTGGCATTGCGAGCTTTAACGTGTACTGGTCAATTCCACTTTATGCATGTTAATTACGAAGAAATTGAGTTTTTTCGGCGACCCTGTGGTCTGTATACTTTTGCTCACCGGTGTAGCTGGTATTTTCATCCTTTCGATTTCATGTCCCATTAACGTCACGAAAGATGTAATACATAAATAACCAGCTAACAAACTTAAATTGTGCAGCAGTGATACCTAAATATTTAATTTCGTGAATAGATGGGGCAACGTGAAAATGTCTAAGGCGCTGCACGCCTTACCTGCGAAAAAAAAACAAAAAAAACAAACTCGAAGTGGTGGTTAAATTCGGCGCGGTGGTGCTGGAAACGCGGATGCGCGGTCGTTGTGGCGAAACCACACTGACCATTTTATCGATCAGCTGCAGAAAAAACTCGAGTGCCTCTTGCTACCGTGACTGCAGCGGCCGTATCAAGCCTTTAACAGAACAGCATGAATAGCAAGGCAAGTTCATCCGTGCCTCCGGCAAAAAAAAAAAAAAAAAAAAAAAAAAAAAAAAAAAAAAAATCGGCAACCCTCTGTAGATCAGCCGCAACAATAGTAATTTATTTCACTGCACACTGCGAAGGTGCACCAAAAGAACTTTCGTGCGCTGCACGTCGTGCATTTTACTTTTATACGGAGAAAACAGCAACACGCGATAGCTGTTTTACCGCGACGCGTAGGAAAGTTTCAGGTGACGCTGCGAACCGCGCCACTGTCGGCGGCGACATGAAGTGCGTCAAGCTCTGCCGCGGTGTGAGCGCACTACAACTCTTCTAGTACACTGTACTTTTGAGTAGGAATAGGCCCACAATGTTGCTGGACCATTCGCGATTGTTTGGTACGTGGTAACCTTTAGTGCCGCTTAGGCACGTATACGGGTGGCTTTCTGCTACTGCGTGCGTCGTTCTTCGCTTCAAATGCGATGCCTTGAAACGTGGCGCGAGACTGCGTCGCCTGACTCGGTGAAGACAGAAAATTTTCAAGACGTCACTCGCGCTTATCACCGTGGTTAGTGGAGTTGCCAGCGCTTTTGCCTCGAAACCCGTCCTGAACGCCCAAGTGTGGTCTATTTCCCCCTCGTACTCCTTAAATTTCGTCAAATCGGCTGTTGTGCACCTTAAACTGCGGTGCGTATTACCGTGCTAATTTTTGTCCCGCAGTCTTGCACCTAGGAAGAAACGAGATGTTTTGAGGGATGCTTTTTGTCGCATTTTCGCTTAGTCCACTACGCAAAAATGCAACAAGAAACCCAGATCTGCTGTGCGTCTTTTGTTTTCAGGAAAAATGAATAGCATTAGCCTGCATTCTAAACGCCAAAGTCATCGCCGTTTATTCATATTTGCGTGCACTATTTTTTAAGATTGTATGGTGCGACGACGCTGTTAAGACGTGCCTCGGGGATCCACTATCGTTATGTAATAAAGCAAATGGACGGAATTTGTGCATTATGTAGAATTTATTCAGTTGTTTTTGAATGCGAGTATAGCTCCACAGCAGAATTATGTCCTAAAGTCAAACACGCCAGGGAGACCCTTCTTCCACTACTCGTGTGAAACTGCTGGTTAAACGGAATGAAAACTGCATACATAGCAGCAAGGGAAAAAAAATGGCAGCATTCATTTGCACTTGTGGATCCATTGTGTTGCTGGTGTACTTGTACTATGAAATCACATTTTTAATGACAACAGTAATTGTTTCATTCTTTATTCAATGTTTATTGCACCTATAGAAGCCAAACGATTTCACACAAATTTATAATATTATATTATATTTCACATTTATAATATAAATGAAGTACATTGCAGAGTATACACAAAAGAAGATTATGAACATGTAGGAAAACTTATTGTGCCTCAGCTCTATGGTATCAGTATAAGTCATCATACTTGTATGCAACAGGACATTTGTACAAAATAATGTTATACAAAGTAAACTATATCACATATAGTATTGATACCTTTAATAAAACTCTTCAATGGGATCAGCTATCCTTGAATGTCGCTGCAGTTTAGCTGACAAATGCCCTATATGCAATATCTTCGCTACAAGGTTATAATTGTACAATATTTATATCTGCGATGTACTCACAATGATTGAAAGGGTTTGGTGATGGTGCATGTCAGAAAAATAGGCAATAAATATTCAGAAATCGAAAAAAAAAGAATGGTAGTCCACAAAGTCAGACGAAAAAATTGATGCGAGGTGAGAGCCACAAACTAAGTATGTCAACATTAAAATACAATGAATTTTGCTGCAAGTAAAATGTACTACAAAGCTTATGTTTTATCACATAACTACAAAAAAATTAGCACCGTCGAAGCTCAGCCAACACACCGCAAAATTAAGAGGCGACGGCTCCATGACGTTGTGAACCTCAAATGAATTCATATTTCACGGTATTTAAATCACCCATTGAGTCGTATACACCAAATGTTCGTGGTTACAGTGAATCTGGCCTCATAAAAGGCTACTGTAAAGCAAGTAAACAAAGTGAGCACATTAAATTATTTTGAAAGTAGTAAAACCAACGGTATTCCAGGTGACGGAGGCAAATTTCCACAAAGGTCAGGTAAAAGGCATACAGGATCAAACTTTGAAAAATACATTGTCATCCTCAAGAGTATACTTAGCTCACGCGTAATGCATTGAGGGCATTCATAGCATGCCCATGTCATCGCACAGTTTGCTCTAGTGAAAGGTAGGCCAGCTAACCTATTGTCATTGTCCATACTGTTTAGCTTGATGCTGAACAGAACAATTGTTTAGGCAGAATTTGCAAGCAGGTGATTCAAGCTACAGCATTCAGCAAGACAAGAAGCATGTACTTGCACAATTTACAATAAGGCATCATATTTCTCCCCTAAAAAAGTTTGATGTCTGCATACAACGCTCTTGAACAATATATGCGCTTTACAAAGTTGCCTTAACACAGAACCTGGTGGGACTGCCGAAGTTGATAGATAAAGGAATTAATTGTGTGAGCCATCATGAACATAATTTAACCGCGAGGAAATTTGTGTAGCAGTTTTTCCTGTACTGCGAGTCACAGCAGCTAAATAAGACAAGTCATGGTGGCTCAGTGGCAATAGTGCTTCATGAGTGCAAAGTTGCGGGTCTGATTCCCAGATGCAGTTGCATTCCTGTGAGAGCAGAATGCAAATGTGGTTGTGTACTTGAGTTAGATGCATGCCGAGGAACCTCCAGGCAGTCAAAATTAATCCAGAGCCCGCCACTATGGTATCTCTTAGAGCCCATGTATTGCTTCGGAATTTTAACTTATTGCGTGATGAGTCAGGTGTATTCTACCCACAGTGCTACTTGCCAATGACAGGTTGGAAAGGTTCATGCACCCTAACTATGCTTTGTCAGCGTGCAGCCAAAGCAAATGACCAACATGAATGCGAGGTTTGTATTTCTCTACACAAGACACCAGCTTGGTTCACCACGTCAACTGACTGCCATGGCGGCACATCGCTTGTGGAACTATGCTGTCATGTTCACGATAATGTAACCATTCTAATTCAATACTATTCCTTTTTGCACTCTCAGTGATATAAGCAGTGCCCTGCTTATGATATCACCAAGACCAGTCAGTCCTAAACAGTGGATGATTAAACGAAAAAAATATAATCGAGCAAAAGGGATCCTGCTCCTCTGCACAAGGTTGCAGGCACTATCCTCACCTTAGCGGCCACACATTGTTGTGGCAACATTCAAAAAGACCAGTCTACTATTCGGCTGCCAAATGAAAAAGCTCAAGTGGTCCGATTTACCCCTAACCCTCCAATATATACAACATGGTTGATCACCACTGTGTGGTGTTTGCCTGTGAAGCTCTTAAACTAACATGTAGGCCATGCGCTTTGACGTAAAAAATTTAGAATAGTTGTAAATAATTGGCCAATGATAGTACAACAATTTGCAAGACTTTCTAGATTTATTGGCCCTTGAACTACATCAGCTTTGTGAGCTTTTGCCCAATTCTTTCCTGATGGAGACATTCCATTGTCATCTTGGCAACGTAGCGCAGTCTCACATCTAGGTACTTATCTATGATTGCCCTCACAAGATGGGATGAGTGGCATTCAAGCGGGTGATTTTCAAGCATGTGCTGATCTAACACTTTAAAGAAGTCCTTGCCGACAAAGGTTGTCATAGTGGCCATTGCAACTTTAGCTGCAAGCTTTTGGGATGGTAGTGGCGAGCACACCAGAGCCCTACGCAGCTCTTTCTCACATTGTCTGCAAATGTTCAGAACATCATTTGAAGTGTAGATCAGTCCACCACTCGATTTTTGACGAATCAGGGAATATGCAGGCATGGATGGAGGAGTTGACACCTTTAGTGCAGAAGCACACTCATCGCACTGGAGGTGAAGCAGTAAGCTGCGAACTACAAACCCGGCTATGTGCGCAACAATTGCACCTCCAAGCTCAGACACCCTGCCTGGGTCGGCAGAGTAGCCACGATCTTGTAAAATTGCTTCCGTGACTGGTTCACTGGCTGCAGGGCTTCTCTGACTATCAGACGCTTGAATGCTACTGCAAACTGCTTTGCTGTTCGGTTGTCATTGCAGCGCCCAAATGATCTTATTGCAGCAAAAAATAGCTCGAGGTGGTCCTGACTGAGCTTGGAGGTCGGAAGATATGCCAATAGGCCATTTTCTGTAACCAAGTGGTTGTATAGATGGATGGCATTGTCTAAGCACACCACAAAGCCAATGAAGCCTGTCTTTCGGTTGGTCTCTGTCATTAGTTTACCAGCTGCAGACTACCTAAGTGAGCAAAAGTAGGCCTTCAGTTCCTCGACATACTCAGTGACACGAGTCACATTTTCAGGACACAGTGGCCTTTTCCATCCTTCTTGCCTTGGATGTCTTGAATTTAAAATGTCAAATGCGTTGTTGACATATATGATACTCTTCTGTTGGCAAGGAATTTGAAAATTTTGGGATTTTTCGAGCTCTGTATTCACCAAGAGCATCTGCTACCGATTGACTAAACATTTGAGCTGCCAAGGAGACTTTTATGGGCTGGTTTTTTTCAATTAACATGTGCCTGGTCTAAGTTTGTTTGCCAAATGTGGGCCTTCTGTGTACTGAATTTCATGCAGCTCATCAATGTATTTCAACAATATAAACTGTTCGTTCGTATGAACAATAGCCTTGTTATCGCACACGGTGTTCCGCAGCAGCTTCAACATGTGACAGGGACCCAACATGGCAAAGACAGGCTTTTTTGTCACTGGATGGGGAAAGGAGGATCCAGCTCAGTCAGGTCCATCTTGCAGCCAAGGCTGCGCAGCATTGACAAATTTGCTGCAGCGCCATCGCATGTCAAACTCACAATGTGTGCACCTTTTTCGTGAGCGAAGCCAGCAGCTTGCAGCACCAAATTGCGCCTCGCTCACCGCCAAGGCCATCACTAGAAAGTAGCCAATCGGCAGCTTCCATCTGCCATTGATTGCAACAAGCAATAAAACAAATGCATCTTTGCCAACAAGAAAGCTGTCATCATTGACATCAATGCCCATGTCAACATATCCATGAAACTTTTTTCCATCACAACTCCACATGGCCATCTCATCCACAACCAGATTGCATAATGTGGAGTGGCCGTTTTGTGAATTTTGCTCTACCTTCATAGCCAATGCAGCCAGTGCCTCTTTTGAAAACCCAGCAGCCCCATCAATGGATTGGTACCATTCACAGAGAGTCTTTGGATGCGGAAGGCATGTGTCAAAAACAGCTCGTACATATCGGTATGCTCTAGGGGAATAAAAATGCAACGTCAGTGCAAATGCCCTGAGCTCTGGCAAGTAAGTGGGTGACACTGCTGCACCAGACTTACGTGTCAGTTGACGCATGAGCAAGTCTTTTTTTGCCCCACCAAGACTCTGCAACGTGGCAACATCCTCATTTCCTAGAATGCAATTCTCAGACAAATCTTCAATGACAGCTTGGAGATGAGCAACCTTCTGCAAAAGCCTGCGACGGGATTGCTGTAGAGTCTTGATCTTCTTGGTCGCAGTTTGCAATTGCGAGTAAAGCCTCACTTTGTGCCTCGGAAAGGCCTTTTCAGGTGAGTCTTCTGCTGGCTGTGGCTGTAAAATATCACACGCACAGAAAACAGGTCCATGAGCAACCAACGTGACACAAATCATGTACCCAGAACAAGGTACTTAATTGTTGTGGCATACATTCTTATGTAAGCCATGAAGAATATATTGCTAAATTTTAGGTTATTACCTTGCTCACGACGGTTTCCGTTTACACTTTTGTGAACTTAAAAACTTTGAGGGCATAAAACTGCCATCCACACGAGCTTGCTAGTGCTACTTTATTTCGTTTGTTTATTTATTTATTTGCGAAATACTGCAGGCCCATCTAGGCCCAGGCAGGAAAGGTAAAAGTACGAAACAACTAACACAGAAGAGGCCAATGTAGCATAGTTGAATGCGGGATGCTTCACAGCAACCTTTTAGTTTGAATAGGCAAAATATACTAATCTCATACTCCTACACAAAAGACCAGTTTTGTCTGCCTGTATCACGACTCCTCATGACTGATCGAACAAATAAAGAGCATAGAAAATTGTGAAAAACCTGTTGGTCTTCTAGTTCATTGTGTCCTTTGAATGGAAAAGAGAAATTGAAAGCAGATTATTCGTTGCCAATTGCAAACCCTGAGGAAACTCACACCGCTGTGGGGAAATATGAATATTGTCACAGACAAAACCACAAAAGACTTCGGTCGATGCTATAGATCTTTTATGGAGCTATTCTGGCACCTTTGTAGTCTTCTTTGATGAGCAACCCAACATGCCTAGCATGGAATTGCACCCAGTGGCTTTCAGTCGTGTCAAGGTCGTGGCATTACCCCCCTCCCTAGAAGCATCGTCTGTGGGGATGCGCGACTCTCACGCGTCCCCTGATGTTGTTTTCCCCGCATGTCTCCTGTAGCCCGGCTTCTCTGCATGGCTAAGCCAGGCGGTGGTTGCGGCGCGTTGCGAGAGATGGCGCTAGTGTCGCGATGCTAACGCCACCGAACGGCGGGGTCACTTGGGAAAAAAAGGTCACTCACGGCTTTCAGCAGGTAAATCCGTATCGGCAGGTAGGTCAAGCGAGGTCAGAGAGACCGGGGGTCTCTCGGTCGCGCTCTTTTATATCTTTTTACCTTTCCGCGAGGGGAGTGTCCTCCTCGCCCGCTGGATACTTTCCCTCTTCCCGCGCGGGCACGCGCGTCGCGAGAGAGAACCGGGAGAGGGCAAAGTGCATTTCTCCCGTGTCCGCCCGGCTCCCGCGGCGCGCGTTGTGCGCGCACAAGATGCCCACCCGGCTACCGCCGCGTGCGCTCCGTTCGCAAGTGACGGGCGAGCGTCCGCGGGAGAAGGTGGCAGCGTGTGCTCCCCACATCCTCCCCCCCTTAAGAAGGCCCCCGTACGTTGAGGCTGGCACCTAGGGACGTCCGTTTGCCTGAGTACCCGCCGAGGTTGGCGACCGAGGAAGCGTTGTCACAGAACACCGAACACTTGATGCCGACTCGGAGGCGGCTGGTCAGCTGCACTGCTCGGGCTTGCGAGGCGGGATCGTTGTCGGGGCTCGAAGGTGGCTCTCAGCGCTGCGCCCTAGGTGTCGGCTGCGCTGGAGACCCCGGGGTGGTCGTCTGCCGGCCGCAAGTGACCCCGCCGTTCGGTGGCGTTAGCATCGCGACACTAGCGCCATCTCTCGCAACGCGCCGAAACCACCGCCGGGCTTAGCCACGCAGAGAAGCCGGGCTACAGGAGACATGCGGGGAAAACAACATCAGGGGACGCGTGAGAGTCGCGCATCCCCACATCCCCCCAACCTTAAATCACTACACATACGCCGGCGAAACATGTCACAAGGCCTATCAACGCGCGCGTCGCGAACAAAAGTTAGTACATGCGACAGTGGCGCCGCCGAGTAAATGTCCACGCGTTATCCACAACGTGCGAGCCGACATTGACTCTGGGGTTCACCGCTGGCGTCCGTTGGTCACAGCACCACGTCTGCAGATTTGATGGCACGACTCCAGCCCAGGACCCCGGGAACGGCGACGCAGAAGTCGGCACGAGCAAGCGTCGCTCGCGCCCTGCTGACGAGAGCCGCAGTAGCCGTTGGTGACTGCAGTGATGGGAATGGCCAAAAGTGTTTTGTATCAGGTTTTGTAGCAGGAAAAATTATGATTTGGAGCAGCTGCCCTCAGTTTTGTAGCAGGTTGCGAAAACGAAAAAAAAAAACAGGTCAGATGGCGTTTTAATGCTTTTATTATACAATAAAATGAAGTATTAAATACAGTGTGCGCATGAGTTCAATGACGGCGCAACTAACGCAAGCTTTAACAAAGCCTAGGATCACAAATATATGAAGACTGGTTGGCACAAAGACGCAGGTACACAATACATGAATGTCACTTGCATGAAACACACTAAGCTTTCTTCCCTTTTTTCTCCGCATGCAAGTGTGGCATACACTCGGCCATCTTTTTTCGTGCTTGAGCAAGCACTGCTCGCCCACTCTCGATGTCAGAGAAGTTCTTCAACTTCATGCCCCGCTGAATCAACAAGTCAGCATTTTTAATCATCCGTTCTGCCTCAGCCACTTCCTTTTTGGCTTGGTCATTGGTAAGTTCCACATTCGGTGAACTTTGCTCTGTATCTATACGCATACGCTTTGATGGTCGCTCTTCAGCTGCAAGGCGCTCCGCATACCGTCTTGATGCCCCCTTGACAGCGTTGATGACATCGGAATTGACTGGAAATGAGCACGGGTCACTGTCAAACCTCTTTGAATATGACATTATGTGACGTATGCCATTTACGCTTGAGAGACAAAGATTTGACCTGTCGTGCAGGACTCTTGAGTTTTCACTAAATCCACGCTCAACATCGCCATTGCCATGCGGAAGTGATAGAAGTGCCTTGACTAGCTTGGACAATAGCGGATATTTTGGCCCACCCTGACCATCTTTCATGATGAAAACTTGATGCCAGTATTTGTCCAGTGGCATGTCAGAACCTGCATGTAACTGGTTCAAGTTTAGCACCGTCAATTCATCAAGAAGAGATGAAACTCCAGCGGGTTGAACCACCTGGGGTGCACACTTTGCAAGATATCTGAAGGAGTCTCTTGAAGATTCCGCACTATGATTGCTCGGATGCAGGCACCTGATTCTCAAGAGGAAGTTTTGCCATCAAGTACTTCGAACATGTAATGTAGAACGACCTTGCTCCTAGCCGGAACGCAGCTTTCTCTGCAGCAGTCCAGGTCTTAATAGCTTCTTCGGTGTCTGCTCCTACCTCTACATGTTGTTTCCAGTTCCGAGAGGACTCAACGTCAATGGATGCAAGCTGACTGCCTGACTTTGCCTGAAACACTTCGGTCCTTAAAAACCTTCCCAAGATTTTTTTAGCAGCATCACCATTTCATCATAAAGAATGTGAAGCAGGGGTTCGGTTCCCTGAAACAGTTTTAGGAACCTTGTAAGAAGTTCACCAGCATTTTTCACAAACAGAGCTTTGGCACAAAGGGTTTTGTCATTCAGACTGCTCCTTAGCCTTTTGGCAATGTTGCCTCCAGCACGTACTGGAGTATTGGCGGAAAGGACACTCTTCAGGGCATCAATCTGTTCAAGCAGTCTGTCTACTGCTGGCACGAGTGACAGCCAGCGGCAATTTACATGCCGTAGAAATATGGCTTCAGGCAATCCAAGCACCTGTTGTTGCTCCTTCAGCAGGCCACACTGTGCAGCAGAGTGTTTGAAGTAATAATACACATCATTTACGACAGTTTCGACCTCACTGCCGAATGAATCCAAGGCACGTGAGAAGTCGTTGTGCACCTTATGTAGGGAACACTCCCCAATATCTATCAGGGGACCGTGCTGCTGGATAAGTTTATTTTTTAGTGACTTCATTACGTTTGGTCCATCACTAAAAAATGCAAAGAAGCCAGCACTGGGAACACTCTCAATAGCCTCATTTACACATCTTAGAAGGTCGTTCGCAGTTGCCTTATTTAACCGAAAGGACTGCAGGTGTTCCACAACCACCATTTTCTGGGCATCGGAAAAGTATCGCATAATGATGTCCATTTGCTGACAGCGCTGTTCCGGAAGAGGTGTCTCATCTATACAGATGCTGTAGAAAACACTCGGTCGGTTGACTTCTTTAAGCACAAGGCTCTTAAAGTAGGGTCCAAGGCCATCTGACACGACATACGACACTTTTTTTCTGCTACACGAAAAGCCTTTTGCCACCTTCGAATCTGGAAACATTGCTCGGTAGAGAGGTGTAGCTGTGTCTCCCCAGCTATAAGGAATCCCCTTTAGTGTGACAGACAGAACGAACAGTGCTTCACTGGCTGTGACACGATCATTATACGACGCAATGGTGGACGCAGCTGAAAAATTCAGGACGGCTTGAACTGCTGCTGGTCGCTTAAGTTTCCCACCAGGACCACGTAGCTGCTTCGTACGCTCCAAGTGCTTTTTGCTTTGCGAGTGGCGCTTCACTGCAGTCACACCATGAAACGCACAGTTGATTGTCTGGCAACACACGACACAAAAAGCATCTTCTTCTCTTTCACCAGCCCTACACCACGCCTCAAAAAGATCACCGTTGGCATCCACGTCTTTCAGGAGGTCCGCATTGAACTTACTGTTGCGTCCTGCAAAAAAGCAAATTTATTGTGCTGTCAGCATGGTCTTATAAAGCACTACAGGCCGATACATATGCTAGAGATTCTTGCGAAAACGCCGCCACGTTTCTGTGTCAGAAAGCTTGTTCCGCAAGTGCGTTTTGCACTGTCAGCCTCATGCGTATTTCCTACCAAATGTAAACATTAGGGAGTTTTAGAATAGTGTATGCTAAGTTAGCGTTCGCAAGAGGTTAGCGCACGACGCATCCTCAGTGGCGCGAAACACTAACACAAAGCTCGAATCTTGAGTTTCGTAAACGGAGCAATAAAACGAGGTCAGAGAAATGTGAGTGGAATTCATCCTTTATGATATGGCACGTGCTGGCTGCGTGCATTCAAACGCACTGCGCACCTCGAGCGAATAGGCAAGGGCGAATGCGCGACCAAGCAAAGCACGCGCGCGCGAGCAAAAAAAACAAAAACAAAAGGCGTCTCCCGCAAGCAAAAAAGGAAAACGGCGTGCGGCGTGGAAGAGAAAGCAAGCGCGCAAAGAAAAAAAAAAAAACCCGGCGCGCCGCATGGAAGAGAAAGAGAAAAAACAAAGAAAAAAAAAAAACGGCGCGTGGAGTAGCAGGGAGAGAGGGCGAGAAGCGAGCCGAGCGAGCGGCTGTTGTTACTGTTGCCCTGACGACGCAAACAACGTAATGACTACGTAATCTCTACGAAACCGCCGCGAGAACTTGGCGCCCTAATCTTGGCGCTCTCGGCGATAACGTCGGCGGAGTTTGAATTTCGTGTCCCTATGGAAGGTACACGGAGTGACCGACCCCTGGTTAGCGTACGACACATGCGCAGTGGCGACAAATGGAACGGGCAGACCACACAAGCCTAAAAAATGCTGCGTCGCCGTACGATTCGGTCACCATGAGCACTGTTGCTTAGTCACTACAGTGCTGTACCCGCGTGCGCGATAACTTACTGCCAATATTAGAACCATCGTGCAGTCACACCGAGTCAAGCAGCATGCTACAAAACAGCGAATACAGTGCGTCCTCAACGGTAAGTAAGCCCCACAAAGGCATAAAGAAAATTAGCAGCGACACATTCACTACCACAGAAAAATCTTAACAGTAATTTATTTTAGGCCTAAAATCATCAAGATAATGAAATGGGGGGGGGGGGGTAGGGGGGACTTCGAGCGCACACAGATAAACGTGATACGGGCAAGCAGCTAACAAACTTACCTTTGAGAGTGGAGAGTGCCATGACGCCACCGCCGTGCAGGACGCGCGTAGTCGTACAACCATACAACACCGCTATGCTCGCGATGGGAGTTCACGCCGCCGGTACGACTGCGAGGCTGCGGCACGCAGCGAAAACTGGGAATGAGCCGCAACTGCACTCAGCTCAAACGACAGTGCCACCAGGTACCGACACTACACAGTGACAAGCCCACGCACAACTACAGCCAGCATGGGCTAACAATAATAACAAACCCACGCCGCCCACGCATTGGATTGGATTGACTCTGCCTACGAATGGCACGAGAGGCGGCAGCCTATCTGCCCCCTGGTGTTGCTGAAAAATCGCCTTGACGGTGGCCTCCGAGATAAAGCGGCGCATTGCCAGGTAATCTCGGAGGCTATGCGTAGCAGCTTTGGAGCAGTTCTGCTCATTTGTAGCATGGATGTAGCAGCTTTCACGAAATGTAGCAGGTTGGAGCAATGGTGCTCATTTGTAGCATAGATGTAGCAGCTTTAATGAAATGTAGCAGCTTGGAGCAATTGTAGCAGCTTTCCCGTCACTGTGACTGCCAGCTCTTTTCCCAGCCGCCGCGGGTTGCGAGCCGGATATTGGCGGCCGCCGAAGTCGCTGCGCCGAATTGACCACAGGCATCTCCAAAGCCTGGGGTAGCTCGATTGTAGTCCGGGGCAGCAGCGCTGACGATGTGCAGGTGACAGCAAACCAGGGGTGACTCCGCTCACGCTGCGTACACTCAACGCACTCGACAAACACTAAAGTAGTGCAAGGGAGAGGAATTCGGCATACGCATCGCCCACGTGGTACATGTTCAATTCGGCTGGCATTGCAGATGCTAAGTTCACGTGAACAAAGCTTGCTTTCCAGGGTCGAACGAGTAATTTTAATTCGTGCGAGGCGAGCTAATGAAGGAAGCAATGTGCGACACCTCAACACCACGGTCCACCAGGTTGTGTACCTCAACGTGCGACAGGCGGCTTTGTTAAGCCTTAGGCCTAATGCGTCGCTACTTTGACAACAACCGGCATCCAAAAAAAGAAAAACACCCAAAATGGGCACAAGAACAGGCTGCCGCGAGGAGACGTTAGCTCTGTGAGGTGGTCCTACCCCGCTCGGTGCACACAGCATCCGAGTTGACGGCGCCCACCGTCCCAGACGGTGTCGGAGCGCCCGGTGCCAGGCCGCAATACCAGTCAGCCCGTAGCGGCACCCGTGGCCCGCGGCCACCCGGCTCACTGAGCCTCGATTTCCTAAGTCAAAGATATAGAAGAAGCTATTTACATAAGCAATTCGGACCACCCACGAGGCTTGCGTACTCACTCGCTTCAGGCTTGCCAATGCTCCGCGGGCGCTAGGCCTCGCTCTCCCAGGATGCAGACCACGTGGCTCTCGAACCGACGAGTGTACTTCAAAACACTCGCGAAAAGGCTTAGCATGTTGAAAAGTTCAAACACGCTACAGCAACCGTCGCCTCCCTCAAGAAAGCACACCGCCGACACTAGCGATCAAAATCCACGCTAGGACTACGCTTCGGTTGAAACATCTCGAACCGAGCAAAACTGTTAAAATTATCGTCCGATGCCCCAAGAGCCCCACGTTGGGCAGCCAGATGTGGGGTCTCACACATGTGCTCTTGGGACAAAGGAACGAACACGCAGTAGTGCAGACAATCAAAAGGGCATTTATTGCACCTTTCATACACTAATACATACTAGCCGAATTACAACCAATAGAACATTCACACGGGCGCGCGACAAATCAAGGAAGTCCGACTCACCGCGACCTGATAGCGAGCGAATACGTTCGCCCCATGCTATGACACCATCGCCTAGTCGTTCACGTGTACAGTCAAGCGAACGGTGGCGCGCTCGAACGATCCGTGTTCGTCCATACCAGTGTCCCGCTCTAAGCCTCGCGCGACGGTCGCGCGAAGCGGGTCGGCGCACGCGCGAAGCGTTCGTGCGTGTTGGTCGCCGATCCCCAGCCAAAGAGAGAGCGCCTCCAACCTTTTTCTCCCAAGTGACCCCGCCGTTCGGTGGCGCTAGCATCGCGACACTAGCGCCATCTCTCGCAACGCGCCGCAACCACCGCCGGGCTTAGCCACGCAGAGAAGCCGGGCTACAGGAGACATGCGGGGAAAACAACATCAGGGGACGCGTGAGAGTCGCGCATCCCCACATGTCTCAATGCAGAACATTTACGCACTGGGGGGTGCCACAGTGATACTGTTAAGGAATACGTAGATGGTGAGAGAGGTGTAGAGCTTTGCGGTCAGCGGGAGTACTAAAGCTTTAACCGAGAGACGTGAACGACATCGGACAGGCGTGGGCGTCGGGGACGGCCTTCCACTTCAGGAATCACTTTGTAGGTGACGTCGCCGAGTCGTTGAACAATCCTATAGGGTCCAAAGTAGCGGAGCAAAAGTTTCTCCGACCGACCACGCTGGCGGATCGGTGTCCACACCCATACTTTATCACCAGGTTGATAAGTGACGTCTTGGTGACGAACATTGTATCGGTCGGCGTCGTTGTGTTGTTGGTAGCGGATACGCATTCGTGCGAGCTGGCGCGCCTCTTCGGCAGCATCAGTGACAACATTAGAACAGTGGGTGGGTAAAAGCATTGCGTCCAACGTTGTTACAGCTTCCCGGCCATGCACCAAGCGAAAAGGGGTGAAGCCGGTAGTTTCTTGAACGGCAGTATTATACGCAAACGTAACATATGGGAGAACGTGGTCCCAGTTTTTGTGGTCGACGTCAACATACACGGAAATCATATCAGCGATCGTTTTGTTTAGCCTTTCTGTGAGCCCATTCGTCTGGGGATGGTAAGCAGTGGCTTTGCGGTGAACTGTACCACTGACATGCATGATATCTTCTGTGAGCTGCGCTGCAAATGCTGTGCCCCGGTCGGTTATAACCACTGTTGGAGCACCGTGGCAGAATACGATGTCATGTACAAAGAGGGTCGCAATATCATTAGCAGTGCCTCGTGGGAGAGCTCGGGTTTCAATGTAACGTGTAAGGTAGTCTGTGGCAACAGCAATCCAACGGTTACCAGCCATCGACGTGGGGAATGGTCCAAGCAAATCTATGCCAACTTACTGAAAAGGGATCCGTGGAGGATCAACGGGATGGAAAAGTCCAGCGGGACGCACGGGTGGTGTTTTGCATCTCTGGCAGTCGCGGCATGTCTTCACATATTGCTTTACGTCATGGCGAAGGTTAGGCCAGAAGTACTTTTGGCGTATGCGTGAAAATGTCCGTGCGAATCCCAAGTGGCCCGAAGATGGCTCGTCGTGAGAGACCCGCTAGATGTCGTCCCGTAGTGCGGACGGCACTACAAGGAGGCAGGTGGTTGCGGTCAAGTGAAAACCCAATTTGTAGAGGACGTCATCGTGGAGAAAATACGACGATAATGTTCGGACAAACATACGAGTCGGCTCTGGTAGACGGTTCTCAAGGTAGTCGATGAGAGGCCGGAGTTCTGAATCATCGCGCTGTTGCTTGCTGATGTCTGACACTGTGACAATGGAAAGAAATGCGTCCTCTTCATCAAGATCGAATGGCGATAGTTGAAGTGGAGCACGCGACAGGTAGTCGGCATCTGTGTGTTTACGCCCGGACTTGAACACTATCGTCATGTCATATTCTTGCAAGTGAAGACTCCAGCGTGCAAGACGGCCAGAGGGATCCTTCAGATTGGCGAGCCAGCACAATGAATGGTGATCTGTCACAACTCGAAACGATCGGCCGTACAAATATGGGTGGAACTTAGCAATTGAACACACAACAGCCAAGCATTCCTTCCCCATGGTGGAATAGTTCCTTTCAGCTGGAGACAAAGTGCGGCTTGCGTACCCAATGACGCGCTCGGCTCCATCTTGCCACTGTACGAAGACGGCACCAAGGCCAACGTTGCTGGCATCCGTGTGCAACTCGATGTCACTGTCTTCGTCAAAGTGTCCTAGAACTGGAGGTGTTTGCGGACGTTTCTGAAGTTCACAGAAGGCCTCTTGTTGGTCCTGCTTCCAGACAAACGGAACATTATTCTTTGTTAACCGCTGCAAAGGTTCGGCTATCCTTAAAAAGTTAGCCACGAAGTGTCTATAATATGCAGAAAGCCCTAGAAAACCCGGGCGCCTTCCTCTCTCGCGAGCGCGAGATTAAATTGCGGTTGTCGGCTGACCCTCGCACAGCGTACGGCGCAACCTAAACTTAAAATAAAAAAAAAAAACGGATTCCGCTTAAGTGATTATGATGATGGTGCTGAGCTGACGGGAAAAAAAAAAACAAAAAAAAAACAACAAAACAAAGCAAGTGCCGCTTTTTGGAATGTTTTGTCGGCCAAGGAAGAGCTGGCATGGCCTTGGAGACTGGAGGATAGCATGCGTGTACTAATCTTGAAGGCTATACAGGGGTCACTGGAAGCCAAGCCACCGGAAAATCCAACATGGCGGCCCCCAAGATCGGGTAGCGTGGCTCGGAGCGAGCGATTTAGTCCGGAAAATCGAACATTGCCACCTAGATTCGTCCGAAAAATCGGTCGCGAAAATGCATTAGCTCTATGGGAATCCTGATGGTGCAACTATGAAGTCCGGATTATCCAACAAGTCCGAATTTTTGGAGTCCGAAAAATCCGTCGGCTATTGTATTCGAATGTTTGCCTATGCGTCCCATAGCGTAATTTGTGACGGCACGCTTGGAATCCCTTAGGATGTTTTTCGGTTTGAGAGTGAGTGCTAGCGCTATGGCCGCCTCCTCTGCTTCTAGGGTGGAGGGTGATTTAACGGATGCTGCAGTTCGGACGGTACCGTCTCTAGTCACCGCACAGATGATGTAATTTTGGGGGCCCTCTCTGGCCGCATCTACATAGACCACTTCTGTGTCATGTTTAAGTTTTTCGTCAAGTGCCTCGGCCCTTGCTTTGCCTCTATGATCATGTCTACCGGCCAGCATGTATTTGGGCAAGGGGCGCACCTCATGGGGCAAAGTGCTGGTATTCACGACTGAAATTGGTCACTAAAATTTGAAGAGTCCGTGACGACAGCTGCAAGATGCCGCGGGCTACACAAACCCGTCGAGCCAACAAGACTGACAGACTGCCTTCAGCGATTCCGAGATGGGGAGGATCGTCGTCTGTTTCCACAGTGATCAACGTAGTACTCTGTGGTGGCAAAGTAGCACAGTCGCCCGAAACGCGTAACGGGTGATAGTCGTCCAAATGAGTTGCACGTTTGCTGGAAAAAGTGACAAGCAACTCGCGAAGGTTTACGATTGCCCCGTACTCCCGAAGAAAGTCCATGCCAAGAATGACCTGTCTAGAGCACTCTGCCAGTATAATAAATGAAGTGACAAATGTGGCCACACGAATGCGTACCCTCGCAGTGCATTTGCCGATCGGCGTGAGAACATGACCGCCGGCTGTACAAAGCTTAGGTCCGGGCCACGGTGTCATCACATTGCGAAGTGCAGTAGCCAGTTGTCCGCTCAGAACAAAATAATCGGCACCAGTATCGACAAGAGTGGTTACCGGGTGGTTATCTACAGAAACGAGTATGTCGGCTGAAACAGGTTTACGGTTTTTGAACATAGGTACCGAAACTACGCAGTCGTCGTTGTCGTCATCGTTGTCGTTGACGTCGTCGTCGGGGTGTCGCAGCGGAAGATCTTTAAAAGTGCGTTGGACAGCGGCCCCACCCCCCGAGGTCGCTGTTCTTAGTTTCCCCAACTTGGGCTAGTGGGCCGGTTGCCCACAGAAGCGGAGAACGTAGTGTAGCAGCTAGGTGACGCCGATCGTCGAGGAGGTGGTGATCGTGACTGGCGCCTCTGTGGAGACGGAGATAGGCTCGTTGGCAGGGACTGTTCAAACGGTGGGAACTCCGCGTAAGGCGACGAATGTTGACTGGCCAGATATTGCTAAATTTCTCCCTCACGTGGGCGACGAGCGCCGGGGTGATATCCCTGGAGTCCTATTCGTCGGTAGTAGCAGGCACAGTACAAGTGGCCCGCTTCGCCACAGTGGAAGCAGAGTGGCTGATAGTCAGGTGTGCGCCACACGTCTGACTTTCGCGTATTGATTCGGGGGCTCGTGGACTCGTACATAGTTGTATGCGAAGCTTGACCCTGGAAGTGGCGCAGCGGTTCTTCAGAAGAAGGCAGGTTACGGTGGTTCACGGGCTGCGCAGGTAGCCTCACTGCTTACACATAAGTCAGTACAGGGGCGGCTTCAGGTCGGGTTTGCACGAATGGTTGTGCCGCCTGGCGGACTTCTTCGCAGACGATATCTGTGAGGGATGTTACGGTCGGCTGATATCGCACTCCCTGTAGTCAATCGAGCTCCTCCCGCATGACACTACACACAAGCTCTCGAAGCGCATCAGTGTCACAGGGCAACGAAAGAGAAGATGCTGATCCCAGGGTGATTTGGCGATCGTAGACCGAGGAGCGTTGCTGAAGGGCTCGCCCCATTGTTGTCGCCTCACTGACGAACTCAGCTACTGTAGCTGGAGGCCTTCGCATTAGTCCTGCAAACAACTGCTCTTTCACTGCTCGCATCAGCAGGCGGACCTTCTTCGCTTCTGTCATGCCTAAGTCAGCACGCTTGAAAAGCCACGACATCTCCTCTACAAACATGGCTACGCTTTCATTAGGCTTTTGAACCCTACTCTGAAGGGCTGGCTTTGCTCCCTCTTTTCTTGTGGGACTGCTGTACGTATCGCGTATCTGCCGTTGAAATTCTTGCGAGGTGGTGATAGATGGCTCGTGGTTAGCGAACCATGTTCGGGCGCAGTCCTCTAGGGCGAAGTACACGTTCCTTAGCTTTTTCCGTTCATCCCAATCATTAACCTCGGCCACACGATCGAAGTCATCGAGCCAGTCTTCCACGTCCTCAAAAGGCTCACCATGGAACGATCACGGCCAGCGTGGCATGTGGAGAACCAGCAAAGCAGGAGGCTGTCCCGTAGCGTATGTCTCCTGTGTCTGCCTTGCGGTTGTGGTCGACATCCTCGGCAGATCTTGAAGGCCGTATTGCCAGGCCGCATAGACGCGTACCCAGCACCTCCATCAGTTTGTCACAAACGAAACCACAAAAGACTTAGGTCGACGCTATAGATCTTTTATAGAGCTATTCTGGCACCTTCGTCGTTGTCTTCTTCAATGAGCAACCCAACATGCCTAGCATGGAATTGCACAGAGTCGCTTTCAGTCGTGTCAAGGTCGTGTCAATTAGTTTCAGCTTTTAATTACATGGTTGCCATGATCATAAATGTTAGTGTCCATGTGCAGTTCACTGAGTGACACTTATTATGCTTCATTCAGTGATATTTATATATTATGCCACGAAAATAAATGCTACTTCACTTGAAGTTAGCTAAGGAAACAAGTATGTAAAAATTGTAGTGGTCGAGTATTATCCTTACCGTAGTATGCCTTGCTGTTCGAGGTGTCGCTGGGCTATGCATAGGCAGTGCTGCCGAAGCGTCACCCTCAAGCGTGCTGGTAGGCCTTCGACTGGGAGACTGGACAAAATACATCAAGTGCAATGATGAGGGACTGTTTACTGCAACATAGCTTGAAATTGCTGACTGTGCAAACAAAATACCAGATGCACAGTTGAAGCTAAAGCCCAGGACTAATAGAGAGACCATCGGCTTGATTTAAAATTTAAGCACAATAACGACCACCAAGCAGGACATTGTTAGGGAGATCAGTGGCTGTGGTTATGTACTGTATTCCTTATCTACTGTCCCAAAAAATGATGTTGATCAAGCTTACCAGCACAGCTTGTATGTTATAAATTTTACTACAGTAGTAAATGTTGGAGCCTAGCAAGGGTGTTATTTATGCGTGCAATGAGAGGACATGGCTGAAGTATAATTCAGACAAGGAGTGTGTTTTCTTTATGCCAACGTTTTCCTTATGCAAAAAAAGCAGTTTTTCATCTTGCGTAACACTGCTTTGCTTCAGGTTGTTTTATTTTCCTTATCTTGTACTTACCCTACATCGACTAAAACGAGGTTATGATGTAGCATATATGGCTTTCATTCATGAGCACTTGCTTTTGCCAGTGTTTACAATGAAATTTGAACACACAACTCATGCAGTATGCTTGTCACCTGTGTCAAAAAGGGGCTGTAATGTAGCTAATGATAGGTTGATCAGTTCTATCTTTTTATTCATTCAGAGCATTACTATTAGATATCTTAAAATCGGTCGAAAACATCTTACAAAAAACTGTGTGACAAAGTCTCATGCATTTTTGAAACTGCAATAATTACTTTAAAAGTGAAATCCAAAATATACATTACAGGGAAACACCAGATTTTTGACCAAGGCACACACATGAAAAAAGCAAACCCTGCGATCATTACCACAATCAAACATACCAGGACATGTTGGATTTCGGAAGGCTCATCAGCAATGTCTGAATCAGCGAAGGACGAGCTGGCAGTTGTAGCAGCACCCTCTGCTAGCACATCTGACGAGCCCTCGGAGATGTCCATGTCTGTTGTCGCTTCAGAGAGACCTGCCTGAATATAAGAAAAGCATACTTCACTTCAGGAATGGAGGGGGACATCTACCTCAGTCACGAAAAAGGCATGATCAAACTGGAAACATGCATTATGGCTGCATACTTACTGCCTCATCTTGATTCTGTGATGTTCCCGTGGATCAAGCTGCTTCACTTGAAGGTTGTCTCATAGCTGTAGCATCAACCTTTGCAAGCGTCTGCAGTTAAAGAATAACCCATCATATACTTTTAAGATCCAACAATAACATTTGCTGTGGAATGAATTCAAACAACCTTTGCAGAGTCATGCAAAAGGCCTGCATGATCTGTGCAGGCAGGCCCTACACCACATCCCCTTGTGCAGAAAACTATGTTCGATCTAAAGTGCATTGTTTCAGAAAAGAAAAATCATAGACATAGCTGTAACACACACATAATGTAATGTAATGCCCCCTCTGTAATGCCTCCAGACCTTGAGGTTACTAATTAATGAATTAAAATAATGTTCACCCACATAATTTAAAGTACAACTGCGTAACTTCATCTCAACTGTCATTTGCCTGTTTAAAATTTGTTGACCAACACCATATCTTCTGGAAAAAAATTATATTTAACCTCAACATGGGAAGTACAACCTTGAGAGATTTCTTTATGCAAAAAAAAAATTAATGCCATGATTGAACTATACACACAAGCAGAGTTGCTACGTGCATAATATTCTCTACTTATTAACTATTGCTAAAGTTAATATGTTACGTGAAGACTAATCTTTGCTGGTTTCTTCAATTATTTATAGTTTTATTACAATTTTAATTGTTTTCAGCTACAAGAAATACATACAAAATTCAGTCAATAATTTTTATAGCAGGAAATGCAATTGTTTAACAATAAATAGTTTCACTTTGTGGGCTTTTTAGGAGTGTATGCTAGCTGATAAAAATTTATTTCTCCTGAAAGTAATTTTAACACTTGTGGAATTTATGACAAAGTTGGAAAAAAATTACTGACTTGTATTGCACCATTGATTACACAGTGTGAAGGTCCAAGTAAAACACGGCAAATAGAGCATTCTATAGTATGCTTTGTTGCAACCTATCTAGAAAGCGTTAAGGCAGTGCTTTAGTTTAAATGAGAGTTTGTAATGACCTAGCATGCAATTTGGAATACAATGGAAGTTTGGAAAAAGTTTGCACAATTCCTTAAATATGAAGATGCAATAGATCAGCCATATCCCAGGTATTATATTTAAGCATTGAGTCATATATTTTGAAATGAGTCTAGCCCCAGTAATAAAATAAGTAAATATGAAAATTAGACTAATCAACTTTCTACACAACCAAAATAGTCAGAAAATTGATTGTAAGTGCATGACTTGAATCCCTTTATCATGTAAAGGAGTTTCAATTTCAATTTATTAAATTTGCAACAATGTTACAAACAAAATAAATCTAAACTTCTTGCATGAGGCCCATCCAGTGGGTTGAGCAGATTGCGCTGGGATCTACAGGTTCCTGCAGCTGTCTAGAGTACGCTCTAAAAAGTCTATGAATAAAGTTCTACCGAACCGAACCAAGACATAGAAAATTAGTACTGCAGGCAGACATGCAGTGTCACGTGCAACACAAACCTTAGTGGGGCCCGCAAGCGATGGTACTGCATTCACCATCAAGTGACCCTGGCCTTTGGTACCGCTCGCAAGATCACCATGGCCGAAGTGCTCCGAGCAAACAACGCTCCATTGTGATGGTGCCCACGCAGGTGAGCGGCACACGGCTAGGGCCCACTCTTCTCTCAGCTCACCCTGCCTTGGAAACCTATAGTGCATAATTTCAGTGTCAATGATCATTACTCGATCTGCACCAACATTTCAACTGAACAGAACAGAAAAGAGCAGTGCGACTCAGTTGCCGGCAATTATATATAGTACAGAACGAACACTTCCATTTCTCTTTCTAGTGTTGTCATCTATCGAGGGCAAATTTATTGTTTTCTTAAGTTTTATATCATAATGCACTTCTTTTTCAGACAACATCTCACTATTTCATCAGTTCATTCACACGAGCATGTATACATAGTCACTAGCAAATATTGCAGTTCTGTTTTCATAAATTAAAAAAATGTCACAGTTTCGCCCTAAGGGCGAAGCAATGACTGCGACAGCAACACAGCAATGTCATACGAAGTAAGGTGAGCGGCTTTGGTAGCAATATGAATTGTAGTAAACATGAGCTGATTAAGTAAGCAGGTGTGCTACGGCGTAAGTAGACCGACATGAAGAGAGACTCGATGACCACGAGAAGGCGCGTGTGAAACGGTGGTGTTGATGAGAAGCGCTGCCCGTGGGCAGCGCGTGCGAAGGGACACACCTGTAGCGCTGCACTGCCGATCCGGGCAGCATTGCATGTGTAGCGTGCGTTGGAAAATGTGGCCCGACTATTACTAACTCTGGTGTGAGCGCGCACTAACAAACATGAATAGATCACACTGAATGACTGCAGACAACGACTGTCAAAACGCTGGCAGCAAGCGCATATACGCCGCAGCGGGCGAAGGTACGTGCGGTCTATCGCTTCAACGGAAACTGAGCGGCGAATGCACAGCGCATAAAGGTCAGAGCCGTGTGGAGATAAGAGACGGTGCGAGCGAGCGACGAGCGCGGTTGTTGGCCGAGTAGAAATGCGCCCCCCCCCCCCCCCCGCTTCCTCCGGCGCTCGCTTCCCACTTCCTTGCGTGCGCGTGGAAGATTGAGTGCGTTCGCTCTCCGTGACAGCGTGCGTCCCCGCACGCTTCCGCTCGGGCATACGGCGCGCGGCGAAGATTTTATCTATACGGAACCTCACAGCGACGGCGACGGTGACGCCGACGGCAGAAATCCGGTGGAAGTGTCCATATAATTGCTATCGCAGTAAAATGTTCATTGAGCTTGCCTATGGAAGGACAGACCCTCACACCGATTTTCTGTTCGGTTAGGGCATCCTGGCACAACACACTTCATCACGCAGGTGCGCCTTGCTGACGGAATTTCTCGGCGGTCTGCTGAGAGGCCGAAGTCTTTGAGCAGAACGACAGCGCTGGCTGGGACCGTCTACCTTAACTATGGGCCGGCACGGCCCTAAATATGTTCGAAGTCCCCGGGTCGCCAGTGCATCCTTGGGCACAAGACGGGACGAATTTTCTTCCCGTGGGAAAGCAGTCGCTTCGGGCCTTGTACGCTCGCCTAATCGCCTACACATTTTTGCGGGGGCGAAAGGCATCATTGTTTCCCAGACGACGTCCCCAAACGCGACGAATCGTCGTCGGAAGGGCGGCTTGGTTGCCTTCACATGTTTACAGGGTGAAAGGTTTCCTCGTTTCCCTGAAACCGCCCCGAAACGCAACCAGTCGTCCCTCAGGTGGTCCTCCCGGAATGTTGGGCGCAATGCCGACGCCTTCGTTTGCAACAGCCTTGGCGCCTGTCTGCTAATTAAGCGGCGAGCTGCGTGGTGGTTCGGTGCGTTACAACGACTCGACTGCTTCACACGGATTCCTTCACATTCCTTCACTAACCTCGGCGCGCGTTTGCCACGCCTGCTATGTGCGCATATTTGACCCGTGCAAAGTGACCCGAGTAAAACCTACCGCTTGCCTATCACGTGAGGGCCTATTTCCCATCATCCTTTTCCTCTAAATTTTTTATGACTAGGCTTCAAAATTGTCACGTGACGCTCCCTCCTAGTTTTTTTCCTTCCTCCATGCCGTCGGAGTAGTAACCGCACAGAAGCACATTTTATTCTGAAGCGCATTTGTGCCGTCACTGTGGACGTCGCTTTGAGGTTCTGTGGAAAGTCCAAACACGGCAACATCGTCGCCGCACGCCGTACGCTGTGTGTAAAGCTTGCGGGGGTCAGCCGACTCAATCTAGCGTGCGAGAGAGAAGGGGAGAGGGGGCGGAAGCGCGCATCCGCGCTAGGTACGGTGGGGGAGGCGAGTAAGGGAGGCATTTACTTCGGTGGCGGCCGCCGTATCTTGAATGCGATCTGCGATGTGGAAAACGTGTGCGCCCGCGCGGGCTTATCTTCAAAGCGAACTGCAGACAAGGTCAATATCTTGCATTTCTTCGTCGAAGCACTCATTCTTGGAATGTCACACCAGGTACTGGATGCGTAGACGCGTGTCGTTTCGCACAAGCACGAAGCGTCAGAAACGAAGAGCGAGTGACACGATGGCGTCGTAGCGTCGTATAGCGTCACCTAGTGTCAGGTTAGTGAAGTGAAGCGCAGAGACTTGCGCAGTAAACAAAGAGTGGCGCTGCCAGCGCGTTGAAAAACAAAACAATTTTTTTTCCTTCAGCAACATCAACAGAAAAATGGAGAGTGCCGTCTTGGCGGGCTCGGCCAGCTGCAGCAAGCGGCGGGATCAGGTTTGAATGAAGGAAGGGGGAAAGGTCACGCCCGCGGCAGCAAGATCGCCGGGTCGAGGCATGCAGGCCCGCCTCGCACACATGCACTCGTGCGCTCGCTTCGCATTCCGTCGCGGCGGAGAAGGTACTTCCGCTTGCTGCTCATGCAAAAATGACAAAATTTGGGGCGAAATCTCTACGTTGTCGGCGGGGAACATTCGTTATTTCGAGAGCGTCTCCCACAGCCACTTTGTTACGTAGAGGTCTCAAATACATGTGCTCCTATGGAGTAACGGCGGGGAATAGAAAAACTTCGTTATATCCAAGAATTCGTTATATGGAGGTTCGTTATAAGCAGGTTTAACTGTAGTTTCATGCACGATAATATGTTGTTTTTTATAATTATGCCTCTTGATATAGGCATTTGTTTATTGTCTCTTACCATTGTACGGTATTTTGCACATTCTTTTGTTTTCCTTCTATGTTGGTAATCTTGCTGCTTTAAAGTTTAACCCATGCTTTGTGTACATTTTTTTTTTAATTTGAACCGAGGGTCCCGAGGGTCCCGAGTTTTTACATAATCAATGTATTGAATGAATTATAAACTGAAACTCAAACCTGCATGCCAAATTTAATCAATTTACTCCCATAAATAAAAAAAAAGTTTTCATTGCCACGTCCCCCTTAAATACATGGTTGAAAGTTTAGTTGCAAGTCAGCATCTGTGGATGCTTCCAACTGTCTTCTCTCTCTTTTACGCTGCTATACAAGCATTCCGTTTTCTACAAAAAAACCAAACAGTCCAGTCTGGCTATCACTGACCAATTCACAAGCTAGAGGGCAGGTTTGCAAACAGATTGTGGGTATACTAAACCTATATTCTTGTGTTATCCAGACCTAACTGGCTTTCTCTATGCACTAATGTTTCCGAACTCTATATGCATCAGCACGCTTTAAATGTGCCGCATAGACATATTGATATATACGTGGTTTTGCATACACTAATGCAAGATGCAATTTTCACCCTACTACTTCAACTGCCTCATTTTTACATGCTTCTTTTTTTAAAATATGCATGTGTGCAAATAATTTCAAGTTGATATACGTTCTGGAAAACCTGAAATTTTTTACCTTATACAATATGTACTACAGCCTCTCTGTCTGGATCCTGCTGAAATGCACTTAACTCCTTTGCCTGCTTTGAGGCATTGTCGCAAGGTCCAAAAAGGAGGCAAATTCCTCTTCGCTGCTATTTTGTCCATAAAGGTACTGTGACCTGCTTGCAACAATATTAAAATTAAAAGCTTGCCCCAAGTTCAGAAAGTTTCAGATGCAGTTGCTGCAAATGCTGTTCACAGCAAGATATGGACAGTAAGAGAACTATTGCAGTCCTGACGTTGCTGAAGTTTACTGCAAAGCTATTCTATGGCACTTACGGAAGTCACTGCCCCATGAACAGCCTTGGCAGATTGTCTTTGCACTACTTCAATATACCCAGACTTGCAACCAGAAAGGTCACTGTGGGCACTGCTAGTGTGAAGCAAAACACAGGAGGAGAGCATGAAAGGCAATCACACTTCTGCCGGAACTGATGGTGACATGTTTCCACCTACTTTCTCACTCAGCTCGTCACTTCCTATTTGCTTCTGGCACTCACATGGACACAGCTGTTAAGATGTTTGTGTATTCTAGAGCTCAGACCGCAACAGTAAGAGAAAAATGGTGAAATCACTCCCTACCAACATCCTCAACTTTTCGATTTACTTTTGTTCAATTTAAGCAACCATTTCAGCTTCTCTTTTCTGCTACTTATACTTCAATAATATCAATAAAAGTTCCTAATAGGTCACTGAAATGTATACCTGTGGAAAAGATGTTGCTTCTTAAACAGTAACGACCACATCTGCTTAATGTCCTTGGCCGAGTGTACTGGCTCTGAAAAAGTTATAAAGGCTCTGATCAAAGTCTAGCACTCTCTCACTGCCTTCCTCTAGAGGGCGATGTCCTCATCACATGGTACTTTCGATGCTTGCATAGCCAAAAGTTTTTTTTGACGACTCTAGCTCAAGAGGCGTTAATGCGACAGTAGCAGGCTGCCAATCAATGCAGCCACATGAAGAATTTGTTTGTTTTCTTGTCTGTGCACTACCAGAGAGTGCTTCTGCGAGATGCTTACAGCCTCCGCGGGTGTTCTCAATCCTTGGTTCAATCTTGTAGGCGAGGCCCACCGAGGAAACAGAATTTGAGCTGGAGTAAGGGTCAGCAAGTGACTGTGGGAACTTGCTGACAGCATAGTTTGCGATGTTCCCGATTCCTTTTGCAGAAGATCGGTCTTCCACTTCTCGGCATGCAGCTGCTATCATTCTGACTATTTCCTGTTTTTGTGGCAGCTGAAGACATGCACCTTTGTCTAAGGCATCCAACACATCCTGGCTAAGGCTTTTCAAGTAACACTCACCATCACACTGAACTAGCTTTCATGCAATTACACTATAGCTCACATTGGCATTCCCTCTGGCCCTCAATTCGCCATTCAGATTTGAATGGAGTTCACTCACGTTCACTTATAAATCTTTCTCATCACCGCCTCTTCCTCATGCTGGCAGCTAAACTCACTGCCACTGGATCTCGACTCATATTTACTATTGTTGACACTTGTTCAAACTTGTGCCTACCCATGCACACTTAGTACTCCCGCTCACATTCACAGGAGATCCACCACATTCATGTAAACATCCACTATAGATTCCAAGGCATATTAAGAGAACACACATGTAAAGATGCACCAAGTCGAACACATAAATGCAGAAGGAGTCAAAGCGACGCCTTAAGTGAAATGCGAAATTAATTTATTCACAAAGGGTACTCATTAAAAACCTTTCTGCATTGATTTGGCATGAAAAGCTTTATTATTAACAGTTGAAGTGAACGCCAAAAATTGTGGTTTTAAATTCGTGCCCCCTTGTGGTTACGATCACGTGTGCCTGTCGTCACAGATTCTTGTGTAATTTCGTGTACTTTGGCCACATATGAGCATAAAAGAGCGCAGTTTTTTACAGCTCGACATTCTGGGTGTTTTCAATGGCAATGTTTCGAAGGCAGGATTCTATACTGATCAACAGCTTGGTGGATCCCTACGAACCAACTGCAGATGGTGACTTAAGCACGATGCAGTGGCGCAGATGGCTGTAGCAATAGCTGACTGGGGCTATTTTAGGCACCCCCCGAAAAGGCATGTAAAGAAAACAGTTCTGAAGTTTTTCCTAATTTCTTGCAGATCCTAAAGCAACTCCTGGGTCACGGACCCGAGCACATGGGGGTTGGACCCTCCCGCGTGTAGCCGTGCGCGGCTTAGCCGTGTCTGGGGAAAGGGGGATCCTGGGGGTTGAGCCGATGCTGGGTGTTCGGACCTTTAAGGCCCCCTGGCGGAAGCAACACACCTCTTCGGCCTCTGCTTCACATAGACGGCACCCTCGGACTGACCCACCCGGGGGAAATCGGCAGTCGCCCTTTCCTGTCCTCCTCCTCTATCTTCGTCTTTCTCTCTGACTTTCAATCTTTCCTGTCTCCTACTCGCTTCCTTTTACTTCTGATTTTCTGGGCGGCAAGGGTTAACCTTGTGTGGGTAGCCAACCTTGGGTATTCCATATTTGGTTATAGTAGTGACGTACAGCTGGCGTCTGCAGGTCTTGTGTTCACAGGCCCTGCAGCGTCCCCTTGATGGGCTCCATGGTGGGTGGCTGGCGTTGCTGCCGAAAACACAGATATTCTTATGGCTAGCCCTTTTCCACCACTCCCTGATCGCCGTCAAAAAAGAGGGCGCACCGAAGATGTATTCCAGTTCTTTGGACGTCAAAGACAAGATTTCCCACGATTTCATGTCATCCACTCAGAAAAACCAGAAAAGCAAGTTCGAACAATCTCCCCTTTTCTTGTTTCGAAATCTCTAACTCAGGCTCTAGGACCAGGTTATAAGGCATCGAGGATGGCAAGTGGTGATCTCCTCTTGGAGCTCCATGATCGCAAACAATATGAAAAGCTGCCGAATCTAGTGTCCTCTGGGGACGTCCAAGTAACAGCAACTCAGCACCGTACTATGAACACCACCCGCGGAGTTGTTTCAGACGAAGATTTGATGGAGCTGACTGAGGCTGAACTCTTGGAGGGCTTCAGTGAGCAGAATGTCATCAATGTTAAACGGATTAAGATGAGACGAGACGGCAAGGAAATTCAGACTAAGCACCTTGTGCTCACTTTTGGTTCATGTGATCTGCCCGACTCCATCGAGGCCGGGTACATCAAACTTTGTGTTAGACCCATACGTGCCAAATCCCCTCAGATGTTTCAAATGCCAGCGATTCGGCCACAGTTCGCAAAACTGCCGAGGCCGCCAAACTTGTGCGAAATGCAGTGCACACAAACACACTTCTGAATCTTGTGAAAACTCTCTCCACTGTGTAAACTGTGATGGGGAACATGCCGCATACTCGCGGTCCTGCCCATCCTGGAAAAAAGAAAAGGAAATTGTTACAAATAAAGTCAAACAAAACATTTTGTTTAAAGAGGCACGAAGGCAGGTGTCCTACCTGCCAAAAACCAGCTTTGCCGAAGTGGTGCGTCAGGGGGCTGCGCCAAAACGGCTTTCGGCGGCTGTCTGGCACACGCGTAGTGAGCCAGCAGTGACGCCATCCGCCCCCTCGGCGGCTGCAGCTAGTGCTGCTCCGCCGTCTCAGAAAAAGGGGCCATCGACCTCCAGGCTGGTGGCCTCAAGGGTCTCGTCCCTCGAGACGAGGCCTTCAACACGAACAAACCGCTCTCAAGAGCGGGTGTCCAGCGCGCCGCAAGAGCCGATGGACACATCTTCTAGCCAGACGGCGCAGCCAGCGCCTAAGGAGCGGCGAGAATCTCTCGACCGCTCCAAAAAAGAGAAACCCCGCATTACAGGGCCTCTAAAGGGTTCTGTAAGCTAACTTTCTTGTCCTAAACACACAGCACAACACTCCTTTTAATGTGGGCACTCAAATAGTTCACTGGAACGTCAGAGGCCTCCTCCAAAATCTTGACGACGTTAAAGAACTCCTCCGCAAGTTTAGTCCCAGGGTGCTGTGTGTTCAGGAAACACACCTCAAACATACACAAACAAATTTCCTCACACAGTATGCTATTTTTCGCAAAGACCGCGATGACACTGTTGTGTCATCCTGTGGTGTTGCTATCATAGTTGACAGAGGTTTTGCCTGTCGGGAAATAAAACTTCGTACGCCCCTGGAGGCAGTTGCTATCCAAGGGGTGCTGTTTGACAAGCTAGTCACTATCAGCTCTATATACATCCCTCCAAATTATCAAATTAATAAAACCAAATTTCAAAACTACATAGATGAACTTCCGGCTCCATACATAGTTGTCGGAGATTTAAACGCACATAACTCATTGTGGGGAGACTCGTTGCGATGCGAGAGGTCGCCTAATCGAAAACTTTCTCTTTTCCTCAGGAGCATGTATACTTAATAAGAAAGAGCCAACATACTACAGTGTGGCACATAATACATACTCCTCCATAGATTTAACTATAGTATCGAGCACACTAATGCCGTACCTAGAGTGGTCCGTTCTCAAGAACCCTTTTGGGAGCGACCACTTCCCTATTATATTAAACTTAACTAAACCACACACATTCATTCATTCATTCAACTCCTGGGTGTGGACATCTTTTTTTAGGTAGTAAGTATCTGAACCAAGAACAAAAATATATTTGAGACACCTGTATTTCCGTTTATACGTGAACACCCTCAATCGATTCCTGTCCCAAGATCTGCTGGTCAGAAACAGTTTCATTTATATTAGTACTGAAATGCTGGACAGTGCAAGTATCTTGCATAATAATTTTTCAATCGAGCACACAGTCTTTCTCTATTCCTGAGCGTGCGCAAGTCTTTCAAATTAATAAGGTTGTCTTTCTATGACAAAGATTGTGTATTGAGGGCAAACCAAAAGTGCGACACAGGGCCGAACATCTGTACTGAGAGTTATTGTCAATTATTGACGATTTCTCTGCAGGACATCTGTAAAAAGGAGTGTCTCACGACCCAATTAGGCAGTTCCTCGAACCTCTCTAGAATGCAGAAGCACAGACCATCAGATCCTTGAACAACAACATGCAAGCGAGTGGCCACAGATGCCATATGCATTTTCTACTGGAGTGCCAGCGATGTAATCGACAACACGCGTCGGGTGCGCCGCTGCTCATGGCGTGATAGACCCACGCACGAAAGGCATTCGCCGGGTCGTCTTCGCAGTGGCAATTCCAGCGAGATATCTAAATGCGTGTCAGCTGGCGGGCGGCAATGAGTGGTGTTTCTGTCAAAGTAACGCAGCCTTACCAGCGCCTCGTTTGCTGCCAGCGTTGGAAATGATGTACAATGCCCTAACAAAAGATAATCGTGCTGTGATAACCGCCGCTTACTTGCGAATTTCTTTCCAGCATTAGTCGAATGCATCCTGAGCAGCGGAGTGTAATCTAACGCTGGTGTGCCAGTGTAGGGCGCAGTGATACAATCTCGACCGGGTGAGGTGGGTTGCCACTGCAAGAATTAGGAGATGGCGATGAAGGCGGGCATTGTGATTATGAAAAATAGAAAAGGCTGTATTCAGTTCATTGGTACATGGTTTTGACTCTATCCGAGTCTCGAGCAGTTCTGCCTAACACGGGGGCCAGGACGGCCTTAAATAACCCCTCGTGGTCTTGTGGCAGCCGATGTCTCTTTCGGGGAACTTGTGTCAAAAGTGTCAGTCGTTTGTCAGGTTGTCAAGTTGACGACCTCTTCCCCCTCGGGTCATCTCCTTTGGTTGCTCGCATTTCTGTCTGCTCTGGCCGTAGAGGGGCGACGCTTTCCTGGGATGAAGTGGATTATCTCATCACGGGAAAAGCGCTCGGGCCTGTTTCCCACATTTGAGAGGTAGAGTTTCCAGGAAGATCCCAACCGCCTTTTGGGGATGAAGATAATTGGTCCGACACGGGAACGTGCGAGAGTTTGGTTTCCCACAACTGAGATGCAGAGTTCCAAGCCAATCATAACAGCCCATCCGCCGCCACAGGAGGTCTCGAAGGGGTTGCAGCATCCAAGCGCCTCAACGATACGGGTAGACCCCGTGCCTCTGCTTCGTTTCGCCGTTCGTTTCAAGGTAGCTCAAGTGACACCTTCTGGAAATAGACCATACCAGGCCCAAGGCACAACAAACAGAGAGCACCCAACTAACCATGAGAGCTGCCAGGTTCACACGTCCCCATAAAACATCAGCCCTCGATCGTGATTCCCAAGAAATTAACAAAAGGAGAAAACTAGACTCCAACGCGTATTTTAACCAAGCTAATGCCGAGCGTTTTTGTTTCTCTTGCCCGAGAAAGCCATGCTTACTGAGAGTTTGAGAGAACACATTGAAAATTATCAAAGGGATAAATGCTGCGCAGCGAGTTACTCGTTTGGTCAGTGCTACCTGTCAGTACCAGCACTTGTAATGCAAAACGTACTGGGCTCTGATGACCGCTTCCACTCCAAATTAAGCTGATTCATGAAGTGGCATTTAAAGCCAGAAAACAAAAAGCCATACTCCATCTGCGCCCAACACTGTGAAAGAAAATTGCGTCTCCGAACGCGCTTCAGCGAATCGAAATTCTACCATGGTAACCGATAAACACACCCACTGTGTAAGCATTGAATTACTCAAAATGTTTTCTTTTTCTACAAACCTCCAAAGTCAATGCCTATCTACAAAATCAAGGCGTCCACGAGCCACCGCCGTCGCAAAACCTGCTTCGCAGTTTTATTCGGATAACTGGCTCGCACAACAATCATTACGACAAAACACCGAGACTAATGCGAAACCTTAGAATTTAAAAGAAATAAGTTCTTAATAAGTAACAAAGGAAAAAAATGCAACGCACTGTATTTACAAATTTACAATTGAGAACCTTATGGATGCGCCCAATTCAGCAATTGCTTCCTCATCATGTGCACTCGACTAGGTCGTAACTTGAAAGCCATTGGGCCTTGCCAAGGGCAACAAAGGGCGCCAGACATACACAGCCCGCTCCAGTCACCTGTCAGTTTGTGTGGCCGCAGCTTTCTATGTCGTCTCGGAGAGGGAGGCCGTAAACGCGAGAAGAATCGCCATTCTTCATTTATCCTCACTCTCACTGCGCATTCCCCCTCATTGACAGTTTGATTGGCCCTGTGTGTGCGTGCATACCTCAGCCAGGTTGACCCTTTCAGCTGCATTCTTACTCGCGGAGAGGCACGCTATTCTATTGCCATCCCCCTTTGGCGACGTCTCCGTTTTCTCAACCACCATAACGAGCCCTTTGAAGTTCTACGTGATGGCCGGTTCCCTTGGCTTACAGGCTGTAGTGTGGCGTCTTTCTCGAATTTGCACTGCGCTAAATACTTCGCTCGTTTGCACCATCTGCAAAATTTTTGCCTCGCCAGGCGGTCACCGAATGTGCCTCTGCAATCCCCGAGCGTCGGCTTCCTGCCCTCCTTGGCCGCCATGGCATTCTCCTCTCCTTTGGACGATTCCGGAACGTTGCTCAAATGCGGAGGTACAAGGGAGTTTTTCAGCGCCTCCTTGACCTTTTTAGGGCTGCTGAAAGAAACCATATCTCCGCAAGGAACGTGCTCCGGAAGAGTCACTGTTTCCACTTCCGTGGCGTGATCGTTTTCTTCTACCGCGATTTCCTGAGCCTTCGGACGTGGAATAGGTTGGACCGTAGGGCTGCCAAAACTCAGGCCCTTTTTCTTTAACAGCATCTCCGAGCAGTTTGAAAATAAGTAAGGGTATCGTTTGGACAGATTCTGCGATACCGCGGCTTCAGTCAGCAATAGTCCGAACGGCCCCTCAATCTTTACGCTGGCTATGGGCAAGCAAACACAATGCTCCTCAACTACCTACCGGATCCACGCATGTTTACCGGTGAAACGCTCAGGTTGCACATACGCAGGGCGGACGATATCCATTGTTGCAGCCGAGTCCCTAAGTACCTGTCATGAGTAAGACGCCGGCGGCGCCATAAAAGAAGACAAGGACGATGTGAGCGGAGCGTTCTGAACGGCGCGAGCGCGCGAGGCGCGTGACCCGAGGCGTGATCGAGGGATGAACGGCGTTGTCTGAGGATTATCGACGTGGCTCCGGGCCAGGAAGGTCGCATCGCCAGCTCCGCACTGGCGACGGGAGACTTGGGGGTCTGGCCGAGTCCATGACGTTGGCCGTCCATGGTGTGGCCGTCGACCTCGGCAAGTTCGAGTGAGGCTCCTGGACCGGCTGCAGCCTCTCACGGCAGGACCGGGCACCCCAGAAAGGACCCCTCTTCCAAGGCAGACCGGCACGCTCGATGATCCCCGGAACGCCACGTCGGCACTCGGGAAAGGAGCGAGACGGAAGCAGCAGCCGAGGACGTCGCTAGGCCTAACCCGTCACCTCTCCCGGCCACGTCAGCAACAGCGACCGGGTTACCCAGGCTTCCGAGACGAGCCAGTTGAAGGACCGACTTCTATGCAGCAACGTTGATGCGAAGATCGGCGAAACGGCCACATGGAAAAGGATGCTACGAGATTCCGGCTGGAAAGATACGAGCAACCCCATCGACGAACTTTGTAAGAACGACTTTCTTGTATCGTCGCTACCACGGTGTAAGAAGATAGGTGTTCCGACGGCGCACCCGCGCTGGGGCGAGAGAGCGGCCACTTCGTGTGACCGGAAGTGAACGCCGCCGCTATGGGCAGCACGTGTTCAGGAGGCCTTGGAGAAGCGGCACAACAGTGGATAATTTACGACCTCCGTCAGCATTTAAACACCTATACCCAAAGATATGCAATTTTTAGTTATTTAGACACCAAATTCTGAGCAGGTAGAAGGTTTCATGCCACTTATAGTAAAAATACCGCCATTTCGAACACGAGAGAGACGCATCGTCTGCTCGAGCAGACGGCGCGCTGCGCTTATACCGCTGCTCGCTGCGTCGGAGTCAATCGGAATGTCGGCAGAAATATAAAGGGACGTTCCTCCAACCAAGTAGAGTCGTTTTAAGCAGGCGAACGACATATATTCATCGAAATAAAGCACTTCTGCGCGCGTGCCCATAGAAGCGCCAGCAAAGCGAGCGAAAAAGTGGCCCCCAGAACAGGTGCTGCCCCGAACAGATGCTGCCCCTTGCGGCAGCGGCGTGCGTAGAGTCACACTAAGTGGCCGCGCCTCGCGCCACCGTCGGACCACCTTCCTTTTTTACACCGTGGTCGCTACAGTAGGCCAGTGATGCCAGACTTTGGTGTAAGAAGGGCCTAGGACTAACGGAGGCGAAGTTAAGGATATTTATTGATTCATTAGGTTGTACATTTGTTGGCATTTATTTATTCATTGTGTTTTAGTTCAGTGTGTAGCTTGATTTTCGGTTTGAGGCTTTTTGGTTTTGAGTTCGCGTGTAAATAACATCTGTTTGCTGTGTCGCCATGCGTCTTCCCTCTCCATCTCTCAACACACCCGCACGCTCCCGAGATCATTGACGACAACGAAACACATCACAATTGGCGAGCTTGCCAGGATCCGTCCCGGATTCTATCCAGCCCAGTCACTGATTCTCGGAAGTTGCAGAGATGGATTGGGAGGCGATATCGGCCACTATTCGCGAACAGAAGCTCAGCAAGGAGCAAGGCCTCAAATTAATTGAGGATGCAAGGAAAAGCGTCGAGGCGGCAGCCGAAAAAGCTTACGAGGAGAGGAGGCAGCTCCAAGAGAAACAGCTCAAGAAGCTGCGAGAGGAGCTACAGGCATTACAAATGAAAGAGATAAAGATGCTACAAGAGAAAGCTCAGGCATCGGAAAGGAAAGAGCTTGAGGCTGAGCTTAAGATTGAGAGTAGGCCCGCTAGTGTAGCAGAGCTGCAGGACAGCAGAAATTTGTCAGAAGACGTTGGCAGAA
The DNA here is from genome assembly GCF_013339745.2 of Dermacentor silvarum. Classification (NCBI taxonomy): domain Eukaryota; kingdom Metazoa; phylum Arthropoda; class Arachnida; order Ixodida; family Ixodidae; genus Dermacentor; species Dermacentor silvarum. The sequence goes on along the minus strand of NC_051154.1, from coordinate 261,872,201 downwards.
TAGATAGCGCCCGTGACGGCGTTGAGGAGAAGCTCACCGCAGAGCCATTGAGGAAGAGTGAACAGGATAAGAGGGTAGCTGACCTACAGACCGAGGTTTGGGTAAACAAGGAGCAGGGCGTAGTAGAGGAAAAAGTAGATTCACCTCGGAATGACAGTGAGGTGATAATCGAAAACGATTTCAGGGATCGACAGGCATCAGAATTGAGGAGCCAGTCAAACTCCGAAAGAAATGAGAGGGAGGATAGATGCGCTAGTCGCCTAAAACGTGCAAAGCGTGAAGGTAGAAAGAAAACTCCCAGTAGATGGAAAAGAAAACAGCGTATTAAAACGCAGATGCATGAGAAGAGGCGGACGTCAAGGAAAAGGATTAAGAGGCCAGAGTTAAGGCAGGGACATTCCAAGCCGCCCGAAAAATGTGCTAGAGGAGGAAAGAGGAAGAAACAGGCTGGACGTAGGGAAGCATGGGAGCTCCGTAAAAGGCGGAGAAAGCGAACAGATATGACCGGCAGGATACAAAAGAAGTAGTCAGGAATGCCCTCGGACAATCGAATTGACAGTTTTTACAAATGGGTATAGATACCAAGTTTATTCTTATAGAGTGTTTGGGACAATAATCATTAAGAACAATTGAGTGCAGTGTATTGTGTGAACAGAAGATAGGGGAACGGGTGCAAAGGAAAAGGAGTCGGACAGTAGCGGAGTTTATAAAGAAGAATGATTTATTGTACCGGAGATGTATATTTAGTTCAGATAGGGAAGTATTACAGTTGATGGTCCCAAAGAAGCTGAGGAATAAAGTACTGAAGTTAGGGCATGATAGTGTAACGGCAGGTCATCAGGGAATCAAAGACACGTTACAAAAAATAACAGAAGAGTTCTTTTGGCTGGGAGTGCAGAGTGACGTGAAACGATATGTAAAAGCATGTGACGTATGCCAAAAGACGATGGCTAAGGGGAAAAACGAGGAGAAGACTGGTGTTTGTTTGGCGATTGCCGACGACAAGGACATAGCGTTAACGATAGAGCCAACCAAGTGTGAGATAGGCTACAAGACTAGGGAATTTGTGGGGCACAAATTGGGAACGGGACGAATCGAGCCCAAGGAGGATACACGAGATAAGATACAAACAGTGGGCAGGCCCCAGGCAGAGAAACAAGGTCGAGGAAGGATTTTCAGATCTACCCGAAAGAATAGAAGTTGGGCGGAGCGAGATGCAGTGCTTAACAGAGGAGCCCGCGTATATAAAGCTAAGGCGACGTATAACAGATATAATCAGAGGGAGCATTACTTTCCACATAGAGTATATTAAGAGACGACAGAATGGGGGCGCAGATTACATGAGTAGGGCGATGAACTGACCAAGCGGTGATAACATAACGCGGACAAAACAAATGTACATATGTGAAGTGGAGCGAACAATGAACTCGTGAGCGCTGTGAACAGTGCAACTAGTGAAACGTGCGCGATAGTGCAGTGAAGTGTGGTGATGAGTGGTAAGCGAAGACGACGCACAGAAGAGCATTCAAGCCACAACGAAAGTCAAGTTCGCCGCCAAAAAGGTCAAGAGAAAGCAGTTTTTTGAGAAAAAACTCTTAAAAAGGGGAGCCATGTCATGAGTAAGACGCCGGCGGCGCCATAAAAGAAGACAAGGACGATGTGAGCGGAGCGTTCTGAACGGCGCGAGCGCGCGAGGCGCGTGACCCGAGGCGTGATCGAGGGATGAACGGCGTTGTCTGAGGATTATCGACGTGGCTCCGGGCCAGGAAGGTCGCATCGCCAGCTCCGCACTGGCGACGGGAGACTTGGGGGTCTGGCCGTCGACCTCGGCAAGTTCGAGTGAGGCTCCTGGACCGGCTGCAGCCTCTCACGGCAGGACCGGGCACCCCAGAAAGGACCCCTCTTCCAAGGCAGACCGGCACGCTCGATGATCCCCGGAACGCCACGTCGGCACTCGGGAAAGGAGCGAGACGGAAGCAGCGGCCGAGGACGTCGCTAGGCCTAACCCGTCACCTCTCCCGGCCACGTCAGCAACAGCGACCGGGTTACCCAGGCTTCCGAGACGAGCCAGTTGAAGGACCGACTTCTATGCAGCAACGTTGATGCGAAGATCGGCGAAACAGCCACATGGAAAAGGATGCTACGAGATTCCGGCCGGAAAGATACGAGCAACCCCATCGACGAACTTTGTAAGAACGACTTTCTTGTATCGTCGCTACAGTAGGCCAGTGATGCCAGACTTTGGTGTAAGAAGGGCCTAGGACTAACGGAGGCGAAGTTAAGGATATTTATTGATTCATTAGGTTGTACATTTGTTGGCATTTATTTATTCATTGTGTTTTAGTTCAGTGTGTAGCTTGATTTTCGGTTTGAGGCTTTTTGGTTTTGAGTTCGCGTGTAAATAACATGTTTGCTGTGTCGCCAAGCGTCTTCCCTCTCCATCTCTCATAACACCCGCACGCTTCCGAGATCGGTGACGCAAAACACATCACAGTACCCTACATGGCGTTCCGTTCACTGCTAGGTCGTGAAGGTAGGGTTGTAAGAGCGTCAAGTTGTCGTCATCGCCATTGACGAAAGAAAAAACAATCCTAGGTTTCCGACAGCCGATCGCCAGGTGTCCAGGCTCCTGACAACGGAAACAGACGACCAATTTTCTAGCCTCAAACACCATTTTTTTTTCTTTTTGTCTTTCACTACGGCGTTATTCTGTCCTGAATTAACGGTCGGCACGTCTTTTGTGCCACCTCCAGCTTTCTCGTTGAGAAAGAGGCGGCCGTTTTCCTCTTTTCTGCATTTAGTGAACGGCCTAACGTGTTTTCTCGGATTGGCGACGTGCGGCGAATTCATCTGCTAGCACGGCAGCCCGTTCTAAGTCTTTTTTGCCTGACCTATCTTGAATCCGCAGGCGGATCTCTTCGCTCAAGGACCCGTAGAACTGCTCCATGCAGATTAGTTCAACAACCTTGTCGCGACAACCGAACACGTCTTCCCCTTTTAGCCACTTAATTAAATTGGCTTTCAGTTTATAAGTGAAATCTTGATAAGACTCGCCCGGTGTTCTACCAGCCTCCCGAAAGCGACGGCGGAAAGCCTCCGCTGAGAGCCGATATTTCCTTAACAACGCAGCTTTCACTTTTTGATAGTCCTCTGACTCGTCATTTGTTAGCCTTGTAATTATTTCGGTTCCTTTGCCAGGAAGAACGGTCGGAATCTGTTGTGGCCAACTTTGTAGTGCCAACCCGTTTCTCTCGCAGGTTCGTTCAAAAGTAACGAGAAACAAACCCCTGTCATCCTTTACCTTGTACGTCGGCATGAGATCCCTTATTTTTAATCCTGCTTCATCTGAACGTATTTCGTCCATTGAGAGGTTATTTGCCGATTGCCTGGCCAGATCCCGCTGTATGTCTAGTTTTTTTAGCTTTATTTCGTGAGCTCTCTGTTCCTCTCATTCCTTTCTTTCTCCTGCTTCCTTTTGATCAGCTCTTTGCCTTTCTTTCTCAACTCTTTCCCTTTCATCTGCTGCGCTTTGTTCAGCTTTCTCAGCTCGTTTCTCTATCTCTTCCCATGCTTCTGAAATTTTGTACTCAAGAGCCCCGCACTTCTCAATCGCCTCAATAAGCTGCAGCTTTCTCTGACTTTTCCCAACCTCAATTACCAGCTCTTCGCAAAGTAATAACAACTCTGGCTTTCTATGTTTGCTTAAATCTATAGTCAATCATGAACGAGGACTTTATTACTCTGCTATGACATGAGGAAGCTTTCAAAAGGAGCCAGCACGTACAGAAACTAATTCGCCCGTTTTAGAAAACACATGAGCTAAAACCTGGCAAATTCTCAAAGAAAGTCAAGCACTCACCATTCTGCTGAAGCCAGGACGAAGGGTGGAGTATCCTATTGCTGCCAACCAGCTGATACTACCTTGACAGGGTGAGGTGGGTCGTCACCGCCAGAATCAGGAGATGGCAATAAAGGCGGGCACCGTGATGATGAAAAATATAAAAGACTATTCATTTTATTGGCGCATGGTTTTGACGCTATCCGAGACTAGAGCGGTTCTGCCTAACACGGGGGCCAGGACGGCCTTAAATAACCCCTTGTGGTCTTGGGATAGCCGATGTCTCCTTCGGGGAACTTGTGTCAAAAGTGTCAGTCCTTTGTCAGGTTGTCAACTTGACAACCTCTTCCCTCTCGGGTCCTCTCCTTTGGTTGCTCGCATTTCCGTTTGATCTGGCCGTAGAGGGGCGACGCTTTCCAGGGATGAAGTGGATTATCTCGTCATGGGAAAAGCGCTCGGTCCTGTTTCCCACATTTGAGAGGTAGAGTTTCCAGGAAGATCCCAACCGCCTTTTGGGGATGAAGATAATTGGTCCGACATGGGAACGTGCGCGAGTTTGGTTTCTCACAACTGAGATGCAGAGTTCCAAGCCTATCATAACAGTGGGTGGCATCTCTGGATGCGCTTTGTGAGGTATACGCAGGAGGCATGAGCACACCATCAATGCCGATACAAACTCATGCAATGACAATCGATTCAAATCACCACCGCACGGGCACATCAACTACATATATCGGCTCTGTGAGCGGCTAGACAAAGTGATAAGCAAGCATCGGCTGGCAATTCGGTGACAAATTTTAAATTACTAGGGGCAATAGAGCAAGCTACGCCGTTCAGTTGCATGCCTAGAAAGAATGGCGACGGCTGAACGTCACAATAGCACTCGCATGAGGTCTAGAATAACCTATTGCAAGGAAGCGTACCAGGCGCACAAGCGGGCGGTGGATCAGTGATTCGTAGATGAACAGCTTTCTGACACAATAATGAATTCAAGTTTATTCGAACTTACCGTGCAATCCTTTGACAGGAGCCGGAGAATCCACAACCCTGCATGCTTGGACCTTGAAGCAGCGAAGAACGCGGGAAATGAAACTCGGGACGAAGCCGCTGCCTACAAAAAAACAAGAAACATCATCCCCATTCAAGATTTTTAATTATGAATGGGCAGAAAATGTTGTGCTTCGCATACCTAGAATAGATGAGCAGTAGCTATGTCTCCATTCAAATACAGATATTGGGAGAAACGCTCCCAGCATGTTGAGCAAGTGGCCCGCCAATCCTTGGTCACTTTATTACAAGATTCTAAAATACAACTAAAACTTGATATAATGAACTTCAATAGGATAAAATTCTCGATATCATGAAGTATTTAACTTTTTATAACTGCTTGTCCATACACAATGCGTTTTGAACCTCAATAAAACGAGGTGTGCTTATGCACGATTTCAATATAACGAAATTTCACTGGCACCACGAAGGAATACGGAGACAATAAATGGAAACTTCTGCGGATGCAGATGGCCAAATGCAAGCGGCCACATTGTGAATGCTCCTCTCAAATTGTGTGCGACCAAAAGCTACGGCCGAAGAGCACTGTCATGTTCGGTATAAAGTCCAAGCTCAATATGATCTTATCGCACCCCGCGCACTTCATGCTTTAGGTGCAAGTCTTGCGAGGGTGAGCTGAGAAGAATGGTGGCTTGGTGAGCATCACCTTCCCATGTGAGCAAGGAGAGAGGGGATACGGAGGGGAGCGAGCTTGAGGTAACGTGATCAAGTGCATACTGAAGGAAGGGGGGGAGGAAGCGGGGGCCTGGTTGGCCATTGTCTCCTTTTCTAGCGCAGCCATGACTGTCAACGCAGCTGAGCACATATGCAGCCCACGCACCCTTTTTGAGATCTAATCTGCGACATGTGCACGCCGAGATGATGTGGAACCATGTGCGCTGTTTTCCCACACATTTAGTACTGGAGGTTGCAAAACCTCGAGTTTCAGAGACGCGTTGAAGCGAGAGGAAGACGAAGCACTAGCCCCCCCCCCCCCCCCACCCACCCTGCTGGCGTTTTGTGTGAAAGCGTCGTATTACTGCGGGTGACACTATCATCCACGGGGGCGGAGTAGGCGCGAAAGCGTCGGTGGCTTTGCTTCATACTGCCAATGTGAAGATGTCCTCCACAAAGCATGAAACTGTATCTTTCGTTGCCGATTCAAATTTAACAAAATTAAACTTCCTCAATGTTACATAACAATTGTGGCCCAAGCACAAAGAAGAACAGTGTTGTGCCCCATATTGAGAATTAGCAAAAAATTATAAACCACAGACTGTGCAGACAAGCATTGTGACATTCTTTTTTTTTTCCCACAATCACAGCAGTACACAGTGGCTCCATGTCTCAGTGCACAAAGCCGCACGCCCACAAGCCTCATCATGGTCACCATTTTATCATCATCATCACCACCATTCTATTCACACTGGTCATACAGAAAGAACCTAGAAAGTAATCAAATTTGGGACCATTAAGATTACACATTTGTCATGCACCTTCTTTCAGCCCCCATACCAATTCTAATGCATGCGTTTATTACTAGTTTGTGTTCTGCACTTTAGGGCATTCTCTAGCAGCAGACCTGAAAAGCTTGACAAGTAGAAACTTGCAAGCTGCCGCTTCACACAAGGTTCCTGCGCATAAGAAAGTGCAAACGGTCAAAGGCAGCCAGTTGCACGTCAACTTGGCACAGAAGGCTACTAATGAGCGGCAGCTGGTGACAGAAATGGTTGCTCACATGCCCCCTCACATAAAGGTGTTGAAGCGATCTCCAATGCCAAAAGTCTCAAACAAACAGACGGTACTGGACTGTGTAAAGAAGACCGAGGTGTGCAAACTGTTGCAATAATATTTTGAATGTTGGCATGATACGTCTTCAGTGTTGGACTGAGTGATTGGCTCTCTGATTAACCTTCCGATTGATCAACTTATTATTTAAAGGTACAGTGAAATGTAATACAAAACTAGTGTAGACTGCAAGATTACTCTTTTGAAGTTCTCTGCTTTAGTTCAAATAAAAAAATTTAAAAAAACATGGCCATAAGTGAAGAAAATAAAGGCCGAACATTCCTCTTGGCATTTCACATAGAAACTGCGGCACTGATGTAGTCCACAACGAGAAAGTCTATAGAGGTTGCCAAGAGTATTTGTTCAGATCCACATACAATGCAATATGTTCTTCTTTGTTAAAAAAAGCCTTTTTCTCAAGAAACCAAATAAAAACTTCAAAGAACTAGTAATAAAAGAGTTCAGTGAACAACCCCTAGCGCACGCTCGTCCAGAGCACGAAATCATGCTCAGAAGCGAATTTGTGCCATCTACACAGGAGCAGAAGGACATGCTCTAGGCACAGCAGGCTTCTTAACAATGTTCATTTTTTCTAGAAACATGCATTTAGGTAAATGAGCATAAAGCTTGCAAAAGGTGGCATACGGACAATGGGCCTTACATTTTGGGAGATCAAGATCGTATCAAATTCCCTTTGGTGTCCTTTTAAACAAATGCAGACTACACCAACAGGTGCTTAAGCATTTATTAATGTGGTATCCTGTGCTGCATGCAAGTCAAACTTCTTATTACAAGACATGGAACAGAATGTGTGCCTGCAAGTGCAATCAGTATCTCAGTGTACGCAGTAGCTATATAAGAGTTTAGCTTGCTCTACTCTTTTTGCACTTAATATCACCTTTGCAACATTTTGCTACCATAAAATTATTGAACCTTATCAAAACACATTATTTATACTTTTAGAGCTTGACTTACACAGACTCCTTTAATTTCTTTGTATACGACTCCTTTGATGACAATGGGTGAAGATTTGTCCTTGGGATCGGTATGCTCAAGCCTCCATCCCTACTGCCTGCAATGAGCACAACGTAAGCTTTAAATCTTACTTGGCTGCAGAGAAAAAAAATGTGGAACAATCCTTTCAGTAAACCATCTCCTCTAAGAAAGATTCACACATAGCACTCGACTACCGTAAGATTCCAAGCAAGGCCCCCTCCAAACAAGTAGAAATTGCCAGCAAAGTGGGAGGGGGGGGGGGAGGCTATCCTGGCATGGGTCCAAAATTCAAGATGGCGATGACAAAGGTTTCCCACCAGAAGAAAGAAAAAAGAAAAAGCGTAGTTGGCATGGATTTCACATTTCATTTAACATGCACTTTATTAAGCTTAAGTACGTGAAGGTACATGCCATTCGCGAAGAAGGCACGTGAATACGTTTCCTGTACGATCAATGTCTCACATCCGGGAGAGTGCTGGCGGAAAGTAAATTTATTACAACCCAAGATACTTTTCCTGTAAAAATCCAACAATTAAAGTGCTGCTGGCAGATCCAGGAGGAAAAATGGTCTAGGTGAAGCAGGCTTCTTAACAATGTTCATTTTTTCTAGAAACATGCATTTAGGTAAATGAGCATAAAGCTAGCAAAAGGTGGCATACAGACATTTTCGGAGATTAAGATAGTATGAAATTCCCTTTGGTGTCCTTTTAAGCAAATGTAGACTACACCAACAGGTGCTTAAGCATTTATTAATGTGATATCCTGTGCTGCATGCCAGAATTCTTATTACAAGACACAGAACTGAATGTGTGTCTGCAAATTCAATCAGTATCTCAGTGTATGCAGTAGCTATATAATAGCTTAGCTTGCTCTACTCTTTTTGCATTTAATATCACCTTTGCAGCATTTTGCTACCATTATATTGTTGAAACTTATTAAAACAGAGCAAAACTAGTGCACGCTTGCGCACGTTTCCAAGGAACTCATAAGAGTGCATACGCACACATGGGAAGTATGACAATGCACAAACCTAGTCGCACAATCACTGTGACAAATAAAACACATGGGATCGGATCCGTCGAGCCATGTCAGCCTGAGCCCCACCAGTTGGGTTGTTGGCGGCAACCGCTAGAGGTGCTCTTCTAACATGGAAAAGATCCATTCCCTTACATTCTTCTTGGCTTCAGTGCATTGGCTTCTTCTGGTGGCTACCTTACTTGATTAATCAAGCCCAATGTTTCCTCCGGTTCTTTTCACCAAACAATAATGGTGAGACAGAAAAACCACCTAACTTCTTAGCTGAACAAGCAGCAATGTGAGACACAATAGAAGAACTGCACAAAATGCCCCCTTCCCATTTCATAGCAGCTTAATAAAAGCTACTGACATCAGAATTTTGCAAACTACAACCATTGTCCATAAAGCTTCGAGACTGATTTATTTTCTTCACTAGAAATGATTCCCCAAAACAAACATTACTGCGCATGTGTAGCGCCATCTTTTCGGGCTAACCTGAGCTGTTCATGTTAATTGCTGTGGCAGCTGCTAGATGGCACTACATGTACAAAATTACGTTGTCACTAGTCGTCTGCGCATTCTACTGTGAGTGAATGTGGAGAGATGGATGTCCACCTCGAACAGCGTGTAAACATAAAATTCTGTGTAAAGCTTGGCAAGACAGCCACACAGACGTATGAGCTCCTTTGTGATGCTTACGGCTACAAGACATCATGGGCGCAAGCTTTTGAGTGGCACAAGAGGTTCGTTTTGGGGAGAACGTTGGTGGAAGATGAGACAAGGCAGGGGCACCCTGCAACCTCACGGAATGAAAACAAGGTGGCTCGGATCAGGGAGATCGTACAGCAAGACCGCAAAACTACAGTCCGCATGCTATCGGATGCTCTTGACATTAATAAGACAACATGCCACCAAATTTTGCGAGAGAACTTGGGAAACGAAAGCTGAACACCAGACTTGAGCCGCACTCCCTCTCACAGGACCAGAAGGACACGCGAGCATCAGTGAGCGCCGATTTGCTCTCCGAGAAAGAGAAGGATGCTGCATTCATCGACAGCATCATTGCTGAAGACCAAACATGGTGTTTTCAATACGATCCTCAAAGAGGCAGAGCACCGAATGGCGGACCACAAGCTCTCCAGAGTCAAGAAAGGTGCGGCAATAGAAGACCAAAACAAAGACGATGCTGACAGTTTTTTTCGATGCCAGAGGTGTCATACACCATGAGTTTGTCCGACAAGGGCTGACGGTGAATCAGGAGTTTTATATCTGCGTGCTCCAACACATGCGTGATGCACTGCGACGCCGTCTCCCTGACTTCAGGGCATCTGGACAATGGAGCCTTCCCCATGATAACGCAAGGCCGCACACTGCTCTCAACGTGACAAAATTTCTCGCCAAACACAGCATTACTGTACTTCCCCATCCGCCATACTCGCCTGACTTCTCCCCATGCGATTTTTTACTGTTTCCTCATGTGAAGAGAGCCCTAAAAGGTCGCTAGATGGGGAGCGTGGAGGCCATTAAAGACGCCACGACAAAGTAGCTGACAGCCCTGCCAAAAGAAGCGTTTTCCAACTGTTTCCAAGACCTCAAGAAGCGTTGGAAGCTGTGCATAGGCTGCAAGGGAGACTATTTCGAAGAGGTGCTGCGCAAATGATTTCAATGTTGAAAGCATCTTTTTTAATGGACTCAGTCTCGGAACTTTATGGACAAAGGTTATACAACCAATACAATTATTAACAAAATTTCAGAAATTAAACTTAAACTAATTGCTTTATGGGACATGTTGTAATTGCAGGAGTGCAGTCAACCAACACTCAAAGCAGAACATTTTGCTACGATCAGTGTGTGATTAAATATGTAACAGCGCAACATTAAACTAGGACACAAACAGAAGAGGAGACAAGGACAAGCATTGTGGGAGCTGCTACATAGGTCAGACGAGGAGGTATTTAACACCGCTTGTCCTGGTCTGCTTTCGTTTCATCCAAAGTCGCGCTGTTGCATTTTTAATCATGTAGAACCAAGTGGCCCAATCTCTGATGTTACTAAATCTCTGCGTCTTGTACCAGCCATGAGAAATAAGTACTCAAAATTTTCAGCAAATTACATTGCTGTTCCAAATATGTTTGGGCATTGAGAAAAAATTACGAATGAAAAAGTGTTGATTGGAACACCATTGCATTTTATGGCACATACAAGTGCATATTTCTCAATACTGGTGCCATGCATAAAGATTATAACAAAAAGTTATGCTTCGAGTGCTGGCTGACTTCCAATTCTGAAATTACAATATGGCCAATAAATTAATTCATTTAAAAGTTAACCCCGCAAAGCCCAACATATAATTTTTGCTGCACTGAGGTTCACAGATCAAAATTCAGATTTAAGCTCAATAAAGATAATCAAAAAGCCTGAAGTAATTTTAATAAGCTGGAGCAATATTACCCCCCTTCCCACCCCAATTTGTGGATAGTTGAGCAAACCAATTAGTAATTAATTTCTATAGAATCATTATGACTCGAATATCATATCATTGCTTTTTTTTGTATGAATCTGCTCTCCTTACTTTGCCAGAAGTAAAGGTGAACAAGTTCAATTTTCCTTGATCAGGAATGGTGCTGGGACTTTCTGGGGCTAAATTTATCGAATTTTGTTAATAATTGTGTTGGCATATCATGCAAATTATGAGGTCCATCACTGCTATAAAGCTTGATCAGCCAAATTGCCATTTGTTCACTAATTCATTATTTTTATTAAACACACAGTATATACCACATCAAAAGACTCCAGATGTAAAGTTTACAGCCAGCAGAGACCATCATAAGGACTGTGTCTACATATGTGCATGCAAACACCATATTCACTTCCTACGTGGCATGTTAGTTTTGTGCTCCACCTCAGCTTCTAGAATCTGATCACGTAACTGGTAACGTAACAGGGCAGGCTGGTAAATCCTGTTCACTGGCATGTACTGATACTTTCTTGATGTCTGAACTCTGATCACAACTCCTGTTGGCAATAACCAGGGCAAATCATTTGTTTCATTCCAGCAGTCAATGTACATGCTTATATTCGGGGCAATTACAGCCGATGTACTGCATGAGCCAAATGCATTCCGCTTCAATGTTGGCCAAAGAGCAAGGAGAGGGGCTGAATGCAGCAACAATAGGACAGCAGGGTCACACAACATGTCGCACCTGCACTCCAACATCTGGGCATTTTTTATTACAAAATGCCCATATGCATGCACACACCCACAGACACACACACACTACTCCAAATAAAACTGTTGGAACCTTCAGTTAAGTTGGTAAACATAACTTATTTTGTAGTTAAAATAAAAGTAATTCTTATGGTAGTACACTTATTGAAGCACGTTGTATGTTGAGTGCGATGCAACACAGTAAAAATGAAAGTAAGACATTTTATACGATTTGGTAATGTAGAGTCTCGCTTTTCGCAATGTCCCGCTGTCTATGCACAGCATATTATTGAACTTTCTTTCTCTCCAAAAACGAAGCTACTATGTTGCAACTGCAAAAGTGAACTATCAGGCAATACACGTCATCAAATTACCACCTCTGCACACATCTTGACAATTACCAAATAGTAGCGAAGATCTCAATAAATGATAGTACAAATACTGCCTTAACTTTCCTAGGATTTAAGATAAAAGTATGTGTCAGTTTATCACGGCAACTTATCAGCAGGGCGCCTCTTATTATTTACCAGGCTGTTTCAGCAGTTCCTGTGTACACACAGAGGCTTGTCGTAAGCAAGTGCACACCCGGCACAGGTGGGATGTGTAAGGTATCCCACCCAGCTAAATAAAAAAATAGGTGGATCACAAAAAACAAGGGACGATACTGTTGTCCTTCTGTTAAAGCAAGTTCCGATCTCGCACTGACGCTGCATACGTACGGGTGCGATCGTACGGGCGATGTGGAGAAAGTCCGCGCCTGTTTTTTCCCTCCAAAAGCCGAACAGCAGCGAGGAGCAGTTCTTTGATTTCTTCAACCTGAATAAATAAGCGAAAAAGCCATTTGCACTGGCCCCCCCAATGCAACGAACTCTTCCACACGCACCTGGCGCACCGTGTACCCGCCGATCGTGTCTCCCGCCTTATACTGCAGGGCGTGTTTGACCGCTGCTGTGTGACTCTATCGGTGATCATTTGTCCTGAAACAGTTAAAACAAGCGTTGTGAGCACGCGAGTTCAACTGGACAAGGATGTCCCATTCAACTACAATAAGAAAACAAAATTCGAGGCTCCTTACCACGCCTGTAGCCTCTTAACACTTGACACAGCCATTTGAACATTTCTGAATCTTACGTAAATATTTGTTGCACTATTACTCGAGGAGTTGGCGCGGAGAGGATTTGCTTTAACGAGTCCGTGCACTCACCCATCAACGAAAAAACCATGTGCGAATGTGCGGAGGCTTGGTCCGGCTGAATTATTGGATAGAGACACGACTGCCCACCTAATCCAGACTAATCCAAATTGTGCATCTCGGAGGAACATGGATTAGGGATTCCATGACGGCAACAGCGCAGTAATAATAATAATACTCAGGGGAAAGAAGTAATAGACCAGTAATAAAGTTGCTTGAAGGGCTTAGCTTTCCCGGAAGCATTGCATGTTTGCATGTACGTGCAACAATCTTGCAAGGCCTCTGAGAGTGCTGCGTGCCGTTGTCTCGCGACTCTCAACGTTGGTGCAGAAAATGTTGCTTTTATGTTCGAAACGTTTCGAATTTAACGCGTGGTGTCTCCTCAAGGTGCTAAAACTAAAAAAAAATCGCGTTAAGTTGTACGAAAACAGTAATGCGAGCAAAATCGTGTTATGATATGCATGTGTAAATTGGTCAGGGCATCGCCGTTTTTGAGTGCGCAAGAAATGTCGTTGTTTGCGGCGCTTACAGCAACAGAAATTGAAGAAACGTAAGGGAAATTTCGCAGTGGAACAAGACGCCGTCGAAGTTTCTGTTAAAGGGCATGTAATTCCTGCATTTGCATACCGCAGAACTTAATGTGCGCTGTTCTTTTGCGATATTTCAATGAATTAATACGCAAAAAATACATCGCTACCTTGTACTGCTTTGTAGGTCAGATAAGATGACTTGGCAACGCGGTCACCCTACAGTTAACTTGGCCTAACATTGAGTTTCACTCAATTGTGGCGCTGTAAATGTAAATCTGGCTGGCATTGTGGGGCAGGTTCATAACTGCTGAAGAGTACTGCTCAAAGTTAAAAGTAAGCAAATTGTATAGACGGAAGATGTATTAGGGTGAACTTGTCTGTGGCGCGAAATGCATTTTGTGAAAAGGGGACAGAAGCGCCAACTGATGCAGAGCCCTAGATAGCGTGCTTGGCATGTCGCTGCCACGATGTTCCTTGTCACCTTGTTCGCATCGGGAAGACCCGGAGCCCACTGTACGTGAAATATATGTATTAGGGATTGCTTGATGTAATAGCACCGTAACGATAACCTACTTATAACGGAGGGCTCGCATCCTTGTATGTACTCTATGGGGCTCGTGGCGCCGGAGTGGGACTCCACCGTTCCACGCTCCCGTTCCGTTCCGCAATGGCCAGGACCTGGTGATCCCGCGGCGTGCCTGACCCGTGACCTGCTGTTTGTGGCTGCTTCTCTCCCTGGTTGGATACGGCGCGGGTCCTTGAGGATTCAAGCCAGGTGTCCAGCGGTTTGGTGAGAGACCATCGTGGCTTTTTACTTTCTTTTTTTTTTTCTGTTTAGCTGAGTAGCATTGCAGCTAGCCTGTTATAGCTTAACTTCGGCTAGACGCGGGTCACGCGGCCGCCACGTGGTTTTCACCGCGATGGTGGCCCCTTCACGGCTTCGGCCGTTTACGTTTTTTGGTCGCGTGCCGAAAGGGGCGACCAATGTGGACGTGTGTAAAGCGCTCGTACAGCGCGTTTCTTTGTCGGAGCTGAAGTCTGTGCAGGACTTCGGCGCAGGTCGATTCGAGGTTACGTTTAAGACTAAAAGCCGCGGTCGATCGCTTCTCAGCCGATCCCGCTTTGAAGGTTCGTGATGTGTTGATTCCGTTTGAGTATCGAGGTGTGCGGACGAAGGTGGTCAGGGTTTTTGGCTACCCCTCGGACCTGCCAGACCAAGCCCTCTCGGAAGGGCTACAGGTTTTTGGAAAGGTCCTAGGGATCTCCGAATCCGAAGAGTGCGTGTCGGGTTTTCCTAGCGTCGGTACAGGAAACCGGCGCATTCGGATGGAGATGGCGTGGCGCGTCCCTAACCTTCTCCGGGTTGGTGATAGGGTAATTCAGTGCGAGTACGAGGGTGTTGCACGGTTGTGTCGTAGGTGCAACTTAGAGGGGCACCACGCGGTCGCGTGTGAGACGCCGAAGTGCGTACGCTGCGAGCAGTTCGGTCACGAGAGCTGCGACGCGGCGTGCGTACGATGTGGCGGAGATCACGCGATCTCGTCGTGTCTTGTCCGCACCTACTCGTCAGTTGCCTCGGGCTCTGAGCCACAGCCATCTGCGACAAAGCCGGAGGTTGCTTCGGTGTTAGGTAGCCCCACAGTTGCAACGGAAAACGGAGACAGCCAGAGCTCCTTGAGCGAGGGAGACACTGCCGGAGTCAATGCAGATTCCGCGGCCGCCGATGCGCTCACTTCCCTGTCTGCCGCGGCGACGAGCGGAGGGGGAAGTGGCGAGGAAGTGGTCGCGGCTCCCGTAGCTGCCCCCGCGGCAGCAGCGGTGCCCGCCGTGGCGGCCGAACTCTCTGGTGAGCCGGAACCGCTTGCTAGCACGAGCACGGAGGCCCCTTTCATTGAGGTGCCCTGTAAGAAACGGAAGAAAAACCGTAGCAAGCGCTCTGGATCGGCGGCCAGGGAGGCGGCCTCACGGCGGTCGTCTTCGGACTCTGAAGGTGCTGGCTCCCATAGCTCGGAGCCTGGTCTTCCTACTCCCAAACGCACGGCTGTGGTGGCCTCAGAATCAGAGTCAGAAATGGAGGACTCTTCAGAAAGTGAGGAGGACTCTCCTTGTAAACACTGCAAGGGCTTCGATTGCGACTGTTCCATCATATCAGATAACTCGTAGGATTCAACAGCCGTGGGGTCTCCACTCGAGGAGACTCCCGCTTAGGCAGTTGTATCATCGATTTTTTTGCGGCTAGTATTACCCAGTACTAGCCTTTTCCTTTTACCTTAGCTTTCTTGTTTTTCTCTAGCTCTCTTTTAGTCTTTTGCTAAATTTTTCTTCCACTCATTATGGCTTTCTCTCTAATTCTAGCTACCTTTAACTGTAGAGGCTTGACTTGACATTCAAAACGGTTCGCGATAGTCGACTTAGTTAGATCCGCAAATGTAGATATTCTTGTTCTTCAGGAAACCTATGTCCACAGGTTAGGTCAGATCAGCCACTTTGACAGGACTTTTGGCACGAGGTCTTTCTGGAGTTATGGCGGGTCAGGCTGCCGAGGCACGGCCATCATTTTGATGCCGAGCTTCAAAGGCCTGGTTCTACGCCATGCCAGGGACGCCGAGGGCCGCATTCTGTCAGTGGACCTTGATTCTGTCATTCGAATTGTTAATGTTTATGCTCCAAACAGAGATAAAGGTCAAAAAGAGTTTTTTGCTGCATTGGATCCCTACTTAGTAGGCCCTTCTCGGCTTATTCTTGTAGGAGACTTCAATTGTGTGTTAGAACAGGTAGATCATGTATCTAAAAGAGGTACTCCCAAATTCAGGGATACGGCTGGAGATATTATACTACGGGAGCTCGTTGATGAGCTGGGACTGGTTGATGCTTGGCGCACGCTTCGCCCTGCGAAGTCAGGAATGACTTGGACAGGGCGAGGGGTGAAGAGCCGCATCGATCGGTTTTTTGTCTCGTCATCAGTGGCTCCCAGTATGCATTCCTCCAAGGTAATTCCTTCTGCTCTTAGCGACCACCGCTTCCTGACACTGCGGTTTGCCGACTCGAGTTTAGTGCCGCAGGGGAAGAGACCCTGGCGTCTAAACCCATGGCTCCTTAGAGACAGGCAGGCAACCGCAGAGGTATCGTCCATTCTGTTTCGCTCGCTGCACAACAGAGCGAATCTAGAAGGTAGAGAATGGGACGAAGTGAAGGCCAGTGTCCGTGAGTGCTTCAGGTCCTGGGGCAAGCGTCGAGCGCGGGAGGAGCGCGAGGAGATAAAAATTGTCTCCGACGCGATCCTTCTGCTCTCGAGGCCACTGTCTAGTGGGCCTGGGGTTGGTCCGGCGCTGGCCTCACTCCGAAAGGAACTTTGGATTCTCCTACAGCGACGCTGGGATAGCTTGAGAGCTATAACCCGAACGGAGCGGTGGGAAATGGAAGCGTGGTGCAGCAGAAACATTCTCCGCAGACATCTTTCAAGGAAGAGCACAACTCTCTCTTCCATAGTAGATCCAAGTGATGGTAGCTTAGTCGACTCACCAAAAGGAGTGCTTGCACTGGCAAGGCAGTTCTACATGAACCTTTATGCTGAGCCAGCTGCCACTCCAGCTGTTTTTCCATTCGTTCCACCAACTGAACCGCCGGTAGTTAGTGACACAGCCATAGTTGAAGACAAGCTGTTTGCAGATTTGGAGTCTATGAAGCACAATCGCAGTCCAGGATCCGATGGTTTGACAGTTGAATTTTATGTGAAGTTTTGGAGACTGTTACGGAAGACTTTCACATCATTGGTGAACAGGCTGCTCAGTGAAGGGACTTTGTCAGCGTCTCAAAGAGGGGCTAATCACTCTCCTTTGCAAGGATGAGTCGAGAAGCACCGATCTACAAGAGCCTGGCGGCCCATCACACTTCTGAACTGCGATTACAAGCTCATAGCAAAGTGTCTGTGTATGCGACTCACTCCAGTTCTCAACACTGTTTTGGGTCCATACCAGGCATGCTGCATTCAGGGACGTTCCACTCAGCTTCACGGTTTAACAGTTAGAGACCTTCTCCTGTGGGCAAATACAAGGAAACTTCCCGGTATTTTCTGCTCCTTTGATCAGGAGAAGGCTTTCGATATCATTAGCCACAGGTACCTTTTTCGAGTTTTGAAGGAGGCCGGCTTTAGCGTGGGGTTTTCAGCATATGGTCCAAGCTTTGTACTCTCGACCGACTTCTGCTGTTCTCATACAGGATCGCGTCTCGTAGGCTTTCGTTGTGGGTCGTGGTGTACGGCAGGGAGATCCGCTCTCACCTGCTCTCTACGTACTCGCAATCGAACCCCTTCTGCAGAAGCTATCCTGTGACAGTAGAATTGGCAAGTTCCTACTTCCACCAGGTTCCTCTCCAGTTGCACTCTTCGCCTATGCAGACGACTTGTCCATTGTCGTCCCGGACGAGGCATCAGCATGCACCATCCTGGACGTCATGGACAGTTACTGCAGGGCGAGCGGTGCGAGGTTGAATAGGTCGAAAAGTGCAGCCATGTACTTGAATTCCACTCCGTCCAGCCCGCAGCCCGTTCATGGTCTACCCGTGAAAACGCGGTTGCAAATTCTTGGTTTCCATTTTGATCCAGACGGTCTATCTTCTGAAAACTGGCAGCAAGCTAAAGAGAAGCTTGAAACCAGGATTCAGGAGTTCAGCGTGTTGTCGTGTCCATTGACAGCTAGAGCGAACATTCTTAGGTCTCTTCTTTTTTCTTTTCTCACATATGTAGCATGTGTGTCCCCTGTTCCAACCCGAACCAAGCTTATGTTGGAGAGGGTTCTCTTTTGGTTTATTTGGAAAGGGACAACTGGTTGTGTAGCTAGGCAGGTGCTTAAGCTGCCCAAGGATAAGGGAGGACTCGGAATTCTCGACTTGGGCATCGTAGCTACTGTACTAAACATCAGGTGGACCCAGGTTGACAACCAGCGCAACACCTTAGCTAACTGAGCCACCCCGGCGGGTTCCACACTTACATACAAAATATATGTAATAATAAGCAGAAGGAAAATGAAGCTACATAGTAGTACAGATGAGAGCTGTGGTCTTCCTTTTATTGTTCTTTTTTTTTTGGAAAAAGCAATGCGCGGCGGCCTGTACGCTTCTGTGTCGGCGTTAAATGCCCGCAGATGTTGTAAATCAATAAAATCGGCACCAGTAAAAAAAATATAGCGTGATATATAGTTATGCTACAGCGCACGCCGCTATAGAGCGTCCTGTGTTTCTGGATGGATGGATGGATGGATGGATGGATGAGGCTGAACCCTTTAAAACGGGCGGTGGCATACGCCACCTAGCCATGACTATTAACATATTTTGTACTTTGTGGTCGGTAAAATTTCACCCCTGCCTTGATTTTGTCCACCAATCAGATAACCTCTGTTTGGTTATTTCTACCCGCTTAAAGTCTATTTTGCCTTCACTGTCCCTAAACCCCAATGCTTTGAAAAAATCAGCCCCGTTGCTTTGCACTGTAGGGTTAAGCCCTTTACAGAAAAGTATGAGGTGTTCAGCCGTTTCCTCTACTTCTCCACACGCACAGCACGTGTCTATACCTTGGTACTTGACTCGGTACATCTTACTCCGCAATACTCCCGTCCTGGCTTCAAACAACAAAGAGCTTCCCCTAGAATTATCGTAAATATTTTCTTTGTCAATTTCTTGCTTGAAAGTTCGGTATGTTCCCAGTGCTGATTTCGTCTGCATCCCTGTTTTCCACAGACCCCTCTCTGTTTCCTTAACCTTTTTCTTAACCACTGTTGAGGTTTGCAACCCTCCTGCAGTCCAAATATTTGATTGACAGTTTTCTGGTCAGCTTCCTCCATTTTGTATCAACATTCCTCGTGTACAAATAACTGAAAACTCTCCTTGCCCACCGCTTTTCTGCCATTTCTCTCAATCGCTCCTCAAATTCTATCTTGCTGCTGGCTTCCCTGCCCTCGAATGACGTCCATCCCATGTCACCCTGTACCCCCTGATTTGGTGTATTTCTGGTTCTATTCTGGGGTAGCACTGCCAACTGGTGGTGAGTGATGGAACTAGGCGCGACGACCGGTTCCCTGCGTTCTCGGCGCCGATGGGCAGGCATGAAGTATATAGGAGGCTATGACTATACGCATGTTGTTTTGAGTGCGCAAGAACTGTCGTTTCCGGCGCTTGCAGCAAGAAAAAATTGAAAAATTTCGCAGTGGAACAAGACGCCGTCAAAGTTTCTGTTAACAGGCATGCGTTTCATGTATTTTCATACAGGAGAACTGAATGTGCTCTGTTGTTTGCTATAATTCAAAGAATTAATATGTAAAAAATACATCGATCGCTAACTTGAGCTACATAGTCAAATTTTACTACTCGATCTGCCGAAATAACCTCTTTTCGCATAGCCTCACTGTGCTTCATAAAGAATCATATACAAGTCGCGCTTCATATACCAAGTTTATGTTTTTCAATGATCCGAGTTTTTTGAAAGCAATTTCTCCTAAACGAAGGGAGGCAAGAGAGCCTTCGCGCTGTTCTCAAGCAATCGAACCCGCATATGGCTATGATTGGCATTGCGGAACGGATACATATTACCTGAACAATACAAAACAAAGGTACTGCGAGTATCGTGTATACGCTTACAAAATTTCTACTCCCGGCGCACTCACACAGAGCCACCCCTCTACAAGGTGTTTTCCCTCGGTACATCTGTCGCAGTTTGCTATCACTTTTAAGCGAAGCTTTGTAGGCTCAAAAGTGTCGGCGGTTGTGGTGGCACGGCGGTGTCACGCTGAAACGTCGGCCGGTCCTGGCGATAGTGCAAAAAGGGTTTAAGCTCATTGGCACATACCAGGGACGAAAAAGAAATAAAGGACAAGAAAATCACCACGAAGGTCACAGAATGAAAGAGAGAGGGATTGAAAGAAAGAGAGAAACAAAATCACGACGAAGGACAGAGAAAGACAGAAATATAGAAAGAGAGAGAAAGCAAGAGAGAGAGAGAGAGAAAGAAAAAAATGACCACGAAGGTCAGATACAGACAGGAAAAGCTTCGCTTACCCCAAGTTGCTTGAAGCGCTCAGCTTGCTCCGAAGCGTTGCAAGTTTGCATGTGTCTTGCATTGCCTCCGAGAGTGCAGCATCACGTTTTCTCGCAACTCTAGATGTTAGTGGAGGACATATTGCTTTTAGGGCTATTTTTTTTACTTCCACTTCGTGCAGGCTTGTGTGCACCACGACCTACAAAAAGTCCTGGTGTAGACAAGTGTAGTGCCGGGCAGAAGCTATGACGTCATGTGCTGCACTTGGCTCGCTGGTCTGTAGCAAGCAGAATGCTCGTCGTCTTGTGCATAGAAAAGCGCCCGGCTTCTCACATGTGTTATGTTAAATGAACGACAAATTGCGAGAAATGTTTGCAGTTATTTGTTGTAATAATAAAAATAAAGACGGAATAATATTGTTCGGTTGTTTTATTGAGATACTGTGCTCGTAAAATCGTCAATTAAGCTGTCCACTGTCATCTGTTCAGTAGTGAGTGAATATGGAAGTCATGAAAGATGTCGCCGCTGAGCTTTTCTCGATTCATTTTCCTCAGATGACGATAGTGGTGATGAAATCGTCTTCGTTATGCTAAAACTAGCATTGACGTTGTACAGGCAAGAAAGCAACCGTGTACATTTGTATGCTGAGTCTGTAGTGCTGAGGTACGATCCGGCGAATGTTCAGTCTTTGTCGGGAAGCAGCAAGCCAGCTGGTGGACCGCTTTCAGTCATCCTTCGTCTATCCCAATACAGTTCATGGCACACAAAGAATGTCGGTGGAGAAGACATGCCTCATCGCGTTGACTTACTTATAGCGACCCAAAGTGAGCGCTGGCTACCCAAGTGAAAATTAGCTGCTGGTTTGTACTGGTTTCTGATGGAACCAGCAAGTAACCTGCTGGTTCCAGCAGGGTGCTTACTGGTTTTCTATTGGTCCCAGCGGGCTGCCTGATGGCTTGCTGATGGTTCCAGCAGAGTGCTTACTGGTTTTCTGCATGTCCCAGCAGGCAACCTGCTGGCTGTGCTGGTTCCAGCAGGAACTAGTACAGTTCCTGCTGAGTGCAGTTGGCCTGAGTTACAGCTCAGGCCGACCTCTCTGCCTTTCTGTAAATAAATTTCTCTCTCTCTCCAGCAGGATACTGGTTTCCTCCTGGGATGCTGCTGGGACCCGCAAGTTAACCTGCTGGTTTTCAGTTTGCTTGAACTGGTTCCAACAATGCTCTCAGTGGTTTTCTTTGGACTCGTACTAACTAGTCCAAGCATTCACTCTTGGAGTTAGGATCTGCTGTTTCTAGCTAAGAACTTACTGCTTTTCAACTTGGTGCACCGATCCATTTAGGGAAGGATGTGGCATAAAAAATACAACCCAAGAATGATGTTTATATGTACATATTGACAATGATGTGGGGCTCACGCACAGCGGGACGGCGCGCGCAAAGGTCGGCGTCATGAAAGACGACGAAGCGCGTAGGCTGCACGTCCTTCTTCTGGCCCGCCATTAAAGAGAAGCCTCTAGTTTTCAAGACTCCGTCTTCGATCTACGTTACATTTTTTCTGGTGGAGGTGCTGGGTACATGCTACCACTCCCAGATCGAACCCCGCCTACAAGCCCAGTACGAAGTCCGGTCGAGCTGACTCCTGTTCACGTACGGACAAGCCGTCGACTTCAAGGACTGCCACCGGAGCACGAGCTTCTACACAACCGAGTCAGAACGATGAGTACATCAGTTCCGTCTTCTTCCTCAACTGCACCGACCGAGGTCGTGCTTAATCAGTCGCTCATCCCCAAATCCTTCGATGGGGACACCTTCGAGGATGTTGAGGACTGGCTCGATCACTTAGAGCGTGTCGCAGAATTCAACGGCTGGACTCCTGAGCGCAAGCTACGTAACGCCTACTTTGCCCTCGAGGACTATGCACGGACATGGTTTGAGAACCGTGAGGCGGGCCCTATCAACATGGGACGAATTCCGACGGCAGCTAATCAGCACATATGCCAGCCTCGATCGCAAGGAGCGAGCTGAATCTGCAATTCAGGCGAGAGTACAGTGGCCGAACGAAAGCGTCGCAATGTTTGTCGAGGATATGTGCCAACTTTTTCGACGCGCGGATCCGTCCATGCCGGAAGAAAAGAAGCTCAGGAACTTAATGCGTGGTGTCAAGCAAGAGCTATTCGGAGGCCTGATACGCAACCCACCAAGGACCCTTGCAGAGTTTCTCGCGGAAGCCATATCAATGGAAAAGGCACTGCAGCAGCGAACAAGGCAGTACAACCGCAACGTGTCGACCCTATCACGTGACCATCTCACTATACCTGTTGACAATACCGACGCCTTGCGGGAGCTCATTAGGCTTGTTGTTCGAGAAGAGCTCCAGAAGCTTCAGGTGGCTCCGGCATCGGTACCGCGACTTGCTCTGGCTGAGGTCATGCGAGAGGAAATCAGGCAGGCAGTCCAAGTCCCAGAGCGAAGCGAGACACCACAGCCCGAGATACGGCAGCCACAGCCTCGCGTGTCGTATGCGGAAGTTGCGCAAAGTTAGTTGTCGCCGAGTTTTCACGGTGTGAGCGACGTGCCGGACTTCCATGGTGTGCGCACCGTGGAACAAGCAACTGGCGACTTCAGGCCTCGCCGCACGCCATTCATGGCTGAAGCGCGACCACCCCACAAGAGCGACGTATGGCGCACTGCAGACCGGAGGCCCTTGTGTTTTTATTGCGGTGAAGCCGACCACCTCTACAGGGCATGCCCTTACCGCCGAGCTGGGCTCCGTGGATTTTCACTGAATGCGCCGTGCCCACGAAATGGCGAACACCCCCTAGAGATTGAAGCCTACCTCGCGGATGCCAGGACCTCGTTTGCCCCACGATTCCATGACACCCGGTCACCGTCACCTGCCCGAAACAGGTCTTCCAGCCCCCTCTTCACGCCGAGCGCAACAAGGTGTCGCTCACCCAGCCCTGCTTCCCGGGAAAACTGAGTCCAGCGACCTGCGGAGGTGAGGTCGCTGACGTTGCGAAAGCTGAAGATCCTCCACTACGACGACCGCGATATGACGCAATTGAGACGCAGAGAAATCAGTGCAGTTCGGTGTCAGTATCTTGCGACGTACCAGTTACCATAGATGACCACGAAGTCACGGCGTTAATCGACACGGGTGCGGACGCGTCTGTCGTCAGCCAGAATCTCGCACGTATGCTGAACAAAGTTTCGACGCAATGGGCCGGAACTCAGATTCGTACTGCAGGAGGGCACCTCTTAACCCCAATGGGCCGGTGCACGGCACGAGTCCAACATTCGGGGCTTCACGTACATCGGCGACTTCGTCATTCTTCCTGCATGTTCAAAGGACCTTATACTCGGCATGGATTTGCTTCAGGCGAATGGCGCTATCATCGACCTGCAAGAGTCTAGAGTCAGTTTCGCTACTACGCAAGCCATAGCGCACAGTAATAACGACCGTGACATCCCGCTTCGCGTTGCCGACGATCACGTCACGTTGCCACCCAAGAGCAGTGTGCTTACCCTTGTCCGATGCGACATGGAGGACGTCGCCGAAGGAATTGCTGAGGCAAACATCCCCCTGCTTCTTGAGCGCCACATTTGCATAGCCAGAGGACTTCTTGAGGTGCAAAACAAATGGCGACTCCGTTTGTTTCTGTGGTTTTGCTAACTCCGTCGTTTGACTCCGTCGTTTTGCTAACGAACTTTAGCAACGAGTATCGGCATGTACCGCGAGGAACGACAATCGCATTTCTTCAAGAAATCATTCATGTTACTGACATTGGCACATTGGAAATCGCATCGTCTCAGCAATCTGAGTTACCCAGCCTAAAAGAACGGATTCACGTTAACGCTACTCTGCCAGACCATCAGAAAGACCGACTACTGAGTCTCGTGAACGAGTTTGCCGACTGTTTTTCAACGTCGTCCAAAGTACGGCGTACGTCCATCACAAAGCACCGCATTATTACGGATGAATCCGCACGTCCTGTTCGCCAGCATCCTTACAGAGTGTCTCCAGTGGAAAGGGACGCGATCAAGCAGCAGGTGAAAGAGATGCTCCAAGACGACGTGATCTGGCCGTCCACAAGCCCGTGGGCCTCCCCTGTATTGTTAGTCAGAAAGACAACACGTTACGCTTCTGTGTAGATTACAGAAAGTTGAACCGTGTCACCAACTGCGATGTTTATCCACTGCCACGCTTCGACGACGCATTGGATCGTCTACAACAAACCAAGTTCTTTTCTTCGTTGGATCTTAAATCCGGATATTGGCAAATCGAAGTTGATGAACAGGATCGTGAAAAAACTGCGTTTGTGACACCTGACGGCCTTTATGAGTTCAAAGTTCTCCCCTTCGATCTCTGTTCTGCACCTGCCACCTTTCATCGGATGATAGATACCGTGCTTGCTGAACTCAAATGGCAAACCTGCCTCGTATACTTGGACGACGTCGTCGTGTTCTCGAGCACGTTCGACGAGCACCTCGCACGACTCAAGAGCGTCCTCGCTGCGATCCGTACTGCCGACCTCACCATCAAGCCTGAAAAATGCTACTTTGGGTTCGAAGAGCTCAAATTTCTTGGCCATGTCGTTGGTCCTAAAGGCGTCCGACCAGACCGCGACAAGTTAGCTGCCGTCGCCGAGTTTTCACCACCCACAGACGAGAAGGCTGTCCAACGCTTCCTTGGTTTGTGTGCCTATTACAGACGCTTTGTCGAGGGATTCTCGAGAATTGCTGAGCCTCTCACACGGCTTACACGCGACGATGTGCCTTTCATTTGGGCGGACGAGCAGCAGCGGTCGTTCAATGAATTGCGCCAGCGTTTGCAAGCTGCCCCAATACTTGCTCATTTCGACGAAGACGCAGACACAGAAATACATACTGACGCCAGCAATGCAGGTTGTGCAGTGGCAAGATGGTGCTGAACGCACCATTGCTTATGCGAGCCGCAGTCTCACCAAGGCTGAGAAAAACTACTCAACCACTGAAAAAGAATGCTTAGCGGTTGTGTGGGCAATTAGTAAATTCCGACCCTACTTGTACGATAGACCCTTTAACGCTGTCAGCGATCACCACGCCCTGTGCTGGCTTGCCAACCTCAAGGATCCTTCAGGCAGACTAGCCCGTTGGAGCCTGCGCTTACAAGAGTACGACGTTACCGTTGTCTACCGATCTGGAAGGAAGCACAGTGACGCTGACTGTTTGTCCCGCGCACCGCTCCCTACGACATCGTCGGACCCTGACTATGACTTGCCATTTGTCGACGTTGTCGACGCCGTAAAGATGGCTGAGCACCAGTGCGCTGACCCTGAGCTGCTGCCGCTGATCGAGCACCTTCAAGGAGTTGAAGGTGTTTTACCTCGCTCGCTCGTGCGCGGCTTATCATCGTACTGTTTGCGCAACAACGTCCTTTACAGGAAAAACTGCGGAAGCGGTCCAAATACGTACCTCCTTGTCGTGCCATTGGCGCTGCGCCAAGACATTTTGCAAGCCTGCCATGATGAGCCATGCGCGGGACACCTGGGATTCGCTAAGACATTAGCAAGGATACTACAGAAGTATTACTGGCCCCAGCTTTTTTCTGCTGTTCAACGCTACGTGAAGACCTGCCGCGATTGTCAGCGCCGCAAGAAACCGCCCTTTAAACCGGCTGGCTTTCTCCACCCTGTGGACCCTCCTCAAGCACCGTTCCAACAAATAGGAAGGGATCTACTTGGGCCATTCCCAGTGACCTCTTCGCGCAACAGATGGATAGTCGTCGCTACCGACTACTTAACCCGGTACGCCGAAACCAAAGCTATTCCGCAAGCAAACTCGTATGAAGTGGCCAAGTTCTTCGTTCACCACATCCTCCTACAACATGGTGCACCTTCTGCTCTCATCACGGATCGCGGTACAGCATTTACAGCCGAACTTATGCAGGACGTTCTCCAGCTAACACATAGCTCTCACCGCAAGAGCACTGCCTATCACCCTCAAAACAATGGATTAACGGAACGTCTGAACAGAACGCTGGCTGATATGCTCTCCATGTATGTCGACGTAGAGCACAAAATGTGGGACGAGATTTTACCCTATGTCACCTTCGCGTATAACGCTGCTGTACAGGAGACTACACAGTTTACGCCGTTCGAACTTGTATACGGGCGCCACGTCACGTCAACACTTGACGCCATGCTACCTGTGGATGATAATAGCCCGACCAGCGAACACGTGGAAGAGTTCGTACAAAGAGCTGAAGAAGCCCGCCAGCTTTCTCGGCATCGTATCCGGAGCCAACAGCATACCGACACCCATCGATACAACCAGGGCCGACGCGACGTCCATTACAATACCGGCGACTGCGTGTGGGTCTGGACGCCCATCCGTTGCCGTGGACTCTCGGAAAAGTTGCTCCGCCGGTATTTCGGTCCCTACAAGGTTACACGCCGCCTCAGCGACATAACCTACGAAGTAGTCCCCTGCAGTTCCGACCCCGGTTCCCTCCGTCGTCGTCCTCGCGCTGAAGTTGTTCATGTAGTACGCATGAAACCATACCATGCGCGTACGTGAACGCCCAGATGCACCTGAGGAACTCAATTTCGGTCCCTACAAGGTTACACGCCGCCTCAGCGACGTAACCTACGAAGTTGTCCCCTGCAGTTCCGACCCCGGTTCCCTCCGTCGTCGTCCTCGCGCTGAAGTTGTTCATGTAGTACGCATGAAACCATACCATGCGCGTACGTGAACGCCCAGATGCACCTGAGGAACTCCATTTCCTGTCATGGCTGAAAGAACTTTTTGACGTGACCAAGACGGTCGCTTTTCGCACGGGGGGCAATTGACACAATGATGTGGGGCTCACGTACAGCGGGACGGCGCGCGCAATGGTCGGCGTCATGAAAGACGACGTAGCGCGTAGGCTGCACGTCCTTCTTCTGGCCCGCCATTAAAGAGAAACTTCTATTTTTCAAGACTCCGTCTTCGATCTACGTTACAATATTAGACCTTATGCTGTACATCAGTGCACTCTTTTTCCTTCATTATACAAAAAGTTTACCTCCAGAGGCCAAGCTGAAGCAATCAAGATTTCACATTTCTCAACCCTAATTTGTTGAAAAGTGTACGAAATATGCATTTAAGTTCATGCAGGCATCAGCTTGCATCAGCTTGCATCAGCAGCTACCGGTTTCAGCTACTGGTTCCATCACCTGCTGGTTCAATCACCTACGGGTCTCGGTAACTGCTGGGAACCAGCACTACTGCAACCAGTAAAAAACCAGCAGGCAATTTTCACCTGGGTATATATATTTCCACGAGACAGTGAAGGGGCTGCTACTGTCGGTCGGACAAAGACGACGGCGACGAAGTGGCCAGAGGTGCGCGACAGCCTTGCATCGGTCGCCGCTGCTTGTCTAAACCTTGGATATAGCAATACTCCCTAAATAAACGTTATCCCCGTAACATCTTTTGGTGGAGGTGCTGGCTAAACCTGTCAACGTGCCGGCTCCGTCAGCCAAGCATGGAACTTCGAAGCGGTCGCCGTCTTGGTTGCTCCGCGATGACCAGTGAAGTACCGACGGTGCAGCAGCCACCGGCTCCTGTGATTCTTTTGCACCCACAAGACCCGGGAACCTTTTCTGGCACAGATGGCTTGGATGTCGAAGACTGGATCGACATGTACGAACGCGTCAGCAACCACAACAGGTGGGACCCCACGGTTATGTTAGCCAACGCGATATTCTATCTGAAAGGAACAGCACGCGTGTGGTACCGGACACATGAAGAAGATCTTACAAGTTGGGACGCTTGCATGGCGAAGCTGCGTGAGTTGTTCGGCAGATCATTTGGCCGACAGCAGGCCGCTAAAAAGGAGTTGGGATCTCGTATCCAGACGACCACTGAATCGTACATTTTGTACATACAGGATGTACTGGGCCTTTGTCGAAATGTTGACGCACAAATGGCCGAAGATGACAAGATATCGCATATTTTGAAAGGAATAGCCGACGACGCGTTTAATCTACTGGTGTGTAAGGACTGTACGACGGTCGACGCCATAGTTAAGGAATGCCAGCGCTTTGAACAAGCGAAGAGTCGCCGCATCACCCGCCAGTTCCTTCAGCTACCTAACACCGCCGCCACATCATCATGCGAAGACCCACCGACGCCTGTACCAGCTACAGCGTCACAAGATGTAACGCGTATTGTCCGCCGCGAACTCGAAGCTCTAGCTCCTACGCCCGTTCTTCCAGACGTTCAGTCAGCCAACCTGCCCACCTTGTCACTCATACAAGCAGTCGTCTGCCAGGAGTTCGCGAACATGGGATTATCATCGGCCGTCTGTTCCATCCGTACATCCGAACGTACCCCTGCAAATGTCACCCAGAACCAGGTCTACCCTTCGCGTTACAGAAACCCGGCTGACTGGAGGACGGCAGACGACCGACCCATATGTTTCAACTGCTCTCGCCTTGGACACATTGCCCGTCACTGCCGCAGTAGCTGGTTGTTGCCTTCAAACTAGAGCACTGGATCTTGGCGTCGTCCTGGAGGCAACATTCGACAGTTTTCCCCTCGCTCTGATCCACACGCTTCCGTTGCTTCTGATGCCGCCGTTCCACACTCCAGGTTTAGCCGCTCACCGTCCCCACAAGGCCATCGATCTCGATCGCCGCGACCCTACCGGTCATCGTCCCCTGCACGGCTGGTGCTCTTTTTATTAAAGTTTATTCTCTCTCTCTCTCTCTATCTCCCCTGCAAGGCCTGGCACCTACGCTCCGGAAAACTAAGCCGTGCAGCTCCTGGAGGTGACGCTGCATCAGTATCACGATGTCATTGTTTTTTCGCCAACATTTGACAGCCACCTTCAGCGCCTCTTTGCCATTCTCGAGGTATGCCGCAATGCCGGTCTCCAACTCAGCGCCTCAAAATGCCGTTCCGACGCCGTGAAATAACCGTACTTGGCCATCTCGTCAACGCGACAGGTGTCCAGCCCGATCCTGGAAAAGTTCGCGCCGTGAAGCATTTTTCTGTACCTTGTTCGGCCAAAGACGTCCGCAGTTTTATAGGATTGTGCTCCTACTTCTTATACTTATTCTTATACTATTATACTACTACTTGATCGTAATTTCGCGACATTGCGCGTCCCCTCAAAAAAGACGTTGCTTTTACATGGGGCTCACCCCAAGCTGCTGCCTTTTCGGCGCTTATAGACGCCCTCACGACTTCTCCTATTTTAGCGCATTTTGATCCGACTGCACCGACGGAACTTCGCACATATGCCAGCGGCCATGGAATCGGTGCCGTCCTCGCTCATCGTCAGCGCGGCCACTACTGTGTTATCGCGTACGCTAGCCGTCTCCTGTCTGCACCGGAGAAGAATTACTCTATCACGGAACGAGAGTGTCTTGCTCTTGTCTGAGCTGTTGCTAAATTTCGTCCCTACCTGTTTGGCCGCACCTTTACCGTCGTAACTGATCATCATGCCCTCTGTTGGCTTTCTTCGCTCAAAGACCCTACAGGCCGCCTTGGTCGTTGGGGTCTGCGCCTCCAAGAATACTCGTTTTCAGTGGTGCACAAGTCTGGTCAGCTTCATCAAGATGCTGACTGTCTCTCACGGCATCCCGTGGATTCCCCTGACGTCACCAAGCAAGACACCGACGCCTGCGTCTTGCCTATCTCCGACCTCGTTAATATACGGGACGAACAACGTCGCGACTTGGCTTTACGGTCTATAATCGACCGTCTCAACTCCGCCACACCCCACCTTCACTCCACTTGTTCTTCCTTCAGGACGGCACCTTATACCGCCATAATATGCATCCTGAAGGCCCTGAACGCCTCCTTGTCATGCCTGCCCATCTGCAGTCAGATGTCCTTCGCCAGCTTCACGATGAGCCCACTGCTGGTCACCTTGGTGTCACCCGCACTTATGATCGCGTCAGGCGCCTTTTCTTCTGGCCTGGTCTCTATGGCTCCGTCCAACGATATGTCGCTAGCTGCGACAACTGCCAGCGCCTGAAGAGGCCAGCTATGTTACCTGCCGGTCTGCTTCATCCTATAGACATTCCCGCCGAACCGTTCTTTCATGTTGGGCTCGACCTTTTTGGCCCCTTTCCAACCTCGACATCAGGCAACAAGTGGGTCGCCGTCGCGACCGACTACGTGACGCGATACGCCATTACCCGTGCCCTCCCAACCAGCTGCGCTACGGATATCGCCGACTTTCTCCTTCATGACATCATCCTGCATCATGGTGCTCCTCGGCAGCTTCTGACCGATCAAGGCCGATACTTTTTGTCTCGCGTCATCGATGACATCCTTCGTTCCTGCTCTACCCACCACAAGCTCACAACTGCTTATCACCCGCAAATGAATGGACTCACAGAGCGCCTGAACCGAACTCTGACCAATATGCTTTCAATGCACGTCTCCGCTGATCACCGCGATTGGGACGCTACTTTGCCGTACGTTACTTTCGCCTACAACTCGTCCCGACATGACACTACTGGCTACTCCCCGTTTTATCTCCTGTATGGATGCGAACCTTCTCTGCCTCTCAATACTCTACTTCCTGTCAGCTCAACCACCACGTACGTTCGCGACGCCATAGCGTGCGCCGACACAGCTCGCCAGATCGCTCGTGAACGGCTCACAGTGTCTCAGGCTTCCCAAAATGCCCTGTATGATAGTCGCCACAGAGACGTTTCTTACTCCCCAGGTGCCCTCGTGCTACTGTGGTCTCCGTCCCGCCGCATCGGTGTCTCCGAAAAGCTATTGTCCCGCTATGATGGTCCTTACAGGGTGCTCCGTCAAGTCACCGACGTTACGTATGAGATGGAGCCAGTCACCACGCTAGCGCCGTCAACGCCCCCGACCTCTCCTATCGTGCACGTTGCGAGACTTAAGCCGTACGTAACTGGACCCTCTGGTCCGTCGTAGCAAGCACCGGGTCGGCGCTCTCGTGAAAAATATTGTACCTTGCCGATGTGCCATATAATATATATATATATATATTGCAAGGCTATATCTGTTTACATATTTAGCATTTCATGGAAGCTTACGTCTCGTCAGAAATGATTGTACGGTACAGTTACGTACGGACACCTACAAAGGAAGAAACCTAAAGAAAGACAAGTTTTTATGTGCAGGGTCACTGTCCACATTCTTGCACATCGATCTGTACGAACCACACTACACTGCCTTAATTAATATTTTGTCACTTTTGGTTCCTGACTGCAGCTGAATGCTGTCATGTGTGGCTGCACAAATTTTCTTGTTGCCATATTGGGATGCCCCCATAGTTGTTTAAATTTTAAGAAAAATAATCTCTACACATGCTGTTAACATGCGCTTGTTTCACAGGTGGATACCTTCTGGGAGACTCGGCCTACCCCTTGCTGCCTTGCCTCCTGACACCATACAAGACAACAACGAGAGGGCTCAATTCACAGCTAGAAAAATGCAACTGTGCTCACAGCCAGCAGAGGGTGATAATTGGGAGCACCTTTGGACTGCTGAAGAACCGCTTCAGGCGGCTGTTTTATGTGAATGAGGCATCGATAAAGCAGACATTTGTCTTTATCATTTGGGGCATGTGTTCTTCACAATCTGTGCATTCGCTTCAATGGTGATGAGGAAAATAATGATTAAGTGCCTATATCAGGCTTAGACGTATCTAATGATGATGATCGACAGTGGTATTGAGCCCTATCCAGGCAACTTCAGAGACTGTATTGCAAGAATGCTGTAGACAATTCCAGCTTTTGCTTGTTAGGTGCTGTTTATTAGTTTGTTCAATAAGACATGTAACTTAACCGCACGATACATACATGTTTTCAATTTTGAAGGCTCCTCATGTACAATTTGTTCAGTTCACGGAAGAACAATGTTTATTTAGGAATTGATTTGAATGTATGTCTGCACATTCTATCGTTTACTGTGGAATGTTATAGAAATGCTCTTGTACTACATGCTATAAGCTTCTTTTCTTTTAATTCAATGTATATCAGTAGGCTTGCCATATTTCTTGGACGTGAATTTTTTAATTTGCATGTTTCTGGCACATATTGTGCACTGTGCAAATGCTTATGTTTGTTTTGTTTGAAAGTGTTTCCCTTTTGTATGTACATTTGTATACAATTGGCACTCTTGTGACAGCATTTTCACAGAGCGTGCAAGCCAGCTTTTCTTTCCTTTTGCTTTCTGTACATTGACTTGTAGACAAAATTTCACAGTATTACATTAATTTAGGTTCCCTTACATGTACAGTTAATGAATCCTAAAGTGAATATCTGTTTTTGCACACATGATATGCAACAAGATCTTTTCCCATGCCTACTTTGCAGGGGTGACGTCTGGAGTTAAATTTAGAGTTTTAACTCTATGCTGCAATAGAAAGCTCAGCACCTATTTGTGTTTGTACAGGCTGTGAAATGTGAGAATTTTTATTTCCATCCCTCTTCTGAGAGCATGTTGCGATTTAATCTGTGACCTCAGCTGCTTAGAGGAAAAACACTTCAGTTATCAGCAACCACAGGGACTAAAAACTAATGAGTTCAGATAGCAACCAAACCTTAAAGGGCCCCTAAACCACCTCAGATATTTTTTGAACATTTCAAGTTGAACATTTCAAGTAAACACGCGCATAGAGAGAATGCCTTCACGATCAGCGATGCCAAACGCTGCAGCGCTACAGGCCGCGGGAGCGCCACAAAATTTAAAAAATATGATGCCGTCCTCCTCCCCTCGCCTTTCCAGTATCCACAGCGGTCGTCACGATGTCAGCAGGGGGAATCTGGTGATGTCAACTGCGGAAACGATGTCCATTGGTTGAACAAGAATCTACGACTTCCGGTTAGTCTGCTAGCAGGTACGCGCGCTTTCTGCTCTTCCTCGTCGTGTTGCTCATTTGTGCGCCTCTGCGAATTGGTAATTACAGCCCGCAAAGCAAGTACCAAATCGCTCGCGTTCCAACGCAGTTCAGGGTTCGTACAGGTTTCCAAGGCAAAAATTCAAGGATATTCAAGGACTTTCCAGGACCTGTCACAGGTTTTTCAAGGACTCAAAGTGGCATCCAAAGTAGAATTTCTATACTCTAAGATTTCTAAAAATCACTAGTTTTATTGTTCTTATAATAAATAAATGTATATCACAATTATAATAAAGATGTCTAGTCTTGATAACTTCTCAAGAACATAACACAACTTGAACGCTTACAACAGCGGCTGAGACTTCTCCAGTATAGGTAGGGTAAAGTTCACCAAACATATTCAAAACATTCCGCAGTGTTATTGCACTAATATCAAAATAAATAAATGTAAATCACAATGATGTTAATAATATCTAGCCCTGATCACTTTGCTAGTTCACAACAATACCGAAAAAAAAGTTCACCAAAACACAATGAACACTCCTAACAGCTACTCTGACTTCTCCAGTATTAACTGGGCAAGCTTACCAAACATTTCCAAAACATTCAGTGTAGTCTTGCTACACATCCATTATAACAAATAAATGTATGTTGCAATTATGTAAAACATGCCTAGTTTTGATCACTTCTCAAGTCCGCAATATTAAAAGTTCCCACAACGAGCACTCACAACAGCTGCTCAGGCTTCTGCAGTATTAGCTGGGTTGATTCATCAAACATTTCCAAAACATTTAGCATAGTGTTATTGCACTTATACTACATAATAAATAAATGTGCACCACAATTACATTTAGAATGCCCCGTCTTGATCACTTCTCAAGTCCACAATATTGAAAAAACTTCACAACACAAAACAAGCGTGTACAACAGCTGCTGAGATTTGTCTTGTATTCACTGGGTAATGTTCTGCAAGCTGTTGGACTTCACCACAAATGTAATATCATTTGATGCTTCTGCTTTTTCGGAATAGCGATCAGCTGAAACAGTCAAATCAGCGATGACTGCTTCCAGTTCCCTTTTCCTTTTCTTCATGTTGTCGATCTCATCATTGATCAGACGCCTTTTTGAGTGCCTCATGTCGTCAAGTTTCTCCTGTTTTTGAGCCTCAAGGTGAGCATTGTAGCGGTTCCTTGCTGCTGACACTGATGTCCTCAGCTCCTTTGTGATGGGGTCACTCAGAATACCACCAGCTTTGTCTACTGCATCACATATCATGCGTTGCGATATGTAGGACAGGTCTGCGAGGTTCTCTACAGCAACTTGACGGTTTATGCTAAACCCACGCTCGACTGTTGCTTGTCCATGGCTGAGAACAAGTAGCAATTTGACAACATTCCAAAGCTCGACATAAGAGGAATTTAAGCCCATAAGCTGATAGAAGAACTCATCCAGCCTATTTAGACCCTTCTGAAAGAGCCGAAGCTGATTCCTTTCCTGTTGCAACAACTCTGTGTATTCAGCTAAAACAGAGCCTCGTTGCTTTTCGTCAAATCTTTGAGCTGTGATGAGAGCATCAACCACTTTCCTCAGGCGTAGGAGACACTCATCGTGCTTGCAGCACATGAGCCGTGGGTCTAGGCAGGACAGGCTTCTGACTAGGATTGACTTCAAAGGGCTTTTGTCAAGAATTTTTTTTTTGTCACAGCGATCAAAAACTGCTTCCATTCCATTTTGAACGGGAACACATCTTTTGTACTTGCTTTGCAGTCTTTGATAATCTGCTCGCACATGTGGCCTATGTCCACTTTTTCCAGTGGAAGATGTTTGTCCACATCTTCAATGTTTAGCCTGAGAAGGCCACTGATCCCTGCTGCAGACAAAATTGAGCATTTCATGAACTTCATCAGCAGCTTTCTTACTACTGTCTCCAGGTCTCTTGCCAGAAAGAAAACCATAGGTTTGTCTACTTGATATTCTATCAAGAAGGGTCTCACAGCCATGGCAACAGTTAGGGCAAAGTTCAGCTTTGCCAGGACAAGAGGGTCACGGAGGAACCCACACAAGTTCTCGAAAGATGCGCACCTTGGTAGGGTCACATTCTTACTCTTGGCTGCTTCTATGTATTTTCTGATGTCGCTCCAAAGAAGTAGTGCCCTTTCTGTAACACTGACATTCTCCACCCAGCGATGCACCACAAACTTCAGTGGAAATGTGCTCTGCCCCGTTATCACTGTAAAATCTTCCCTTCGTGCTCAGACTTGACAGTAGGACATCAAGTCCCCATTTACTGGCCACGACACCTGCCCTATAAGCATTATGAATTGTGTGCAGGCCACAAGTGCCCAGATCAACACACTGCACTTGGTAGTTTTCACGCAAATCTGCTTGCAGGGACCTAAATAACTTTAGGTTAACATTTGGTCCATCCATTGAAATTTGGGCAATCTTTCCAAGCGGTAAAGGTTCGAGGGCTTTTAACAACTTTTCCTGGATGTCTTCAGCGGTCGCGTGCCCCATGAAGACATGCGAGATATCTTGTTGCGACATTGTGCGAGGAATTCCAGCACCTCACATGTACGTCCATTTGTTTCTGGTGCAGAAACTCGTTTCCAGATTCGTTGAAAAGCACGACGTAGCAGTCCGAGTTTTCAATCTCCTGCTGCAAAGCTGCTTGAAAAAAGGGTCTAAGCCCGTGGCACGCTATGTAAGAGCATTTCTTTTCTCCGCAGGAAAAAGCTTTTGCCAGCTCGCTGTCCGGGAACATGCGTCTGAACAGATCGGCGGTTTGTGACGACGACCTGTATGAATAATGGCTGGTAACCACCTTCAGAGTCCACAAGATTTCAGCGTCTATGACCATCTCATACGTCTTACAAGCACCCTCTAAATCCATTGCCTGCGATGAAACCGCGCGGGTGGGTCTTTCGCTTGTGCTAGCACGCCGTTCGTCTGTCCTCGGAGCAAGGTAGTTTAGCACCGCGTTTCCTGCCGCCGCCTTCATTACGCCACTGTGCTTCGCACTCTTCATGTGGCTCTTGAGAGCCGACTCACCCATTGCCGCAAAGTCGAACGTTTTTCCGCATGGTTTACATGTGGCTCGGTGCAGATCGATCGTGTCCGGCGCAACCCAGTTCTTGTAGCTGTCGTTGCTAAGCCACATGCTTTGAAATTTGCACTTCCCGGGCATTATTCCGATGTTTCTCAGATGATCTCGCTGACAAAGACGGAGGTTCACCTTTAAACTCCCGTTGTGCACAGGCGTCCATCACAACACAACACACGTGCACCACACACTCGATACCAAATACAAAGCGCCATGCATTGAACATGGCATAGTAGAGACACAAGAGAATACCGATCGGACTCCTGCCAATGTTGCCAGCAGCTCAACGAGAATCCGCTATCCATGTAGCGCTAATGTCTGTGTACAAATTTACCAATAAAATTACTGCGGGGGAGTCAATTGTGAAGCGTCAGATGGCTGTTAT
The DNA here is from genome assembly GCF_013339745.2 of Dermacentor silvarum. Lineage (NCBI taxonomy): Eukaryota > Metazoa > Arthropoda > Arachnida > Ixodida > Ixodidae > Dermacentor > Dermacentor silvarum. The sequence continues at coordinate 261,835,212 of NC_051154.1, read as the reverse complement.
TAGAACTGGAACTTCTGGTATCGAGCAGTACAATGTTTTTTTCTTTTTTTTTTACTTTCAGCTCTGATGGTAGCACAACGGTAGCGGATATTCGTGAAAGTGCTGGCTACATAAACAAAGGCACTGAGCCTCAGTGGTAAAGCTGCTCCACTATAGCTCTCTTTAGCTTCACCTCGCGTGCAAGAGGCAAAGTGGGACAAGGCAGACCGATGAGCGAGGAGTGAAAGAACGATAGGGTGATGAAAGCAGCGTAAACACTGCCAGCCGAGCCAACACCGAAGCGCGGCACGCATCTCTCGCTTCGTTCGCGGTTTGACGCGGTGAAGCCTTTTATTTTTTCCGTGCAGTTCTGCAAAACTGAACCATGTGCGCTCGCGCCGGCGTATTGTTTATGAAATGGGGAGTTTGTCAATTCCACGCCGATCTACCACAGAACGGAGGTCGCAATGTCGATATCAGAGTGCATTGCTCACGAAATTCAAGAATTTTCAAGGAGGTAAAAAAATTCCAGGACTTTCAAGGGCCTTGAAAATGCACTTTTCAATTTCAAGGGTTTTCAAGGGTTTCAAGGACCTGTATGAACCCTGGCAGTTGTGCTTAGCGGTCTGATTAGCTGCGCGAACAGAGTGCGACAGTGTTGGCCTTTCCAGACGTGCGCGCAACACAGGGTCTATAGCGGTATGCTTCGCATAACACGGGCTGGCACCGCAGCAACAGCGGGTAGCCGAGAAGTGCTGAGTCCACGTTACCGCCACGGTAACTCGTCGCACGCCGTTTACCATTCGCGGGCCGCTGTTCGACAGCGGTTTTTGCTCGCGAACGGCGAGATTTCCTTGCCGTACGTAGAGAGAATGAGACCGGGACTCTATTTTACGGCAGCCTAACCGCCGCCGATCGCTCGACGGCGCTGATATCGTCGCTAGGCTTTTTCCGGTTCACTTCAAAGTTAAAACAGACGGCGCTTCGAAACGAAATACCGACGCTCACAAGCCTCAATATTTTCTTATCGTTGCTATCGCTCTTCGCGTTGCTATCGCTCTTCGCAATAATTGTACACAGAGAAAAATATATTAGCGGCGCCGTCGGCTGCGATGCGAGCACAGCCGAGCCCCTCGTCTCCCGGATGTAGCCGTGCACTGCAGAGCCGATGTTGTCGTTGCCGGTGGCGGAGGCGCGCAGCTTCGCAGTCGTCTATTGTCCCATCGATTGTGCAGCAGGCGGGGCGCCGGCAAAACTGCCGTCTAGGAGGGGAGACCAGCCGATGAGGAGAGTAGCGAAGGAAAGAGCGAAACGAGCGAGGGCCGTTTTTCCATCATCAAACGGGTGTAACTCCGCTATTACGGCACCATTTCGAAAAATTCTCGCGGCTACATGTTCGTTGTATACTCGTGCACAACTGCAACACCACAACTAAATTTCGACCTCTGGGTGGTTTAGGGGCCCTTTAAGTTACAAATGGCAGTGGCTACTCGGTCATTATATTGTGGCACATAGGCTGTGTGCAATGTTTACTTGAATATAGAACTCACCCGCAGCTGTTTGGGGACAACATCAAATTTTATTTCTGTACAGAAACTTATGTTCCCAACACAACCAAGCTTGATGTAATATGCTGACAGGTGAATTTTTCTTAATGGTAAAGCGAGTACTCTTACTTAGTAACTTCTTTTATTCAAAGTGAATATTTCCTTCATAATGTGTAATGCCTATATAAGATGCTCATCTTGTTCCCATCAAAGGCAAACATTACCGACATTATGGTGAGCTATATATGGAGACCTATATATAGATTCCAGCAAGGGTGGTGTGCCATGGATCAACCACAAATGTTACAGGTGGCCATTTGTCATTTTATGTGCATGTACATAAAGATTTCCTTTGATGGGAACAAGATGAGCATGCTATTACTATGAACAAAAAATAAAGAATGCCAAATTTTCTCGTTGTTTACTGACCAAATATGTACTTATAAAATAAGAAACGACTGTGGCTTTCGATTAAGACATGGCAAGCTCACAGAAAGAAACTACATACTGATGTCATCATCACCATCTCTTCCTACAGTTTTGACCAATTTTCCGAGCAGTTTCACTTTCTGCTGTTCAATTTCAATCATTTCATAGTGTCTTTTTTTCCCGTTTTCTTCCTGCTTTTCTAGTGCCGAAATGAACCGGTCAAAAGTTGTTTTGTGGCGTCTCGTCTCGGCGTTTTGCTTGTTTTCTTGGCCACGGTGGTTGATGCCTCGCTGGCTTGGCATCCACTTGGTTCTGCTGCAGGTTCATCTGCTAAGCTGAATTAAAGAAAATCAAATTTTTTTAGTAGACTTGAAGCACGACATTGACTTAGGAGACAGGGAACCAGACACAGACAAGTGGTAACTTCAAATTATCTTATTCTGAGAAATACCACTTTTATATACCGTAAAATTCCGAGCAAGCGCCCCCCCTCGAGCAAGTCGAAATTACCGGCAATGTTAGGGGGGGCGCTATCCCGGAACGGCACCAAAATTCAAGATGGCCACGACAAAATTTTCCCGCAAAAAAAAAAGAAGCGCAGTGGAATAGCATCAAAATTTTATTGAACATGAACTTTATTAAGCCAAAGATTTGTTAGTGGTGTTTATCACTCTCAACACCACCGTTACTCAAAACCACCAAAACAACTACAGAAAGCGCATCGACGCTGCACCGGCGCGTCGCCGCGACCGGCGACGCGAACATTGGTTATGCAGCTTCTATTCCAGGCAAAATTATGTCCGCGAGAGTAAATTGACGCGTAGTGTTCACTTTATTAAAAACCATGTCCACGGTGAAATGTTTAGCACTAATGAGAGTTCCGATACAAGTGAAGCTCAGCTGCAGTGCATGGCTACCGACGGCGGACAGCGAACCGCGGCTCGGCCATGCTCGCATCGCAGCTGCTTGCGCCGCAAATATCAGCACGTTTTCTTCATCGTGTGAAATTATTGCGAGGAGAGGGTAAAGCGGCAACGACGGTAACAAAACATTGCTGCTTGGGAGCGTCGGCGGTTCGTTCTGAAGCGCCGTCTGCTACAGATTCGAAGTGAACTGAAAAAGGCCTAGCGACGATATCGGTGGCGAGTGATTAGCAGCGGTGAAGCTGCCGGCGATGCCATAGCGTAGCCGCGACCACTCCTCAGTCACCGAGTGGTCACGTCACTGTGCCGCAGGGAACTCCTTTGTGCCGTGTGAGAGGCAGATCTCGCCGTCGGCCGGCGGTCCGTGAACTACAGACCGCCAGCCGCAGTTCGCCCCGATGCACTCGCGTGCCCACTGGGGCGCCCGGGTACGACCATGATTCGATGAAATGGCTCATCCGGGCGCCCGACACGCACCGGTGCGATTTGCCGAATTTGCCATCATTTTCGTGGACTGGATGTGGCAGGCCAGTGTTGGTGCGGAGCGGGGGGTGGGGGGGGGGGGCGCTTTCCCGGAACGGCGCGGAAATTTGAAATTAGCAGTGAAGTTAGGGGGGGCTCTTGCACGGGTGGGGGTGCTTGCTCGGAATTTTACGGTATATGTATACAGTTAAACCTGCATATAATGAACCTCAATATAACGAATTTCTGGATATAACGAAGTTTTTCTATTCCCCGCCGTTACTCCATAGAAGCACATGTATTTGAGACCTCTACGTAACGAAGTGGCAGTAGGAGACCCCCTCGAAATAATGAATTTTCCCCGCCGACAACCTAGAGATTATGCCCCAAATTTTGTCATTTTTGTGCGAGCAGCAACCGGAAACACCTTCTCCGCCGCGACGGAATGCGAAGCGGCGGCATCGCGATTGGCGTGCTCGAATTCACGGCGACTGCGAAGCGAGCGCACGAGTGCATGTGTGCGGGGCACACATGCACTCCTAGCCCGCCAAGCCGGCACTCTCCTTTTCCAGTTGATGTTGCCAAAGAAAAAAAAACATTTTTTTTTTCATCCCAAAGGAAGAAGAGACGTGCTGTTCGTCTCATCTGGGATGGAATAACCTGAGAAGCTGATGAAAAGCCGGTTGCAATCCCGACATCATTGACCCTGGACCCAATCGAACATTTTAAGTGTATTGCACTTTTGATTGAGCCTGTACTATCCGAACTCATTGAGTGTTATGCATTACATGCCCGGCGAACCTTCTTCAAGACTTGAAAGTGCTTTGTATGGTCTTTTAACCTTATTTTGAACTCGCCAGTTTAATGTGGTGAACTCATAGTGGACAGGGCGCAGAACATTTGTGTAATGATAAGTGTTGTGTGGCGTATGCTCAGTGAACTTTGCCTGCAGCTTGACAGTGCAATATCGTGAACGCACGATGTGTGTGGTGTTTAGACCATACGTGTGAAATGTGTTGCACACTAGCAGCACTTTTTCCCTCCGAAAAGCTTTTTATGAAAAGGGGCTTTTGTCACGTGTGTAGTGTGTGGCACAGTGCAGTGGATGGGGAAAGAAAATAAGCAGACGACAAAGAGTGCACGCACGGAAGCGAATTAAATGCTGGATGGAAGATGATGACAACGAAGTGCATCCGGCACAAGAACGCGCGGTGCAAGACAAAATAAAAAGGAAAAAGAATCCAATCGGGTCCAGGACCTAACCTGACCCGACCCTCCTGCCAGCCTGTTCAAGGGCGTCGCCACTCCACCCATCACGGACTGCTGCCCGAAGCCAGCGAACTCCTGCGCCCGTATGCAGAGCACGAGCAGTCGGGCTATGGGCCCGAGTTTGCACCCATCTGCCTGGTTAGAATGCCACCTCCAACTGCACGTGCCGCCAAGCCGCCTGCATCGCCTCTTCAAACCGGAGCTACCGCACTCTGGTCGCCCATTCATCCGCCGACCATATCGACCTTCTGGTGAGACCAACGCGCCGCTTCTTTTGTCACCTCATCTCCGCTACTCCACGTCGAACTGTTGTGCACACTCACACGCATGACCCGCCCTAACTTGCGTACTGTCGGTACTTTTATAGCTTTGTAGTTTCTTGTTGTGAATTGTTCATTGGCGGTTTGTTTTGAGTTTCTTTTTAAACTAGTTCTATTAAAAGCATTGTGAGCGTTTTTGAAACAAACGGCTCTGTCCTCAATTGGTTCTCGGAGGCTCCGCCTCAGGGAACCACCTGAAACTATGGCAAAGAAAAGAACCTGCATCACATATGCATATCCTGTTATTTAATGTTAAAAAACACCTTTTGTGCAGATAATACTAACGTGCCCAAAAGGCGTAAAATTTACACAGGATTGAGAGACATCGTTATTGGCACTGCGTCACACAACCTGCTGACCTGTCAACTGTATAATTCTCCCTGGAAGGGGAGACTGGCTAGTCCACATAAAACAATATTCAACCATAATGATGGAATTGTAGCGCCCGCATCTTCTACTACACCAGGGGGCGCTCACAGCAACAGCAAGGAAGGAAATAAAGCTGGTAGTGGGGAGTAAGATCCAGTGACCAGCTCAGCAGCTTACGTGTCGGTCGTTTTTACTTTCAAGCTCCAAAGTGGTGACCCAGACGTGAACATGACCGAACCTAGCAACAAAGCTGCACATAAAGGCCTCGCCTCCCCAATATCGCGGAGGTGCAATTTCAGCTACCACCTTTTTGGACGCAGAATCCCTAGGTGTGGTTTCTACAGGCCGAAGCGCAATTCCACCTGCACCGGATCACTTCGCAGACGACTTACTATTACAAGGTGATATTGTCACTATCACCTGAAGTAGTCAACAACCTCACCGTCCTCACCCAGCCTTTGGGTGGCAACGCGTAAGATGGCCTCAAGGAAAAGATCCTGACGACGCATGCTGTACCTTCAGAATGTACTCGCCTGCAACAACTCTTGACCAGCGAAGAACTTAGCGATAGACGCCCCTCCCAAATGCTGTAATGGATGCGGCAGCTCTTGGGAGAAGGTAATTTTAACACCCACAGCGCTCGGCTTTGTCAGGATATGGGGGAGGCCGCCAACGGCCCTCTGCCTCAACACACCGAGCGTCGCGGTTGGCGCATGCCTGCGCATCAACTGCGGTCGGTAAAAGCTCGAGGAAACAATAGACGACAACCACGTGTACACTTGGAAAGCATTTATTACGACTGCAACTAACACTTCGAGCAGGCCAGCTAGCTATAGTTGAAATGAGGGTTCCCTCGAAGAGAATAATACACTAGGTAAAGAAGGGCTTCCGACTTACCAACTGGGGAAATACGGGCGGCCGCGGCAAGAACGCGGTTGACTAACCACGTGCGGGAATACGGGAGCAGTGGAGGAGACTTACGCCATCGCCGCTTGCTGGGGACCAAAAGCCCCGGGCGATATCAGCGAGATCTCACGTGACCCACCCGGTGGCGCTGATAGCGCTTGCGATTCCCGCGCGCCGCCCGCATTTTTTTTTTACACTCCGTCGCCGCTTGTTCCCTTCCTTCGTCGCGGCTCGCAGTCGTCTCTCCTGTCCCCGGCGTGCGCCGGTCGCGACCGCCCCGCCTCGTTCTGGGCTCGGTCCAATGGGCGCGGGACTCCGCGGCCACGTGCCGGTCTACGTACGAGACCGGTTCGAAGGGAGGGGGTGAGATCGCACCGCCGGGAAGCCGCCTGGCCTTCCCGAGCGGGAGAACGGTGCAAGGAGCGTCTGCTCTACTCGCGTCTCCTGGCGCGCCTCTGGACGTGCAGAATTATCGGTTTCCATAATTCCCACAGCTTAAGGAACTTTTCCTACAACGCCTTACCCAACCAGTTCACCTTGTCCTTGCCGCAGCTGATGACACGACGCTAGACCACCTGGCTGAGCTCAACGATAAGATCCATGAGGCTGCCGCTCCTTCGGTTTCTATCATCGCGACTGCGCCTGAGCCCTCAGCCGTCGCCCAGCTTGATGGATGCATTTACAACCTCACGCTGCCATTGCTTCACTTCACGGGCCCACACGACGCCAGCGCTCTTCAAGTTCACTAGAACTGAGGGGTCCTTGCCGCGGACTTGAAGAGTGCTGGCGTCGTCTGGGCTCATGAAGCGAAACAATAGCAGCCTTGAGGTCCTCAATGTGCGCTTAGAGTTGGGCGACCACTGAGGGCTCAGCCGTAGTCGAATTTTCCAGTTTTATCAATATCCTTATAAGCAATAAACAAAGGAAATTAACCATCACCATCAGCTGGTTTTATACCTGATTACAAATATTTGGAGTGTATGAAATTCAATTTTTGCTAGTTGCACTGAACTCAGCTAATTCTGACTGCCATATAACCTAAAGTAGAAGCACATGTTTTTTTCCTCAGAAGACTCAGCTTTGATTTATATAGATCAGTTTGTATCACTCATGGAAGTGTTTTGCATTGTTGAAAAATAATGTCTTGATGAGCTTTTCTAGACTAAAGTTGTGTCATGTCTTGAAGAGAGTTTCTTTGTTACTGGAACATTATTTTCTCCAAATGTCCAAAAAAGCAAGGGGTACTTACCTATGAAGAAATTCAAGGCTCGCCATATTTGATGATCAAGCAGTAGTGGACAGAAACAGGTATTCAATAGCCAGCTTCAAGCCAATGCTGGGTATTATAAGCTCCCTATCCACAAAGACATGGCAGGTGTATTAAAAGATGGAATGACCTGGAAAAAAAGCAAATTTAGAGTGAAAAACATACAATTTTATTGTTGATACAACTTGAGCAGTATGTGTTATTCATTTATTCTCCAGAACTTAATAAGAAAGGACCTAAACCAGGCAACTTCAATAAAATTTGGCTGTATCATATTACAGGCAGATGAGAAAATAGTTATTCTGGAAGTGGGGGTGTGCAAAAAAAAATCACATACAAATATTCAGCTAAGAGCTCTTGGAACATTGAAAATCCTCTCGAAGTTCGCTCTTATCTGCCCTCATCAACACTGACACTCAGCTACCAACCAAGAACGCAAAACTTACAGTAAGCTGAAGAAAGCGCTCATGCCTGTTGCACAGCGCACCACACGAGTCACTGATGACAGTACACCTATAGCAGGAATGTGCACCGATCCTGTGAGTAACAGTGTTCATGAGACTACGGTTTTATATGTCGCTCTTAAGCGGTGTGATCCTTGATCAGCTGATGTGATCCTTGGCCAGGACTTGTTATCTCCAAACTTTACACTTATAGACTGCGCGAACGATGCTCTTCACCTAGAGTTCCCATCTGAACATTGACATTGTTTGAGATCGCCTGAAACACCTGTACTGCATCGATTTCGTTCACTCACCGTCCCAAGCTGCAACCTACGTCTCTTCGACGCCCTCTATTCGTGTAACAATATTCCATTAGCTTGAAGACATTTCACGTTTCCTTTTGTGAACTTTTGTGGCAATGGTGTGCTTGAGCAACGTACCGGTGATGTTAGGGCCAAGAAACTAAACGAGAAACCACATTAGATCATATCTATAAAGGCTCTACTGCGTGAGGTAAATCCTCGAACTACAGATTTTTGTCTCTTTCACTCCTTGATTTAACATAAGTGGCAGCATGATGATTACCAGGGCTTCCACTTAAAAACTAGTTTAGAGGAGTCTTTGGAACACAAAACTTTGAATTTTATTGCGCTATAGATCAGACATACAATTTTTTTTAGGTAGTTGGAGCATTAGCTTATAATTTTGGAGATGTGTTTCACTAGATGAAGTAGATCTTCATCGTGTCCGGTGCGCTCACTTGGCTTGCTCACTGACAATGTGAAGTTCAAACAAGGAGGGCTTATGGGTGTTCTCATGTTTGTCCTGAACCCTGCTACATGATAAAGAATGTACAAGTTATTTTGCTAAAATCATTGCAAAATTTTCTCATGTACTGAAATTCACAATGCATATATGTATACAGTCAAACCTCAATATAACGAAGTTGTACTTGAAGCGAAAAACTTCATTATATTGTTATGCCGTGTCACTGTCAGTGAAAAGTGAGGGAAGCGAGAGAAGAGAACGAGGAAGACGACGTTGCTACTACGATTGATACCAGCCAGCATAGCCCAAGGAGCTACATCTTTGTGCCTTAATCGTCTTGTGCCTTAATCGGCTTAACCGATTGTGCCTTAATCGGCTCTACTCCCTGGTCTTCGCCGCAGCCGCCGCCTTGCCGGACTTCCGCCTTCGCCGATCGAGATGATGTCCCAACTCTAGACCTCTGATGCATCGAGGGGGGGGGGGGCAACTCCTACGGCTCCTACAGGTCCTTGGGTGTACTACCGAGTGCCTCCACACTTTGGTGGGACCTCAGGGGAAGACGTTGACGAGTGGCTCAAGAACTATAAGTGGGTGAGCAGAAGCAACGGCTGGGACTCGGCAGCGCAACTCGGTCATGTTGTATTTTCGCTGACGAACACTGCTCTGATGTGGTATGAAAACCACGAGGACATGTTCACCACTTGGGACCGTTTTGTTGAGGAAGTACAGAAGTGCTTCGGCGATTCTAACGCGAAGAAGAAGTGAGCGGAGCAGACATTGGCTCAGAGGGCACAGCTTCCAGGGGAGACATGTACCACATATATAGAAGAAATTTTGAAGCTGTGCAAGATAGTGAATCCTAGGATGACTGAAGAGGACAAGGTTGGACACGTTCTGAAAGGGATAGCCGAAGACATGTACAATTTCTTGATTGGTAAAGAAAACCTGAACTCCGTGTCTGACGTGATACAGCACTGTCGCACATTCGAAACACTGCAGATGTGACGGATAGCTCCGAAATTTGGCCGTCTGTCAAACGTCCCAACAGTGGCTAGTGTTGACACTGTGTCGCCTAACGACCTGTCGTCGACAATACGCCAGATTGTACGGGAAGAATTGCTTCGATGTCAGCAAATCTCTCACTGCCCCAGCGCCTTTCAGGACGGCTATGCAAGACAGACAGCACGTGCGCGAACGCCAGCTGCTCCGGCTCCATGGCAGCCATCAGTTAACGCAGCAGACGTCGATGAATGCCAAGGCACACTGCGATCACATGAGTACTCTGATCGGACCCCCTCCAATTACGAACGGCGTTTTCGCTCACCTCGTTTCACTCAACGAACGTCGGCTGCCTACCGTCCCCATGAAGAGCGATACTACTACCCAATGCCTTCTGACAGGACTGGTCACTCCGAGCTGCCACGGGTGTCTCGACCTCTGCCGGTGTGTTACAGCTGTGGCGTCCCGGGTCACATCTCGCGATTTTGCAACAACCCCCCTACATACCAGCGAGATCCCTTGCTCATGTCTCCCCAGCCTTTCGACCGCCCGTTCTCAACGCCACGGACACCACGCAAGCCCACCAGTTTACGCTACCCCTCACCGGCCTCTGATCGAAGCTTAACGCCGCCACCAGCCCCACGTGCTCGACGATCCCCATCGCCGCGGCGACGTACGCAGTCACCGCCGCCGGAAAACTAGTCGGCGCGGCCAATGGGGGTGAGGCCGCAAGATACCAGACACTTTCGATAGATATACCCCCATCAGTGTTTATAGTGAAGAACAAAGTTCATGTACTTGTTGATGGCGTAATTAGCATGGCACTTTTGGATACAGGCGCGACAATTTCTGTAATGAGTGTGAATTTTAAGAACCTTCTTGGAGTGAAAGTTATGTTTTGTATAAGCCGTGGTGCGACATTCCGTGGTGTGAGCAGTGATGCGTTGTGTCCGGTGGGAGTTTGCACTGTGGACGTGTCTTTGTGCGGCAAGGTGTTTCCCACAGAATTCGCGGTTATTGCACGATAGACGCATGACGTTATTTTGGGAATTGATTTTTTGCGGGAGTGTGGGGCAACTGTTGAATGTAGAAGTGGGCACCTTTCCGTGCATGGTAGTTTCCCAGCTGCGCTATTGGAAAATTCAGCCCGTGATGAATGCATCTTTTTTGTGTCCGAGGACACAGTCGTTCCTGCCTTCTCTGCTGTGTACGTGCCAGTAATCTGTTGTAGTAATGACCTTGCCATGTTCGACGCGACGCTTGAACCGATTCATGCGACCTGTGTGAAAAAGAACATTTTAGTTCCCCATTGCGTGATGTCTGTAGTTGAGGGCTGCGCAAGTGTGTGGACAATCAACAGTTCAATGGAGCCTGCAGTGTTGCCTCGTGGCATGAAACTTGCCGTCTTCAAACCAGAATCCTCTACGACGCTGGTTGCACTTGTTGATGCTACAGGCGAGAATGAACATCTCGGTTCTCAAGGTTCAGCCGATTCACAGCTTCTACAAATGATCAGCAAGTCACTCAGCCAAAGCGAACGTGACACACTCCTGGGCGTTCTCTCCAAGCACTTGAAAGTGTTCGACTTTTCAAAAAGCGGCCAAATGCCTTTAATTCCAGCGTCTCGAACACGTCATCGGATTAATACCGCTTCAGTGCATCCCGTACGGCAGAAACCTTACAGGGTAACACCATCTGAGCGCAACATCATCAACGAGCAAGTGCAAGAGATGCTAGGAAAGGGAATAATTCAAGAATCCGCGAGTCCCTGGGCTGCTCCCGTCATTCTTGTGAAGAAGAAAGATGGTACGTGGAGATTCTGCGTTGACTATCGCTGACTGAATTCCGTAACCAAGAAAGACGTCTATCCGCTGCCCCATATTGATGACGCCATCGACTACCTGCACTCCGCTTCCTACTTTTCTTCTGTGGATCGGAGAGCCGGTTATTGGCAAAATCCGATGCAACCAAATGACAAGGAAAAAACGGCATTTGTTACGGCGGACGGGCTGTACGAATTCAACGTCATGCCGTTCGGATTGTGCAATGCACCGGATACATTCGAAAGGTTCATGGACACTATTCTGCGTGGTTTAAAATGGCAGATTTGTATGTGCTACCTTGATGATGTCGTGATTTTTGGACGCACATTTCAGGAGCACAACATTCATCTCAATATTGTACTCGACTCTATCGAAAAAGCTGGTCTTGAGCTGAATTCAAAGAAATGTCATTTTGGCGAGTGCCAAACAGTGGTGTTAGGACATCTCGTCGATAAAGATGGAGTTAGACCAGACCCACAGAAGACGGCAGCCGTTGAATCATTCGAACAACCTCAATCTGTCAAACAGCTTTGTAGCTTCGTAGGCCTCTGCTCATATTTCAGGCGGTTCATACCCGGTTTCGCGGATGTCACTCAACCCTGACGAATCTTCTGCGTAGGAACACTTCGTTTCAGTGAACTCCCGAGTGTGAAGCCGCTTTTCGCCAGCTGAAGTTTTTGTTAACTTCACAGCCAATACTCCGGCACTTGGATCCTTCATCTCCAACGGAGATTCACACAGACGCAAGTGGCGGCGGCATCGGTGTCGTTCTCGTTCAGCGCTCTAGAAACAAAGAACATGTCGTCGCGTACGCAAGCCGTTCTTTAAGCAAGCCGGAACACAACTACACTGTGACGGAACAAGAATGCCTAGCGGTAGTATTTGCCGTGCAGCGTTTCGCTCGTACGTATATGGTTGCCCGTTCACCATCGTCACAGATCACCATTCTGTGTGCTGGCTGGTCAATCTTCGTGACTCATCCGGTCGCCTCGCGCAATGGGCCGTTGGTCTACAGGAATATGTGTTCACTATTTCGTACAAGAGTGGTCGTCGACACGCTGACGCGGATTGCCTTTCTAGGATGCCACAACGTACGACGAACTGTGAAGCCGACAACTTTGACCACCTTATCACTTCGCTGTCGCCTGACTTTCCCGATGCCTTGACATTCGCCGCAGAGCAGCGCAAAGACCCAAGCTTGAATGCTTATTTCTCTGCCACACAGGGGCCTATATCCGAAGGCCGATTTTGCGTCCGAGATGGTCTTCTTTACAAGAGGAACTTATCAACGACGGGCGCCCGTTTTCTATTGGTGGTTCCGCAGTCTCTTCAAACATCTGTTCTGTGCGTTACGCACGATGACCCGACCTCTGGTCACTTCGGGACCGCGCGAACACTTAGTCGCACAAAGGAACGATTCTACTGGCCTCAAATGCGCAAAACAATTGACACCTATGTGGCCAGTTGTACACAGTGTCAGAGCCACAAGTGACCTGGCTCAGCTCCAGTCGGTTACCTACAGCCAGTAAAGCCCCCCAGTTCCCCTTTTGAAAAAGTCGGCATAGACCTGATCGGGCCGTTTCCGCGATCTTCAAGAGGAAACCGGTGGATAATTCTGTGTGCCGACTACCTGACGCGGTATTGTGAAACCGCAGCCATTTCCTCTGCCACTGCTGCACAGGTTTCTGATTTTATGCTGCATTCAATCATACTCCGACACGGGCCACCTCGCGTCATAATAAATGACCGTGGTCGCCAATTTATTGCCGATGTTGTGGAAGAATTGCTGCGTTCGTGTGCTTCCAAGTTCCGACACTCAACAGCTTATCATCCACAAACTAATGGTCTCACCGAGCGCACAAACAGAACGTTGATCAACATGTTATCAATGTACGTTGCTTTGGACCACAAGAACTGGGATGAAGTATTACGGTTCGTGACGTACGCTTTCAACTCTGCGAAACACGAAATGACCGGTTTCAGCCCTTTGTTCCTACTTTACGCATGCGAACCTCGTCATACGCAGGACACTATCTTTCCTTTTGTGATCCATGACGATTTGTCCATCGCAGAGACATTGTGTCGTGCAGAAGAGGCACGTCAACTTGCTCGCTTACGTACATTGGCCGCGCAAGACCACTCTAAAACACGCTATGACAGTCAACACCAGCATGTTACCTACATTCCCGGTGACCTCGTGCAGGGTTTGTACAGGTTTCCAAGAAAAAAATTCAAGGCCTTTTCAAGGACCTTTCAAAAAATTTAAATATTTAATACAGTAGTTCACACACGTTACATTTTATTGGACAGAACAAAGGAAAGTTTTTGACTAAGTGCACGTACAGTTTCATTCGACTAGATGAAATTCTGAAGCTCAGGGCAGGTCGTTCAGTTGCTTTTCTATTTGCGTCTTAATGCTGCCGAGTTCTTCAGCCTTTGCTATTGTGGTCTTTCTCAAGCTGTTTCATTTCACCACGTGCGAGATGTCACCGGTTCTCTCAGCCTTTCTTTCTGCATATCCACCTGCAAAGGCCGTTAAATCGGCAAAGACTGCCTCAAGCTTCTTTTTCGTAGTCTGCAACCCTTCAACTTCTTCCATGATTGTGCGCCTTTTTGTCTGCTTTGAGTTTTCCTGGTGCCATTTCTTTACGGATTCCAAGTGTGCACCGTAATGCTGCCTCGCTGCAGACACAGCTATTCTGAGTTCTTTTGTTATAGGAACATTCAAAATTCCACCTGCCCTGTCCTCTGCGTCACATATGATACACTGTGAAATGTATGACAAACCTTTCAGATTCTCTACGGAGATCTGGCAGTTGACGCTGAACCCCCGTACGACAGTTGATTGCCCATGGCTCAAAACAAGCAACAGCCTGACTGCTTTCCACAGCTCTTTGTAGGAAAGATTAAAGCTCAGGTGGTCATGAAAAAAACTCATCTAGCCTGCTAAGGCTCCTCAAATTTTCGCGCGGTGGGGGTCCGATGTATCCGGTGCAAGCCAAAGTTTGTAATCGTCGTTGCTAAGTCAGGCGCTTTGGAATTAACATTTCCCAGGCATTATTCTGAACCATGCGCACCACAACCGAAACGGGGGAAAAGCAAACAAAGCGTCGACGACACCGGAGCGCGCACGCAGATAAACAAAGCACAATGTGGCCAACAGACAAGGCTCAGGCTATGAGGCTGTACCTGTTTTTAGTGGGTTGCAAACACATTCCGCGCAAGGCGAACCCCCCCCCCCCCCCCGCCCCCCAAAAAAGTTAAATACTACCAAATTCAACTGTTAAGATTCATGTAACTGCTTTTTCGCTACAAATAAGCATGATGGCACAATTTGTATTTTTCCCGAGGGGGTCGAGACTCACTAGCCTCATTGTGGCCAGCAACTTATGGCTTTTGGCCAACCCCGAAGTCGAAGAAAGCCAGAGGGAAAAAAAATAAAAAAGTGCGCGACGGATGCGCTCGCTTCTTCCTCGAGCAGGAAGTTTGACTTCGCGGTCACGCGGAAAGCAATGAAGTTTGCCGGGACCACCCTCAACCGCCATATAATGTGTCGCACTGTCGGACCCCGTGAAAACCCCAAGAATTCAAGGGTTTTCAAGGACACAAAAGAAATTCCAGGACTTTGAAGGCCTTGAAAACGGAATTTTCAATTTCAAGGGTTTTCAAGGATTTCAAGGACCTGTGCGTACCCTGTATATACTAAAACTTGTTAATTTTAGCAGCACTAGTGCCTCTGCAGAGCCCTTCAGCGCAAGGGCTGTGAGGCATGTGCTCTGTAAGTGACTGCATTGCAGCTACAGCCTCAAAGGAGAGGTTGTGCTACGAATAGCCTGGCCAAATGATTTCTATGGTATTCGTTCCTCCTAAGAACTTGAGTAGTTTTAAAATTAAATAGAGGGTCATTGCTTCAAAAGAACACTGGGTGCAAAGGTATAACGGTATAAAGAAGGGAAGAACTTTTTTCTCTCCTCTTCTAATAATGGGCACTGAACGAGAACATGAAGGACTGTAAGTCTACTGCCACACCTATTGCATGTCGGAGGGTTAGTTCCAGTTCAAAGATACAAATGAGTGCTGTAGGTGTGCCCAATTTTTAATCTACAGAGCAGTACTTCCTGGTGTCTTGTTGTTTTTTCAGAGATCCAGTTCCCTATTTTAGGTTTTATTAAGTGCAGTTTATTCGATACCTGAGAGTCCCACTGCCTCTGCCAATATTTCCCCAGTTTATATCGTAAAGATGGCTTAAGGTCTGTGTACGGTATGGGTATATTATTATTTGTATCACAAAAAGCTACAGATGTAGCCCTTTCGTCAGCAGCTACGTTGCCCTCTAGGCCTCTATGGCCAGGCACCAAACAAAGAACAATTATTTGGTTCGACATGTATGCTGAGCATAGAAGGTTGTAGACTTCATTAAGGATAGTGTTTTTGCAATTTCGTAGACTTGATATGCCACGGACAACGCTTAATGAATCTGTGTATATGACAGCCTTTATTATACCAGTTTCTTTTATATGTTTCACAGCAGAGAGGATCGCGTATGCCTCCGCTGTGAAAATGCTGGTGTTTGGATTTAATGCACCGGACGTTGAATATGACGGTCCGAGAGCTGCATAAGCTACACCATAAGTAGACTTTGAAGCGTCCGTGTAAAACTCCGCGCAGGAGTACTTCGCTTAGAGTTCGAGAAAGTGTGAATGTATATGCACCTCAGGCGCATGTTTTGTTATTGTGACAAAAGACATATCATATTGGATAGTCTGCCATTCCCAAGGTGGTGCATGAGAAGTGGGAGTCATTAGGACTCTTTCTCGATGTTGAATACCGGTTTCATTAGGCAGTTGTTCTAAGCGCACAGACAGAGGAGTTCGAACAGATGAACGGTTACGGTAAAGCCTTACAGAAGACAAGTCAAGTAAAGTTGAGTAACACGGATGTTCGTTATTCGATTTACATTTCAAGAAGTACGACAAGCTTAGATATGTTCTGCAGAGGTGTAAGGACCATTCGTTCGCCTCGACATACAGACTTTCCACAGGGCTTGTCCTAAATGCGCCTGTTGCCAGTAGAGATAGGCATAACGGCTCACTTCAGTGAGCGGCTTGGAACGGTTCAGCTCGCGGAATTGAACCGCTTCATTTGAACGGCTCACCGGTTCACTTAAACGTGTCCCCTGTGTTATGCATATTCTATAGTTATTTAGCTTTGAAAAAAAAAACGATTTATGCATGATTGAATAGCCATGTCATTGGTATTTTCACTATGTTTAGAGATTATTTTCACATATTTTAAAAGCATGAATTTTTAGTTGTAATGAAACTTTCTGTTCTCATATTAAGGATAAAAAGCTTATAATACTGTAGCAGGCAGAATGCGACGTACTAAATTTCTCAGAAAAAACGTAACTTCTTCGTCATTACAGGAACTTTTCTGTTTTTCTGGTACTTTAAAACCAACTTTGGTCAAAATAAGAACACAAAATTATTGTACGTTATCTTTCAACTTTATTCATTTATTCTCATACGCATGCTCACTATAATATCAGCTGTAACGCCATGCAAAATGAATGTCGAAATCATCTCTTCTCTCATTATCTGAGGGAGGCTGTGGGTTCGATTCCCACCGCCGCCGGGCACCCACTGGTTCAAAAGGGTACAAGCGTACCCCGGCCTGGCGTTCGGATTCCTTCAGGGGTGATACGCTTGGGAAAGGAGCCTGCGCCCTCAATTCCCGTCGAAACCAACGTGAGCACGGAAAACAGCAAATGAATGTCGAAATCATCTAAGTACAATACAAAAATCATACTGAAGATCCACAAGACTACCGCACGTGCCTTTCATTTTTTTTTTCTGTTGAGTGCACGCGCGACACTGGCGATCATGCCATCCTGCGCCAGGACAAAAAAAGAAAAAGAAGAAATGAAGTTCTATTACAACACAACAGATCATTCGCCTCATTTTATTGACGTGCTAATGATACACGCTCAGAAAATGCAATGAAGTGGATGCCATGGGCGACATTTTAATGACTACGCTAATTAGCAGAAATGAAGACCAGGACGTAAACTGTATGTTCACCTGAGACACGGAAGACCATCTTCGAAGTGTTGTTGCACCAGCGCACAATGTGCGATCGGTGAGAGTCGTGAGACATCGTTCGAACAGCAGCAGGCAATGAACGGCACCATCCTTTGTCAATTAAGGCTTCTTACTTCTCCCTTCGGTGGCATCGGGACGCACAAAAAAACAAAGGGACTGCCGCGCACACCACACTGCGAGCAAGTACGAGTAGCACTGGTCTGCGCACGCCGGCCACCACTCGTCGGTTAGAAAACGAAATCTCGAAACCCAGCAGAAGACAAGGCTCTGATGGCACGGTCCGGCGCAGCCCACTGAACGTGATAGAACTGGCTTCCTTTCTCCGAAAGAACCGCCGCTCACTTACTGAACCACCGCTCCCTCGCTCTTCAAAAGAGCGGCTCAAAAGATCCGGCTCGCTCCTGAGCGCTCTCTAGGAACGGTTCCTCACGGCTCGCAGAACGAGAGAGCGCCGGCTTTCTCTCTCGGAAAGAACCACCGCTCACTTAGTGAACCACTGCTCGCTCCCGAGCGTAACTCCCTCGCTAGCGAGCCGGATCTTTTGAGCCGCTCTTTTAAAGAGCGAGGGAGCGGTTGTTCAGTAAGTGAGCGGCGGTTCTTTTGGAGAGAGGAAGCCGGTTCTCTCTCGAGCCGTGGCGAACCGTTCCGTCTCTTCTGCTGGGTGCGATTTCCCCGTCATCTATTAGCCGGTGTGAGAAAGCAACTGCCATCCCGCCGTTCCTCGCAAGACTCTCCTCCACACCCTCGCCTTCGGCTGTCTTTTGAGCTGCTCTTTTTGAAGAACGAGTGAGTCGTGGTTCAAGTGAGTGGCGGTTCTTTTGGATAGAGAACCGGCTCCCTTTCTCCAAAAGAACCGCCGCTCACTTTTACTGAACCACGGCTCACTCGCTCTTTAAAAAGAGCGGCTCAAAATATCCGGCTCAATCCTGAGCGACCCATCTCTAGTTGCCAGCCGTATACCTAGATTGTGAACTGGGTCGAGAATTTTGAGAGCACTATCCGATGCGGATTGGTACACCACGACTCCGTAGTCGAGGCGTGATCGTACAAGACTCTTATACAGGCTAAGCAGACACCTCCTGTCACTGCCCCAGTTTGTTCGAGAAAGTAGCTTAAGCAGGTTCATAGTCTTCAGGCACTTCGCGTTAGGATATTTCAAGTGGGGAATAAAATAAGGCTTTGTGTCCAAGATAATACCTAAAAATTTGTGTTCGCGGCTGACCGATAGTCATTCTCCATTAAGGTCAATAGAGGGTTCTGGTGATATGCCTCTCTGCTTCGAAAAGAGAACACATGTGCTTTTTTGAGGGTTAAATTTAAAACCATTTTCTTGTGACCACTTATAAAGTTTGTTTAGGCTAAGCTGTAGCTGTCTCTCGCAGATGCTAAGACTGCACGACCTAAAAGCTATCTGTACGTCATCCACATAGACTGAGTAAAAGAGTGTGCGAGGTATGATGGCATGTAAGGAGTTCATATTTACAATAAAGAGCTTATAGCTCAGCACTCCACCTTGCGGTACACCTGTCTCCTGTGTGAATGATCGAGACTGCACATTACCAACTATAACACGAATCGTTCTGTCGAACAGGTAGCTCTCAATAATGGTCAGCAAGTTGCCGCATAAACCCATTCGAGAAAGATCCCGAAGGATCCCAAAGCACCACATAGTATCATACGCCTTTTCCATATCAAGGAATACAGATACTACAAGCTGTTTGTGGATAAAGGCTTCCCGGATGTACGTTGCCATGCGAACAAGCTGGTCTGCCGTCGATCTACCTTTCCTGAAACCGTAGGTGATCACTTAAGTCTCAGCATTGTCGAGAGTACATAGGTGTGAGACCCCTGTGCCCTCCACCTTGCTACAGCATTGACGAATGAGCCGAAATGCTCTAGGTAAGTCACTGGTGGCGAACAATGCCAGCAACTCTGGATGATTGAGATCCTCATCCTAACAAGGTGTAGTGCAAGTACTTTATGAGTGTTGTTTATGTGAACGTGGACTTTTCGAGAACTTTTGAGCCTGGTGAATTTGTGTTAAAGAGAATGAAGAAAGAAGAAACAGAAGAAGGCGAGCCAGGGGCAGCTTGTGCGCTTGGCAGAGTCAAGAAAATTCAACAGAAAAGGAAGAAGAGAGGCAGGTGCTGAACGAGCAGAGAGGGGGCTCGTGACTTGGTAGATGCAGGACCAATGCGCTGTCCGTTGTTCCGGGACCTCCTGCCGCGGTACCTGAGGCGGCCCTGAGGACAACGCGCCTGCCTGTCGTTGCAGATGTGGAGTGGCGCCTGGCGTGACCCCGTTTGGAGCAGGCCTGGCTGTTGCCTGCTGGTAGCCACCTCTTGGAGCAGCTTCAGGCCGTGTCTAGGACAAATCCTGGAGATGGCCTTGCTTACTATAAGTAAGCAGCATACTATAGTTTCTGAAAAAATGCCTCATATGCTGCACTGGGGTTTCTTTGTTTCAACACACATGCCCAATAGATCAAGTAAACATATGAGCAAAATATTTCTAAGGCTACAGCATTGATGGTGTGAGATAAGATTGCCACTTTAGTTTTGTGTTTAACCAGCACACTGGGAAGAAAACAAGAAATCGGCAGATGATCGCTCATATCAGCAGTTAGCAGTCCAGCGATACAATCTGAAGAATGAATGTTCGTGACAAGGATGTCTAGCAAGGTAGCACTTTTTCTGTTAATCTTGTTGCTTCTTTGATGAGACTTGTGCAGGCAATAGAGTCCATGATTTCGGTAACTTTCTTAGCGGAAGCATCCCCTGATAACATATTAATATTCACATCCCCCCTTATGACAAAAATTTGGAGGATGCTCAAGCTTTGCCTTTAAGAGTGGAACGCGATAGCATTCAAAGATCCCTGACTGTTTGTCAGGCTTCCCGGCAACTGCAGCTTTCTTTTTCTGCACCTTCACCTCAGCGCACCGTTGCCGAAGAGGCAAGCGCCATCTGGATGGTGTTTTTGCAAGCAACACCGAATGGAGCGCGCCGCTGTATGAATGGTAAAAATGTTGCAAAAGGGGTTTGTGTTTGAGTTTCCACGTAACAAAATTATGATTTCTCGTCCAGTCGAATCCCCCCTACTACGAACACCGCTACAACAAAATTTCCACCACAACGAAGATTTTCTGATTCCTCATCAGCAGACCATAGAAAGTAATACAAAAAAAGTATCCTCATAACGAAGACGTTTTATTCGGTATTTCCACTTCAACAAACTTTTTGAGAACGAAACTGGGACTGAACTGAAATTGGAACTGCGAGTTGTCAAATTAAAAGGCCCTTCCAAAGCTGTGACGATCGTATGTCCGCTTAAGCGACGTTTTTGCGAACGATATCGAATTCAAAGTACCGATTTGACCCACTGCAATCCATAGCCACACGTGGTCATCACGCGCCTGCGCGAGACTGCATGGCATCCCTACAATTGCTGCCGTTTTTTCTGTGGTGTGTTTCCGATGGAAATGGCTACGCCAACGAACAAGCGTTGATGATGATGATTATTGTGGTTTAATGGCGCAAGGGCCAGGTGTGGCCAAAGAGTGCCAAGACGATGGTAATGGCTTGTTAGTGGTATATGAATAGTCAATTACAGTGTAGACCGCTTATAACATAAGTCGCCGGAATCGCGAATATCCGCACTATAAGCGGTACCGCACTATAACCAAAGCAACAATTTTCAAGGCCCGCACATATGCAAAACATGTGCACCGAGCTACCACGCGTATGCGACAGTCGAGGAATGCGGCTAGGACGTTTGCATTCAATTTAAAGTCGAATCTCGTTAATTCGAACCAAGTTACGCGAGGGCGCCTCCGACCGGCATTGCTCCGGCACCGCAGTAAAAGCTTAGGTGATACCCCTTGTCACGTGCGAACGAAACAAAAAAAGAAAGGAAAAAAAAAACGCGGCGGAAATTTCACCCTCACTTGAATGGCAAGGTCGCCGATTCTGCGTTGCGCCGGAACATGTGTGTACGTGCCGACATCTCAGCCACGCTACCGTAGCCACGCGTAGAAAATGGCAGTGAACCCTTGTTTCTCCTTTATGCTTCCTCTGCTTTTTAGTCACGTGTTGACCGTGCACGCTGCGGCTACGGCGCGGAGGGAAGCCGCAGCGCTGTCCCAGGCCGGCCAACGAAACTGCCCACGCCAGCAAACGCCCGCTTCCTGACAACGGCAGAAAACGAAACTTCGGGGAGCTGGCGCCGGGCCAGCTGGAGCAGCGGCGCCTGCACGGCGGCGGGTGCGCGCAGTGACAGTCGAAAGTGAGGGAGCTACGAGGGAGGGCGAGGAGAGCCACCAAAGCGGCGGAGTTGTGGAGGCGAAATCCGCTTCCCTGCCGCCCTCCTCCCTCACATTCCGCGGTCTCCGCGTGCGCCCTTCGCTGTGCCGTGCCGACGCCGCCCGCTCCCTGAAGTTTCGTTTACTGCCATTATCGTGAAGCGAGCGTTGGCCGGCGTTGGCAGTTTCGTGGCCCTCGCTCGCTATGCGTGCCATGATATTTTCTCGCACTCAGGTTCTGGTTTCAGCCTCACTGGCTGTTCGTTCGCACCACGTGCCCTTCTCCTCTACTTCGTCTCTCTTTCTTCCTCGAGCATTCCTTGGGGCGCCCGTTTGAGGGGAGCGTTCGTCGTCTCAGCTGACTTCCGTACTCCCAGGCAGCCGCACTGTAACCGGTATTTCGTTTCCCGCAACTGCACTACAAGCGCTACGTGTATGTATGGAGTGCTATGGGAAAATAAGTCTGAAAAGACCATACTATGTCCGGTCCTGCACTATAAGCGGTTACGTTATAAGTGGTCTATACTGTATATGAACATTAGATGTGGCATGGCTGTAATGGGGCCTAAAAACAGTCGCTGTAAAGTGCGTAAAATCTATACGTAATAAGATTATGGCAATGACTAATGATGTGTACTATAGACATGAACAATACATTGCGAAAGAATGATATGACTTACAAAATATTACAGATGCAAGAATTAGCCAGAAGCACAAGTGCCTAAACAGAGCTCTTGAGACACAAGGGCCTGGAGGCATGTGCTATAAAAAACTATCACAGCAACATCCTCCGGAGAGATGATGCGCTACGAACTTATTGGGCTAATAACATGTAGCACAACATCATTCAGGAATGCGAGGACTGCTTTGGTGTTAAAGAGCGGTTCTTTACCAAGAAAGATAGCGGGATGTAGAGGGACACAAAAGCGATATGCTAGAGGAAAGTGTTTCTTTCTTTCTCTTTCGGCTTCCCGACACTCCAGGAGGACGTGGAGGACAGTGAGCCTCTCGCCACATCTACCACAGGTTGGAGGATCATCACCATTCAATAGAAAATTGTGAGTACCATATGTGTGTCCTATTCTGAGACGACAGAATAGGACATCAGTTCGTCGTGTTTTAGTTGTACAGGGCCAGAATCCTAACTGTGGCTTAATCAACTGGAGCTTATTATTTGTTTCTGCGTCCCACAAGCATTGCCAGTGGCTTCACAGTTTCTTTCGCGGGAAGGGTTTCAAATCTGTTGCAGGAACGGCAGACGTAGGGTTAATAGCGGGTGATGTGACTGATGTGGCCATTTGGTCGGCAAGTACATTGCCCTCAATGCCTCTATGCCCAGGCACCCAGCATATAATGACATGCTGGTTAGATGCATATGCTCTACAAAGAACAGAATACAGCTGAATTAGTGCAGGGTTTTTCTGTTTACAGGGTGACTTCAAGGCTTTTACGACACTTTGTGAGTCTGTAAATACAGTCGCCGACCGTTTATTCGGACACCTTCGCAGCACCGCTACTCGTCCCATTGAAGTAATGTATAACCACGGCCGATAGTTCGGACGCCTTACAGCGCGCCGTTCGATTTTTCGGACTCCGGCAGCCTGGTTAGATGCGACGTCGACCGCCACGATACGGTCACAACAAGCTGGCCGCGATGTTTACATTTTGCTAGGTTGCTAGCACTGAAAGGGCGCGCTTGCTATGGTTGGATTGCTGGTGTATAAACCCACGCAGCACCTACAAGTTACAGTTGCCGATCTCGAAGGCTATACTTTTGTTGGCTGCACCTATTGGTTGTCGTGCTTCGGATTTAGCCAGTCCAGTATCCACTGACTGTATACCGCGGCCAAACAGCAGGCCAAGCCAAGTCAGTGTGCTTGGAAGTCGGTGCTCGGCCTTTGCGTTGTCAGTTGCAACGCCTCCTAAATAGACAATGCCTGGAACGTCGCTCTTTTTCCTCCCTGCCACGTGTTGTGACCAGGCGCCGTGCAAGAGCGCTTGCCTACCTACCGCCTGGTCATGTGACACCATCGGCGTAGCCAATGGCTTAAAGGGAGCAGCCGGCAGCGCGCTGTCCGCCGGCGGACAGCGCGAGCTCCCGCCGGCGTCCCTGGAAAAAAAAACGCCAGCGTAGGTTTCAGCGCCGCTGACGCCGCGTGGAAATTTGCAGCTCTCCAGCAAATTTTTGTACTAAAACAAACTGACCAGCAACAAAAAGCCCCGTAAGGTGACTCGCATGATCTCAGAACAGCGATAAAGAAACCACTTGAGTGTCATCGTCTGCATATAGCAGCGGTTACCACGCGCGGTCGGCAAGGTGTCGTCTGCTCGCGACAAGCCAGCTGCTCGGCTCCCGGCCGCCGCGTGCCAGCATTGTCTTTATAGGAGGTGTTGTCAGTTGTTACGTGACCTAGGCCTTGTCAACAGCTACCTTTCAAGTCTCGCTCTTTTGCTTAGTGTGTTAGGCCTGATTTGCTTGTTCAATCTCGTCCAGATTTCACATAGTGCGAAATGCCTCTGACGCCTCCCATGCCATCTGCGCCGAGACGCGGCAATTACAAGACTGTCTATAGCGATAGCCAGACACTGTCGGAAATACAGGCTGACCTGATCGCACGTAAGCGTGCATCTGTACAGTCGCGCATTGACAATTTTTCCCGTCCACTGGGACCATAAAGGTACTTTTTTCTGGCGAATCCTTTTTTTTCGGACTCTCAATTATTCGGATTTTTCGGCGGTTCCCGTCGAGTCTGAATAAACGGTCGGTATAATAGTTTTTTTAAGTTTTGATTTCTTTATATGCTTTACAGCTGACAATAGTGCGTAGGCCTCAGCCGTAAATATACTTGTTTCTGGGTGGAGTACGCCGGATTCCGAGAAGGACGGGCCGACGGCTGCATAAGATACTCCGGCATGTGATTTAGAAGCGTCTGTGTAAAATTCTGTGCACGAGTACATGGACTGTAATTCTAGGAAATGCATTCGGATTTCGACCTCTGAAGCGTGCTTTGTAACCTCTACAAAGGATAGATCACACGCTACTACCTGCCACTCCCAAGGTGGTAACAGCTTGGCTGAAGGCATTAAGCGATGTTCGAGGAGTGGGATATCCATTTCTTCGCTAAGCTCCCTGACACGCAGTGAGAAAGGCTGTCTTACAGAGGGAGGATTACGAAAAAGTGTAGCACACGTCATATCGTTGATGGTATTAGAACATGGATGCTGATGATTAGAGTGGACTTTAAGAAAGTATGTGAGGCTGGTGTATGTTCTCTGCAGATGGAGTGACCACTCATTTGATTCGACATATAAACTTTCAATAGGGCTTGTTCTGAACACCCCGGTGGCCAGGCGCATACCCAGATGGTGGACGGGATCCAGCATATTCAGCACACTAGGGGCGGCAGAGTGATATACCACGCTACCATAGTCCAATCGTGATGAAATGAGACTCTTGTAAAGATTCATCAAACACTTCCTGTCACTGCCCCATGTTGTGCGAGATAAAATTTTTAGTAAGTTCATTGTTTTTAGGCATTTCATCTTCAGATATTTAATGTGTGGAATAAAAGTAAGTTGAGCATCAAGTAAAACGCCTAAAAATTTGTGCTCTTTGTTCACAGGTACCGTATGTGTTGCCCATAAAGTTCTACACAAGGATCTGCAACCAGGCCTCTCTTTCTTGTAAAAAGAACACAAGAACTTTTGTGGGGGTTCACTTTGAATCCGTTTTCGTCGGCCCACTTGGACACTTTGTTCAAGCACTGCTGCAGTTGTCTCTCACACACTGTAAGGTTGCAGGATTTGAAACCTATTTGTATGTCGTCTACGTAGACAGAATAAAAAATAGCTGGTGGTAATGAAGCACGAAGCGTGTTCATCTTCATGATAAAAAGTGTGAGCACACCTCCTTGGGTACACCAGTTTCCTGTATAAATTGACGCGACAATACATTGCCGATTTTCACGCGGAAGGTACGTTTAGACAAATAGCTTTCTATTATATTTAGCATATTTCCACGGATACCCATTCCCGACAAGTCTCGCAAGATTCCGTAGCGCCAAGTTGTGTCGTACGCCTTTTCCATATCGAGGAATATTGACAAGAAAAACTGTTTATGTACAAATGCGTCACGGATATGTCCTTCAATGCGCACAAGATGATCAGTTGTCGACCGCCCTTCTCTGAAGCCACACTGATAGGGATCAAGCATATTGTTCCGTTCAAGGAAATGTCGGCGATAAGTTGGCGATTAATCATTTTTTTCAAAAAGCTTACAAAGGCAACTCGTGAGAGCTATCGGGCAGTAACTCGCCACCGAGGAAGGTTCTTTGCCCAGCTTCAAAATTGGAATAATAATAGCTTCTTTCCATGAGGATGGGATGTATCTGGCAGCCCCCAGATAGAGTTTAAAAGTTCCAGAAGTGTCATATGTGTGTCAGTGTGTAGGTTTTTAATCATTTCATACATGATTCTGTCAGCTCCCGGTGCAGAGCTACTGCATACGCTCAAGGCAGCTCTCAGCTCTGCTAAATTATAAGGACGGCTGTATGATTCGTTCGGACGGGATTTCCGATCCAGTGACTTCAGTTCAACTACTTGTTTGTATTTTAGGAATGCTTCTGAGTAATTCATGGAGCTTGACACACGCTCGAAATGCTCGCCCAGAGCGTTGGCCTGGTCTTCCAAGGTATTCCCTTGGTCGTCAACTAAAGGCAATGGGTGGATTTTCTGCCCCTTTAGCTTTCTTAGGCCATTCCATACTTTGGACTCTTGGGTGTAGGATGTTATGCCACTGAGGAACCTCTCCCAGCTAGCCCTCCTTGCCTGTCGCCCCGTACGCCTTTCCTGGGATTTTGCCAGTTTAAATTCGACGAGCTTTTCCGCAGTCGGGGAGCGACGCAGTGCGCCCCACGCTTTGTTCTGTTTCTTTCGTGCCAGTCTGCACTCATTCCACCAGGGAACCCGTCTTTTACATGAGAGGCCTTTTGTTTGTGGAATGAATTTTTCAGCTGCATGGAGTATAAAACCAGTAAAATACGCTACTGCGTCGTCAATACTAAAATTATTGATAAAATCTTGTGATAAGTAGGTTGATTTTTTAAAACCTTTCCAGTCAGGCTGATTTTACTTTCCAACGGGGGGGCGTGGGTTGAACTGTCATGCTCCTCTATCAAGGTCAGTGTCACAGGAAAGTGGTCGCTCCCAAATGGATTTTTAACGACATTCCATTCTATATAGGGAAGAAGGGTAGCAGAGCCAATCGCTAAATCTATGGAAGAAAATGAATTATGGTGGATGTTATAATAGGTGGGCTCTTTTTTGTTAAAGAGACACGCACCAGAGGTTACCAAAAAGTTCTCTATGCCGACCCCTGGCCTCACACCGGGAGTCTCCCCACAAAGTGCTGTAAGCATTAAAATCACCGGCAATAAGTATGGTTCCGGGAGCTGGTCAATTAGCGCATAAAATTCCATTTTGGCGAGTTTATAGTGTGGCGGTACGTAAATACAGCATTGTTACCAGCTTGTTAAAAAGTATTGCTTGCACAGACACCGCCTCTAGTGGTGTCTGAAAAGAGAGATTCTGGCATGCAAGATTTATCTGCAATTATTGCTACACCTCTGGACGACGCAACAGCATCATCACGGTCTTTACGGAAGATAGCATATTGTCTAAGGAAGTTTGTTTGTGTTTGTTTTAGATGTGTTTCCTGAACACACAGCACTTTTGGCTTATATTTATGGAGGAGTTCTCTGATATCATCGAGATTATGGAGAAGTCCTCTCACATTCCATTGTAGAATTTATGTGTCCATTTTGAATGTGTTTTGTGCTGTGGGTTCAAGAATACAAAGTTAGCTCACGGGCCCTTTCCAGGCGCCGTGACACGAGGTTTTTCTTTTGTGGGAGCGGTCGATGGAATCATGCCGCTCCTTAGGCGCTGGCTGCGCCCTCACGTTGGTGTTGTGTCCCTGTCCTCTTGCGAGGCGCTGGACACGTGCTCTTGCGAGCTGTTAGTTTGACGTGAAGGCCTCGTCTCGAGGGGCGAGAACTTGGAGGCCACCAGCCCGGAGGTCGATGGCCCCTTGTTCTGATATGGCGGAGCAGCGCTAGCTGCAGCCGCCGAGGGGGGGGGGGGGGCGGATGGCGTCACTGCCGGCCCTCTACGGGTGTGCCAGACAGCCGCCGGGGGCCAATGTGGTGCTGCCCCCTGACGCGCCACTTCAGCAAAGCTGGTTTTTGGCAGGTGCAATAACCGCCTGCGTGCCTCCTTGAAAGTTATGTTTTCCTTTACTTTAATAGTTACTATTTCCTTTTCTTTTTTCAGGATGGGCACGACCGCAAGTAGGCGGCGTGCTCCCCATCAATGTTCACACAATGTAGAGAGCTTTCACAAGATTCGGAGGAGTGTTCAGGAGCACTGCATATCGCACAAGTTTGGCGGCCTCGGCAGTTCTGTGAACTTTGGCCGAACCGCTGGCATTTGAAGCATCGGAGAGGATTTGGCACGTATGGCCTAACACGAAGCTTGATGTATCCGGCCTCGATGGATTCGGGCAGAACACTTGAGTTAAAAGTAAGTATCAGGTGCTTGGTCTGGATTTCCTTGCCGTCGCGCCTCATCTTGATCCGTTTAACATTGATTACATTCTGCTCACTGAAGCCCTCCAAGAGTTCAGCCTCACTCAGCTGCAACAGATCATCATCTGATACAACGCCACGGGTGGTATTCATGGTACGGTGCAGGGTTACTGTTACTTGAGCAGTCTCCAAATGACACTAAGTTGGGTAGTTTCTCGTATTGTTCAAGATCACGGACCTCCAAGAGGAGATCCCCGCTTGCCATCCTGGATGCTTTACAGCCTGGTCCAAAATATCAGCCAGAGCCTTTGACACAAGGAAAGGTGAGATTGTTCATACTGATTTGTCTGTTTTTTCTGAGTGGCTCACGTGAAATCGGGGAAAATTCTGTGTTTGGCATCCACTGGAAAACATCTTCGGTGCGCCCTCGTTTCAGACGGCGATCAGGGAGTGGGGGGAAAGAACTTGCCATAAGTATAGGTGAGTGTTCGGCAGCAGCGCCAGCCACCCACCATGGAGCCCAACGAAAGGACGCTGCAGAAACTGGAAAAGCCAGGTCCTGCAAACGCCAGCTGTATGCCACTACTATAACCAAATATGGAGTATCCAAGGTTGGCTACCCACACAAGATTAACCCTAGCTGCCTTGGAAAACGGAAGTAAAAGGAAGTGAAAAGAAGACAGGATAGATTGAAAGTGATAGAGAAAGACGAAGATTTAAGAGGAGGACAGGAAAAGGCACCTGCCGATTTCCCCTGGGTGGGTCAGCCCAGGGGTGCCGTCTATGTGAAGCAGAGGCCGTAGAGGTGTGTTGCCTCCGCCGAGGGGCCTTAAAGGTCCGAACACCCGGCATCAGCTCAACCCCCAGGATCCCCCTTTCCCCAGACACGGTTAAGCCACGCAGGGCTACACACGGGAGGGTCCAACCCCCATGTGCTCGGGTCCGTGGTGTCGCAACACACCAAATGCCTGCTTTCGCAGACGCCCCTGCGGGGAACGAAGAAGCGTAAATTTCTCTCTCGAGGAGGAGGCACCTATGTTTGCCAAGGCCAAAAGCGAAAGGAAAAAAAAAAAAAACGTGAGCAGCTTGCACGAGTGGTGCAAGGCTTGAGTAAACAGCGGAGCTGGTGATCACCTGGCTTCTTCCAGGTTTTACTAGGCTAGGAGATGCTAAGTTTTGCTAGGAAATGCTAAGTGCCGCTAGGCACAGTATTCCGAATCGGCTCGCCACCTACGCGGAGATTCTCCCTTGGCCGCGCGACCTGCTTCAAGATGAGCGGCTTCTTCTTCGTGTGTCCGGTCTTCTTTGGTCGTCCCATGTCAAGGCTAAGTGTACTTGCCAATGTCTAAGAGAGTTCTGCTTCCGTCGCGGCGGCTCCAAGATTTATCTCTCCGGTGACGTCACATCCAAGCTGCACCTCCACACTTGCCGGGGCGTGGCTAGTCGAAACCTGCTAAGCCGCCGCCAGAGGCGCCTGCTCAGTCCCGGACACTGCTCGCGTTCTGCACAAACGCGGGGAAACGAGGAAACATGAGAGGCTTTGGCAGCAGCTCTGCGCGTTACCTCGTTGGTGCTGCTATAATTAATTTTTCTTTCTCTCTCTATCTTTCGCTCATTTTTTCTTTTCCTCTCCCGAGTATAGTGCGCGCCGCACGCATGCTCTCCTTCCCTCTCCTTAAACGTCCCATGTCAAGGCAACATGTACACGGCACGGAGAGGAGGCGAAGCACACGCCACTTTGTGAGGTGGTTGCTAGGCAACTCAGGCGACTCATCGCTCAGTGAGGTTTTCTCGATCGACGAGCACTGTTTTATGGATAGCTTACACAACATCACTGTTAGAAATGTTGCAGTTTCGCCCCAAAAGCTAAGATTCGATTGCAATCGCAGAGTAGTAGACAGGTATATGAACTAAGAACATTAGTTTTATCGACCGTAAAAACTTGCAAACATTAGCTTACTAACAATTTTAAATAATAAGTACGGTGTCACGCACGCACAGGTAAACATTACCACATGTCGCTGCTCAATGACCGCAGAAACTCGGTGTCAACATGCTGCAGTGAGGAGGGGCGGTAATCGCAGCAAGAAAATTGACCTCCGTACCATTTCCTGCTTCAGCGTGAACTAAACATCGAAAAGCCCAGCGCACACGACTCTACCAGCACTAGGGCGCGAACTTTCTGCACGTCGCAGATCGCTTTCAAGATACGGCTCTGACGCGACCGCCGCCGTAGCCAACATGATGCCAACGTCTCGTCAGGGGAAAATGACAATCCGCTAGACACACCGACTCCGGCGACTGCTTTGAAAGTATTGGATCCATTTGACCTCATTAGAAAAGTTATCAGAGCCCCCGACAATGACATTGCGATGGCTCTTTTAACGGACTGGGACACTCGCGTAACGCCTTTGTTTGCCGTGAAGCGTAAGAAATCCAGGCTGACTGACGTCTGGAAATAAAACTTCCGGTAAGTGCAAGCTTGCCAATCTTGCTGACTTTGTCATAAATATGCAGTGAAATTGTGATAATTCAAACGCGCTTCATTACGGCGGTTGCCAAGCTTGCCGACTTTGTCATAAATATGCAGTGAAATTGTGATAATTGAAACCACTTCAATGTGGCGGTCCATGTGCCATGCTTGCCGACATTGTCATAAATATGCAGTGAAATTGTAATAATTGAAACCGCTTCAATGTGGCGGTGCATGTGCCATGCTTGCCGACATTGTCATAAATATGCAGTGAAATTGTAATAATTCAAACCGCTTCGTTGCGGCTGTGAATGTGCCGCAAAATGATTGTTTCGGGATCGGCCAGGCACGCGCGTTCGGTTAGGCGTCGGCCACCAAGTATAAACAATGCTGTGACAGCGGCGCGAAATGCATTCCATCCAATCGCTATGATTTCCCAGACGATGATTTCGGTTTCGTTCACGGCTTTGCCGTTTGGCGTATGTATATAATACTAATCGCGTATCAACGAAGTTCCACCATAACGAAGCTTTTCGTGTGTCCCGTGAATTTTGATGCAGCGGGACTCGACTGTATATTCAAATTACAATACGACGTTATCATACCGTTAGGTTGTGGTTAAGTTGTACTTTATGATTTTTCTCGCCCTTTTACTTTCAGAAATTCAATTAGTTCACCAGCGCCTCTGCGCCACGCGATGGGCTTGTGTGGTCGGAATGGTTCGGGATGATTTTCTTGGCCGCAGACGCCGAGACTGACGCCGCCTTTTCTGCGACACGGGGCTTTTAACGATATTACATTAAAAGACGTTGATAGCCAGCTTAAAAAATGAAGTACACGCTCTAAGTAGTCTAAGAAATCTAGTTTGTTTCCCAATGGCAGCTGTAAATAACTAGAACCATGACTTGCGCCAAACATAGACACTCAATACTGCTATTGATCGTTGAGAATTATGAAATAATTTCATGCCTCAATCACTGCTTGATATACACAGCTACGCCACCACCCCTTTCGTTTTCCAGAACAAGACCGTTTTACAAGTAATCGTCAAAGTGCAGAGAATCGTTCGTTGTTAGCAAGTTTTCCATACACACTAAAACATCAAAGTTGTGGGAGATTGAGGTATATAAGTCGCTAAGTCGTTCCTTTTTACTTTTCAGGCTACGCATGTTTATGGGTAAAGCCTTGAGCCGTTTGGGGGTACATGAAATAGATTCGTTGAAAGTCATGACATCATAATAGTAAAATGCATTGGAGTTGTCCATATTTCAGGACAATCTCAGAAGCTCACGAAGAGGAAAACTTCACACTACACTCCTTCGTTCATCTTTTCTATATCGTTAACGCTGGAAAGTTTCAGCACCGATGAGTTCTCAACACTCTGGCCCCCCCTGAGGTAACCATAAATTTCGAACATAGTTCCTTCTTTTTTGCACTGAGGAACCAAACAGCTGCTTGCCATACCTAGTTAAGTGTTCATTCACATAGACCATTGACAAGCACTGAAAGACAAGTGCTCTTGCATCTAATTTTGCCTTCCTTGCCTTGCTGAGAAAGGCATTTCTCTTGGTTCTACGAACAAACTGGAAAATAATATTTGATTCGTCGTGCCGAGCAGTAGGTACACGAAGACAAATCTCAACATCAGCCTCTGTGACTCCTTCCTGTATGACTAAGCCAATTTGTTTGATTATAGCTACTGGTTCACTTTCATGACGAATGCCTTTGATCTCAATGTTGTTCGCGTGCTGGTACTATTCTAACTCTTCGATTTTGTTTGTCAACTTCACAGTTTGTGAATGGAGTTCTCCGTTCTCTGTCAACACTTTCTGTAACTGCTTCGCTATTTCGCTGATGCCTTCAAATTTTTCCTTTAAGCCTCTGATTTCAACCTGAGCTCCACGCTTCAAATCTCCAAAAGCTTTAAACATACGTGCTTCCTTTGTCATCGTACAAAAAAACAGCAAAATATTGTTATGTGAAACAAAAGAAACAATGAATTGTTTGGATGAAGTGCACAGCCCTAACACACGAGACAATAGGGTTATACAAGAATGCTGCTTACCTATAAAACCAAGCACAATATTTAGTCGCTACTCCGATGCGCACTGCCACCGAACTGGAATTCGTCTTCGTTCTGCTGGTCCTTTTTATGCCGTCGGCACCCTGCACATTCCTGTGAAGTGGGCGTTGCTACGTTGTTTTCCCGTGCAGATAGACTTGTACGATAAGTGACGATGGAGGCGATGATCTGGGCCTGTAACGTGCATCCGTGGTCCACCGGGTACCAAGAATTTATTCCACAGGCCTAGCGGTGCACTGCAAAAGCAAGCGCAATATCTAGTTGCTACTCTGATGTGCACTGCCACCGAACCTCAATATGAACAGTGCAATTTCGGATTTTGGGTTCAGGATATAATTTAAAACATTGGTAAACTTTTAAAAAAGTCTGAGAAAGTTCACTAAATGCAATTATGAATTGCCAATGTACAGTGGAACCTCAATGATACGAATCTCACGGGGTCACGAAAAATATTCGTATTAGCCGAAATTCGTATCATCGAAACACAATTAAAACTAGCTAAATTAAAGAGTCAGAGGTGAACTCACTCAGGCACATGCACGTAAAAAGCATTTACAGTATAGATCATTTATATAGTAACCATTTATAGTGAAGAACTGGCTACAATGCGGCCTTTTCCGACTCCCGTTTACCCTCCCATAGAACTCCATGTATACGCATACTGCTTACAGTGCAGCCGCGTGAGACGAAATACCGGTTATAATGCGGCTTTCGTGGTAAAATCTCGCCGACAAGGGCGGTAGCAAGCATACTTCTCAACGAGGTGCGCCCACCGATGGGAGAGGAGATCAACGAGGACGATGCGGAGGAGGAGCATGAGACGTGGAGCATGAGTCCAAGGGCGATAAAATCGTCGCTGCACGCCATATGTGCCAGTAAAAGCGCGCGGGGGATGCGTGCCTTCACGGAGAGCGAACGCACAGCGGAGAAAAAACGCGACTTCCGTGGTGCGAGAGGCCGTTGGGGTAAGGGAGGGAGGGGAAGGGGGGCGTGGCGACGCTGTGCTACGTCACCAAATACGTATCTTGCAACCGAGCGCAAGGGTAACTGGCGACGCAATCTCCCACGCGAAAGGAGCAAAGCTGGAAGGTAGTGCGGGAGGGAGGGAGTGGGATGGGGGGGGGGGGAGGGCTTTTACTCTGCCAACAAATGCGATCTTCTACTTTGCGCCTGTGCCGGCTGTCGGTGTTGTCGCGCGCACCGTATCTTGAAAGCGATCTCCACACGGCTCTGACCTTTGTATGCGCCGTGCTTACGCTGCTCAGTTTTCGTTGAAGCAATAGACGGCACGAGCTTTCGCTTGCCGCGGCGGCCCCACGTGGGGAAGAGCGGCCGCCGCAGCGAGCGAAGAGAGAAAAGGAAAAGCACAAAAGCAACAAAAGCGCCGCCGCTTCAAACTCTTGGCGCCCAGTCGCGGCTTTCAAGCTGTCCGGCGTCGCCGCACTAAAAGAGAAAGGGAAAATGCGCCTGACTGCTCGCTGTTCTCTTTCGCGGCCGTCGGTGGGGCGGCGTTTATTCGTATCAACCGACGCGGGTCGAAAATCGATTCGTAACAACCGTTCTCTAACGCGTTGCAAAGTAATGGGGCTCAGCCGGGACCTCAGAAAAATTCGTATCATCCGGAAATTCGTATTAGCCGTGATCGTATCATCGAGATTCCACTGTAATATGAAACTCCGACGCTGCAAGCCAGCGTATGCCTAAACTACGCTGGTATGCAGCATCGGCGCATCAGAACGCGAGGCAGCCGCATCTCTTAAAGGCCGATCGCCCACGATAATCACACCACGAGTTCCGAAAAAGCCTCGAAACACGACGATCACGCGAATCGGTGACAGCGGCATGTCACAAGGGAAACGGCTGTCGCCCGCATGCGCACACAGGTTCTTTAGCACACGCCTTTTCCATACCAGCTGGCAGATGACACGCTGGCGCGCGTTGCAATGGGTCCGTCCCTGGTTTAGGACGGTGCCCTTGCGCTCCACAACGACGCAGTATGCCCGAAGGCCTCACGTGGACGGACATTCCAACAGCGCAGCTCAGCAGAGCAGCAGGACCAGCGAGGTGAGAAGGCACGCATCGGGTCAGGCATCGCCACAAAATACTTTCATTCTCGACTCGCGCTTCTTTGTTCTGAGGGAAGGTAACAGTGTGTCAGCTGAACAGTCAGTCGAGCCGTTCTTTCTGAGAAGGTCGCGAAATGGCGATTGTTGCACGTGCATACTCCGGCCAGACAAGTGTCGCCTAGCAACGGAGGCATGTCTGTTCCTTCTTTTGTAAGTGCCTCTTTTGTGCTTCTGGCCGCACTAGATACGCCGCTACACGCACGGAGAAATGTAACCTCCGTACTCAAGGGGTTGCCACGCGGCCACACGACAATTGAAATAATTCTTGAATAATTAGAACGACGCCAGAATAATTCTTCCGACTGATACTGTTTAGAAACACGACTGCCTCTAAGTTTTCAATACAAACATACCCACTTACTGCAGTCGACAAAAAATCATTGTTCAATTTTAGTTAATAGGGCTGCTCACAGCGATAATTATCAACTCACTTTGTGCCTCCCTGGCCACATACCTTATTTGCACAGGTGGTCTTCGCGTGCCTAATTTTAAGAAAAGCATAAAGCTTAGTTTTGAATACCCTGTATTATCAGGCACAGCCGCCATGCACATGGCTGTATTGAGTAACGTCCTCGTCCCATAAGCTCAGAGAAAGCGATACCTGGCTTCGCTACAGGTCTTCTTCCTCTTTCTGGGGTTTTACGCACCAAAACCAGTTC
Organism: Dermacentor silvarum; assembly: GCF_013339745.2. NCBI lineage: Eukaryota > Metazoa > Arthropoda > Arachnida > Ixodida > Ixodidae > Dermacentor > Dermacentor silvarum. The sequence continues at coordinate 261,799,382 of NC_051154.1, read as the reverse complement.
TGGTTAGGAGGCATGCCGTAGTGGAAGGCTCCGGATTACTTTTGACCACCTGTGGTTCTTTAACGTGCACTACAACGCAAGCACAGGGGCGTTTTTGCATTTTGCCTCCATCGAAATGCGGCCGCCGCGGCCGGGATTCGATCCCGCGATCTCGTGCTCAGCAGCCCAACGCCTGAGCTGACTGAGCCAGCACGGCAGGCTACAGGTGTTGCTCTAGCCGTATAAAACGCGGGTTTATCGTGAGTAGAAACGGTGAATTTCGGTAAATAAGAAAGGCTACTATCATCATCATCATTGACAGAACCTGACCCCCCCCCCCCCTCAGAAAAAACCTGGATCCGCCCCTGTGTTAAATGGGTGAAAAATCTAATCTGGTAGTGTGGCACAGAGATGCTTACATTAATGTAGCTAATTTACATTTGAAAAATACTGTACAATGTAACTACAGGCTGCACATTTTCCTGTACATTCAGGTACAGCCACATACAACTGTAAATAAAGCAAAGATAATCAATCTTTCCATTATGCAGCAGAAATCAAAGAATCACCACTAACCAATCACTCACTGCCAACATTACACCCCAAGAACTGACTAAATCTTGTACACAAAAAAAAATTAATTAAATTATGGGGTTTTACGTGCCAAAACCAGTTCTGATTATGAGGCACGCCGTAGTGGGGGACTCCGGAAATTTGGACCATGTGACTTGCATACAATGCATGCATGTTCCCCGCACCGGCTCTTACCTCATGTACTCGTATGAGTTGACTGAGATCATCTTTGAAGTAGGACACCGTTAGGGTATAAGACCGACCGATGCAGCATCCTTGTCACCGAGACTGGTCTCTGCTTCCGTTATTTTTTCGAACTGCACTCCGGCACAGCGTCATTCCCTATGTTTGAGCGTAAGAACGATGTAAGCAGCTGAGATACATCTCAATGTATGTTCCTCAGCCTTTCATCCATTCGCACCCTTGTAAGACTAAAAAAAAAGCGATGCAGAGCATAAAATGAAATTATGTAACAAGATATTTCCTACAAATGGAAGAACCTATATATAGGCACGCTGGGACATCATATGAACACTTGTAGAAACATAAGCCTGTTATATTTCTTAATCTTCTAGCACATCTGTGTTTCCACACCGACACATGAATTTGCTGCATTGTGTTAAGGGAGTACGTGGCAAGTTAAGTGGTCATATTGGTCAAAATTTTCAATTTTCCGATTTCTTTTTCTTTTTTTCGTGATCCTTGGACCTTCATTTACATCGTGGTGAAATATTGTAACACACTACACGGTAGAAATTGAGAAAACCGCACTCGGGGTACTGCTAGTGTGAAGCAAAACACAGGAGAGCTTGAAAGGCAATCACACACAGCAATTCTCGCCCAAGCACAAAGAAGAATAGTGTTGTCCCATATTGAGAATTAGCAAAAATTATCAATCACAGACTGTGCAGACCAGCATTGTGACATTCTTTTTTTTCCCCACAATCACAGCAGTACACAGCGGTTCCATGTCTGAGTGCACAAAGCCGCACGCCCACAAGCCTCATCATGGTCACCATTTTATCATCATCACCACCGTTCTATTCACACTGGTCATACAGAAAGATCCTAAAACGTAATCAAATTTGGGACCATTAAGACTATACATTTGTCATGCGCCTTCTTTCAGCACCCGCACCAAGCACTTGTAATGCATGCGATTACTACTAGTTTGTGTTCTGCACTTTAGGGCATTCTCTAGCAGCATACCTGAAAAGCTTGACAAGTAGAAACTTGCAAGCTGCCGCTTCACACAGTGTTCCTGCAATTAACCCTCTGTGGTCCGAAATTTTTACCCATTTTCCGGCTGTTCTGGTCCGAAACTATTTTGCCAGTTTGTGGCGCCACTAACAAAACCACCAACTGTGGAAGAAAAACTCCCAGGATATTTATTTTTCCATTGCATTCTGCAGGCAACTCCTCTGCCAATATTTGAGCAGTGTGTTATACCGCTCGAAGCATTCTCCAGGGTACAGGCCTGGGTTGTTACTGCAGGTTTTGCAGAAAAACACAGTTTCCCTCCTGCCTCCGTTTGTTTTTCAATCGCTACAAGCGGCACAGTCCTTGTTGCTTCGACATGGGAGCTTGTTGATGAAATGGCTCCTGCCATCTAGCTTTTCCTCGCACTCCTTCCGCGCAGACGTGCCTCGCTTTTTGGCTCAAGCCCTCACGTCACCCACCAGCTGTTGGATGAGGTTGCAGCGGTACTGCGGGTGTCGCTGTTCTTTCTCACCATGACTCTGCAACTGCGTGCGCCTCAAAATAAAGCTATTGACAATAGAAACGTCTAGAAGCTTTCACTTAATGCACCACCGTAAAACGCTTGCGGTGAAAATGTGGTCATGCTTCTCAGCGAACCGCGCAAACGCGAACGTGCGGTTGAGCGCGCAAGTGTGAACGCTCTGGTATCCAGAAGTAGTGCTGAACAATGTGCTGCACCTTAGTGCAAAGAGAAGTACACTTCAACAAACAAAGTTTATTTATCCCTCAAGAGATGGCGCATCGTGTTTATTGCACGCGAATGTGCTGTTCCGTGCACAAGTGAGAACGCTCTGGTATCCAGAAGCCGTGCTGAACATTGTGCTGCACCCTAGTACAAAAAGAAGTAAACTTCAAGAAACAAAGTTTATTTATCCCTCAAGAGATGGCGCATCATGTATACAAAAAATGCGCAAGAATCGCAGTGAGAAAAACCGTGAAATTTAACCCCCGAACACCCTTGTCGGGCGGTGCCCGACAGCGGACTGCTACAACCGTGTTGCATTGGCCCTGCCCGACAACGGACCGCAAAGGGTTAAAGAAGTGCCAACGGTCAAAGGTAGCCGGTTGCACGTCAACTTGGCATAGAGGGTTACAATACTCGTGGACAACTTTCTGTGGCAATGAAGGGAAAGCTACGGAGGCAAAGTGCACACAAGTGAGAGCGCTTCTGAAAAGAGTCCGCGTTTTAATCCACGATGGTTTAGGCTGGGGAAGAGAACCCATAAACAGCTTATTAGCAACAGTTAAACACGACATAACACACCACTCAGCGTAAAAGTTTACTTATTTTGCGGCTTTTCCCTTCCGCATATGGGCAAACTCGAAACCGTCGCACGTGGAAGCTGCGTCGATTCAGCATCTGTTCGGAGCAACCCAAAGCACTGTCAGACGCTGCCGGACTACTTGGCGCGGTAACACATGTGCAGCATCCATGCGCCCGCAGCTTTCCCTTCATTGCCACAGAAAGTTGTCCGCGAGTATAATGAGATGCCGTTGGTGACAGAAATGGCCGCTCACATGTCCCCTCACATAAAGGTGTTGAAGCGATCTCCAACACCCAAAGTCTCCAACAAACAGACGGTACTGGACTGTGTACAGACGGCCGAGGTGTTCAAACTGTTGCAATAATATTTTGTATGTTGGCATGATACATTTTCAGTGTAGGACTTAGTGATTGGCTCTCTGATTAACTTTGAGATTAATCAACTTATGATTTAAAGGTACAGTGAAACGTAATACAAAACTAGCGTAGACTGCAAGATTACTTTTTTGAGGTTCTCTGCTTTAGTTCAAATAAAGAACAAAACAAAAAACATGGCCATAAGTGAAGAAAATAAAGGCCAAATGTTCCTCTTGGCATTCCGCGGCACTGATGTAGTCCACGACGAGAAAGTCTATAGAGGTTGCCAAGACTAGAGTATTTGTTCAGATCCACACACACTGCAATACTTTCTTCTTTGTTAAAAAAGCCTCTTTCTCAAGAAACCAAACAAAAACTGCAAAGAACTAGTAATAAAAGAGTTCAGTGAACAGCCCCTAGCACACGCTCGTCCAGAGCACGAAAGCATGCTAAGAAGTGCATTTGTGTCATATACCACAGCACCAGAAGGACATGCTCTAGGCAAAGAAGGCTTCTTAACAATGTTGATTTTTTCTAGAAGCATGCATTTAAGTAAATCAGCATAAAACTTGCAAAAGGTGGCATATGGACAATGGGTCCTACATTTTGGGAAATCAAGATAGTATGAAATTCCCTTTGGTGTCCTTTTAAGCAAATGTAGACTACACCAACAGGTGCTTAAGCATTTATTAATGTGGTATCCTGTGCTGCATGCATGTCAGAATTTTTACTACAAGACATGGAACTCAATGTGTGTCTGCAAGTGCAATCAGTATCTCAATGTATGAAGTAGCTATATGGCAGCTTGCTCTACTCTTTTTGCATTTATTATAACCTTTGCAGCAGTTTGCTACCATAAAATTATTGAACCTTATTAAAACACATTATTTATACTTTTAGAGCTTCACTTACAGACTCCTTTCATTTCTTTGTATACGACTCCTTTGATGACAATGGGTGAAGATTTGTCCTTGGGATTCAGTATGCTCAAGCCTCCATCCCTACTGCCTGAAATGAGCACAACGTAAGCTCTAAATCTGACTTGGCTGCAGAGAAAAAAATGTGGCTCAATCCTTTGAGTAAAGCATATGCACTAAGAAAGATTCACACTTAGCACTTGACCTACCGTAAGATTCCAAGCAAGACCCCCTCCAAACAAATCGAAATTACCGGCAAAGTGGGGGGGCTATCCTGGAACGGATCCAAAATTCAAGATGGCAATGACAAAGGTTTCCCACCAGAAGAAAGAAAAAACAAAAAGTGTAGTTGGCATGGATTTAAATTTTATTTAACATGAACTTTATTAAGCTTAAGTACGTGAAGCCACATGCCATTTGCGAAGAAGGCACATGAATGTTTCTTATACAATCAATGTCTCACATCCAGGAGAGTGCTGGTGGAAAGTAAATTGATTACAACCCAAGATACTTTTTTACATTAAAAATCCAACAATTAAAAGCAGCTGGCGGATCAGGGAACAAAAATGGAATTCCATGATGGTTTCGCTGAGTTGGGTGAAGAAGTTTATGCACCAGTCATCTTCTAAACAGAGCAAAACTAGGGCATGCTTGTCAAAGGAAGGAAGTCATAAGAGTGCATGCGCGCACATGGGAAGTATAACAATGCATGAGCCTAGTCGCACAATCACTGTGACAAACAAAACACATGGGATCTGATCTGTCGAGCCATGTCTTTAATGGACTCAGTCTCGGAACTTTATGGACAAAGGTTATACAAGCAATACAATTATTAAAAAATTTCAGAAATTAAACTTCAAATAATTGCTTTATTGGACATGTTATAATTGCAGGAGTGCAGTCAACCAACACTGAAAGTAGAACATTTTGCTACGATCAGTGTGTGATTAAATATGCAACAGCACAGCATTAAACTAGGACACAAACAGAAGAGGAGAAAAGGACAAGCATTGTGGGAGCTGCTACATAGGTCAGACGAGGAGGTATTTAACACCGCTTGTCCTGGTCTGCTATTCGGTTTATCCAAAGTCGCGCTGTTACATTTTTAATCATGTAGAACCAAGTAGCCCAATCTCTGATGTTACTAAATCTCTGCATCTTGTACCAGCCTTGAGAAATAACTACTCAAAATTTTCAGCAAAGTACATTGCTGATCCAAATATGTTTGGGCACTGAGAAAAAATTGCAAACGAAAAAGTGTTGATTGGAACACCATTGCATTTTATGGCACATAGGAGTGCGTATTTCTCAAAACTGGTACCATGAATAAAGATTATAACAAAAAGTTATGCTGTGCGTGGAGGCTGAATTCAATTCTGAAATTACTCTATGGCCAATAAATAATTAATTTAAAAGTTAACTCCGCAAAGCCCAACATATAATTTTTCTTGCACTGAGGTTGACAGATCAAAATTCAGATTTAAGCTCGATAAAGATAATCAAAAAGCCTGAAGTAAATTTATTAAGCTGGAGCAATATTACCCCCCTTCCCACCCCAATTTGTGGATAGTTGAGCAAACTAATTACTAATTAATTTCTATAGTATCGTTATGACTCGAATATCATATTCATTGCTTTATTTGTATGAATCTGCTCTCCTTACTTCGCCAGGAGTAAAGGTGAACAAGTTGAATTTTCCTTGATCAGGAATGGTGCTTGGACTTTCTGGGGCTAAATTTGTCAAATTTTGTTAATAATTGTGTTGGCATATCATGCAAATTATGAGGTACAATAACTACAAATCTTGATCAGCCAAATTGCCATTTGATCACTAATTCATGATTTTGATGAAACACACAGTATATACCACATCAAAACATTCCAGATGTAAAATTTACAGCCAGCAGAGACCATCATAAGGACTGCATCTACATATGTGCATGCAAACACCATATTCACTGCCTACGTGGCATGTGAGTTTTGTGCTCCACCTCAGCTTCTAGAATGTGATCACGTAACTGCAATAAGCCGACAGGGCAGGCTGGTAAATCCTGTTCACTGGCATGTACTGATGCTTTCTTGATGTCTGAACCCTGATCACAACTCCTGTTGGCAATACCCAGGGCAAATCATTTGTTTCATTCCAGCAGTCAATGTGCATGCTTATATTCGGGGCAATTACAGCCGATGTACTGCCATGAGCCAAATGCATTCCACTTCAATGTTGGCCAAAGAGCAAGAAGAGGGGCTGAATGCAGCAAATATAGGACAGCAGGGTCACACAACACGCCGCACCTACACTCCAGCATCTGGCCATTTTTTATTACAAAATGACCATATGCACGCACACACCCACAGACACACACACACACACTACTCCAAATAAAACTGTTCAGCCCTTCAGTTAAGTTGGTAAACATAACTTATTTTGTAGTTAAATTAAAAGTAATTCTTATGGTAGTACACTATGGAAGCACGTTGTATGTTGAGTGCGATGCAACACAGTAAAAATGAAAGTAAGACATTACAGAAGATTTGGTAATGTAGACTCTCGCTTTTCGCAATGTCCCGCTGCCTATGCACAGCATATATTGAACTTTCTTTCTCTCCAAAAACGAAGCTACTATGTTGCAACACCAAAAGTGAACTATCAGGCAATACAGGTCATCAAATTACCACCTCTGCACACATCTTGGCAATTACCAAATAGTAGCGAAGATCTCAATAAATGATAGTACAAATACTGCCTTAAGTTTCCTAGGATTTAAGAAAAAAGTATGTGTAAGTTTATCACGGCAAGTTATCCGCAGGGCGCCTCTTATTATTTACCAGGCTGTTTCAGCAGTTTCCTGTGCACACACAGCAGCTTGTCGTAAGCATGTGCACACCCGGCACAGGTGGGATGTGTAAGCTATCCAACCCAGCTAAATAAAAAAATAAGTGGATCACAAAAAGCACGGGACGATACTTTTATGCCTTCTGTTAAAGCATGTTCCGATCTCGCACTGACACTGCATACGTACGGGTGCGATCGTACAGGCGATGTGGAGAAAGTCCGCGCCTGTTTTTTTTTTTTTTTTTTTTCATCCGAAAGCCGAACAGCAGCGAGGTGCAGTTCTTTGATTTCTTCAACCTGAATAAGCGAAAAAGCCATTTGCACTGGCCCCCCAATGCAACGAACTCTTCCACACGCACCTGGCGCACCGTGTACCCGCCAATCGTGACTCCCGCCTATACTGCAGGGCGTGTTTGACCGCTGCTGTGTGACTCTCTATCGGTGAGCATTTGTCCTGAAACAGTTAAAACAAGCGTTGTAAGTACGCGAGTTTTGAACAACTGGGCAAGGATGTCCCATTGAACTACAATAAGAAAACCAAATTCGAGGTCCCTTACCACGCCTGTAGCCTCTTAACACTTGACACAGCTGTTTGAACCTTTCTGAATCTTACGTAAATATTTGTTGCACTATTACTCGATGAGTTGCCGCTGAGAGGATTTGCTTTAACGAGTCGTGCACTCACCAATCAACGAAGAAACCATGTGCGAATGTGCGGAGGCTTGGTCTGGCTGAATTATTGGATAGAAACACGACTGCCCGCCTAATCCAGACTAATCCAAATTGTGCATCTCAGAGGAAGAAAGATTACAGATTTCATAACGGCAACAGCGCCGTAATGATAATTATACTCGGGCAAAGAAATAATATACGAGTATTAAAGTTGCTTCAAGGGCTTAGCTTTCCCAGAAGCATTGCATGTTTGCATCTACATGCAATAATCTTGCATGGCCTCTGAGAGTGCTGCGTGCCGTTGTCCTTGCTGCAGAAAATGTTTGTTTTATGTCCGAAACGTTGTTTCGAATTTAACGCGTGGTGTCTCCTCAAGGAGATAAAACTAAAAAAAAAAAAATTGCGTTAAGTTGTACGAAAACGGTAATGCGAGCAAAATCGTGTTATTATATGCATGTGCCAATTGGTTAGGGCAGCACCGTTTTCGAGTGCGCAAGAAACGTCGTTGCTTCCGGCGCTTGCAGCAAAAGAAATTGAAGAAACGTAAGAAAAATTTCGCAGTGGAACAAGACGCCGTCGAAGTTTCTGTTAAAGGGCATGTAACTTATGCATTTGCATACCGCAAAACTTAATGTGGGCTGTCCTTTTGCGATAATTCAATGAATTTAATACGCAAAAATACATCGCTACTTTGGACTAGTTTGAAGGTCAAAGGATGTGACTAGCCACTGCGGTCTCCTATGGAAACTGGTCTCACCATAGCAATTCATCCCCATGGTCGATCGGATTTAAGCGAGGCTGAAAGCCCTCGCGCTGTGCGGAAGCGGTTGAATTCTTATTGCAACCTGGTTGGCATTACGGGGCGGGTTCGTAACTGGACGAAGAGTACTGCAGAATGTTAATACTACACAAATTCTGCATCTAGGTGGAAAGTAGGCTTGCATGACGGTAGCGATACTCGGGGTAAGATAGAATAGATGAGTATGAAAGTTACTTGAAGCGCTTGGTTTTCTCCGAAGCGTTGAATGTTTACTAATACAACAAACTTGCATGGCCTCCGACTGTGCGGCGTGCCGTTATCTCGCAACTCTCGGTTTTGGTGGAGAAAATGTTGCGTTTTAGGGGCTTCGCCTTAGGGTGTGGGTCTGTCCCTCCTCCGTAGTATGTAGTAGTAGTCATCGTAGTAGGTAGCCACGTCTACTTTTATAAAAAAAAAAAAATCCGAAAGCTGTGCCTGTAGCGCGGAATTGAACCAGGGACCCCTCGCTTCCGAACGCGCGGCGCTGGCCACTACGCCACGAAACGCAGATGGACACACGCACCACAATAAATACCCAACATTAACGAAAGACTGCGCGTTTCTAACGCGTTTGTGCTAGCGCGTTACGGCCCGTGTAAGAAGCTGGTGTAAGACGCAGTGGCCTCTCCGCCTTACCCCCGTATTCATAAACGCTCCTCGACTTGAACTTGACTTGCCACCGCCTTGGGCAGCGCGTTCGAAACGCGTTGAAGGCGGTGGCAAGTCAAGTTCAAGAACTTAACTTCCAACCGCCTTGGGCAGCGCGTTCGAAACGCGTTGAAGGCGGTCGCAAGTCAAGTTCAAGTCGAGGAGCATTTATAAATACGGGGGTTATACTCTCTCAGCAGTCATGTGATGGCGTCGGCAAACGCGGTGCACGTTCCGGCATGTGTAAACGGCTGCGTAAGACGCTGTGGCCTCTCCCCCTTACTAGAGAGTACTGCACGTTTCTAACGCGTTTGTGCTCGCGTCACCTTAAGCGGGAGATGGTGCAAATATAATGAAGGGCGCTGTTATAAAATAGGAATGACGTCACATATGGCGCGTGTCATTGGTGGAAGTCAATCCTTCGATTTAGTGCGGCGAGACTGGGCGAATTACACGGAAGATCCACGGTTTACCGATGATTCCCTCCGGAGCTTCGCCCACTCATCACCATTCACCCCGTGGATATGCGGCGTTTTTCTTTTTTTTTTTTTTAGATGCGAAGCAGCTTATGGTCGGGGCCATGTCACTCCCTTCGTCCCTCCATCCATCCAACCGCCGTGCGGCGTCCACACCCCTACTGAGCATCCTCCTCTCCTTGTCTTCTCTCCTCCCCCTCCTCTATTTGTCTCATCTGCTCTCCTCTCGGCATTCCTCCTCTCCGGATTGCGCAACGAATGGCAACACCTGCGGCTCCGCGCGCGATAATGCGAAGCAGCTTAGGTTAGAGGCGCGACGGTAGGCGCCCCAGAGGCACCGGCAATAGTCACCAACGCCGCGCGCGTTCGGTGCTAACGCGGGCATAACGCCGGCGGCGTCGACAACAGGTCTGCGCGTTGCTGGTGCTGCTGCATGTCCAAGTTTATACAGCTGATAAAACTACCTTGAGTCGACCCCATGGCTACTTCGCATACTACTCAGGGTTTTCCTACTTCCCGGGAAGATGGTGAAATTTTTTTCTTCAAAGCGTAGTTTCGAATTTAACGCGTGGTTTGACAGCCGGCCGTCAGGAGTGTCTCCTCAAGGGGGTAAAACTAAAATGCCGGCAATACTAAAAAAAAATTGCGGGCCAAAATCACGTTAAGTTGCACGAATACGGTAACGCGATTAAAATCGTTATACTATACGCATGCTGTTTTTGAGTGCGCAAGAACTGTCATTGTTTCAGGCGCTTGCAGCAAGAAAAAATGGGAAAATTTCGCAGTGGAACAAGACGCCGTCAAAGTTTCTGTTAACAGGCATGCGTTTCATGTATTTTCATACAGGACAACTGAATGTGCTGTGTTGTTTGCTATAATTCAATGAATTAATACGTAAAAAATACATAGCTAACTTTAGCTACATAGTTGGTCAAATTTTACTAGTCGATCAGCCGAATGAACCTCCTTTCGCATAGCCTCACCGTGCTTCATATTGTCGCGAGAGGAAAAGGCAGGCAGTCAGTTCCGAGCGAACGGCTGTTTACTGTTTGTTGTTGTTGTTGCCTCAAAACATCGGCCGCAGTGGCCAACAACACTTCTTCGTCCTCGTCCTCTAGCGTTACTAACGCGTGGCATTACCCCTCCCTCAAAAAAAAAAAAAAAAAAAAAAAATTGCCCGCCAATCCACCCTGTGAAGGTGGTTGGAAAGCGTAAAACCCCTATATTTATAAAAGTAGCGCCATCCACTTCTCTCCTCCTCCGTTCCACTATCGCGCTCGGCACGACCAGTGCTACGATGCGAGACGGCGCAAATATCAAGTGTGCAGCAAGCGTTTGCGCACGCCGGATGGTAAACAAAAAAAGCCTTTTGCCCTCGCCTTGTCGGTTGCGGCAACTTAAGGCGCAGCAGCATGCCATAACAACGAAGTTCTTGTCCCTAACACGTTTGATCCGTTTGTGCGTACAGAACTTTCGTCGCACAGGCCCGAGAATGGCAGTCGGAGCGCGCTGGAAAGAAAAAAATATACAAAAGCGCGACGCGAACTTCCAGGTGACACGGATTGGCCAGTGGGGGAGCGGAGGAGGCTGGGGCGACAGGAGGTGGCTAAGAGAGGGCGAGGAGGAAGCGCCGGGGTGAGCGCGGTGGCGGCAAGATCTAAGAATGGCGCTACTTTTATAAATATAGGGGCTTTAGGAAAGCGAAGCTTTTTACGCCCCGTCATGGTGACTGCGGCGCACTTGATATTTCACACACTACAACGTAACCTTAACCACGGCCTTTATTATTATTTACTTCACAACAATGTTCACTACTGCTTTATGATCGGTGTGATATACACTACTAGACTACCCCATAGTGGGGTAGTCTACCCCATACTAGACTACACCATAGACTACCCCATAGTGGGGTAGTCTAGAAAATGAACCGAAGCAGTTACTAGGCTGGAAGGGTTTCGAATGACGTCAACCTTCTTTCAAGCAGCTGCATAAGCTTTGCAACAGCTGCAATCTAATCTTACGGACCGCGCCGAGCCTGTTTCCGTTCTTTGCCCGCAGCCCTTATCATCCATCATGTTGGCTCATCACTTTGAAGCTTGTTTTTGTGGTTTTTCTTGCGAAAACGAGTGCTTAGTTGTACGCTGAATGCCTGAATTCAAGTAAGCTATACTGCTATACCTGCAATTGTTATCGGTTCGTCGGGATCGTTTTTTGATTACAACGACGGACACGACAGAAGCCTTGGCTGGTAGAGGTACAAAGCTTCGCTTTAAAAGAGGCAGCGTCTCGATGCTACTGCACGAAAGAACAGTGAAAGTTAAGCCACGAAAGTGGATGACGGGTTAAATAACACAGGGAGAAAATAAAAGAAATGAAAAAAAGCTCCGTCGCATGCCCCCGCGCGAGGGACACGTGTGAATGCAGAGCATAGTGGGGTTCCGTGGTGATGGTGTTGGTGTGGTGGTGGTCTGGGTTGAGAGAGAAGAGAGAATCGTAAGTAGGTAACGTAAAGTTGTTACTATTTTATTGGCATCACTGTGCCCGAAGCTCCGGTCCAGGAACTCGGGTTTGAAGCGAGCGTCGACACCCCCAAAGTCCCGTTGACGTTGCCCGACGGCTTCCGCGCCAGCGCCCTCCGGGGCGACGGGCTCCGCGGCGGCGGCCTCCAGACGACGACGCTTGCTCGCCGCCGCCTCTCGTTCCCGTACGCCGGGGTCCGCGGCCCGACGCTGACGCGTCGAAGCCGCGTGTCGTTCTCGACTCGAAGGGTCCGCGGCCCGACGCTGACGCCTGCCCGCGGCTTCTCGTGCACGCTGCTCGGGATCCGCTTGTCGACGTTGACGCCTCGCCGCGGTTTCTCGTTCACAAAGTTCGGCGTCGGCAGCGCGCCGCCTCGCCGCCTTGTCTTCTGCCGCCGTGGACGAATACGATAGTACGATGTCTTGAACTGGTGCTTCGGCGCTGATGTTGGATTGCGTCGAGGTACTAGTTGAAGGTCTTGCTTCCTTCGCTTATCAACTGCGACCGCCGACGAACGCAAGAGAAGAGAGCGCAGGAGTTGACAAGTGGAGCCCGTGCCAACCCGCTTTATATTCCTAGCGCGCGCGTTAGAGGAGGGTGGAGAGAGGGCGCGCTATCACGCCAGCACCTGCTGCTGCTACGGTGCTTGCAGCGCCGGAGCGCGACTCAACTACGACACTTCGCGCGCTGTAGTAAGTTGAGGGGCTTTAGTAGTAAGTGGTTCGTATGGAAAGGAAAGGTTGACGATATCTTCTGCAGCCCTTGAGGGAGCACGGCTCAGCGCCAATATGTGCTGCAAGCGTGATGCGGGAGAGGAGGAGTGGGGAAGAGGGCGCACCTGTGCTCGAGCTGTTTCGCAGCTTGGGCACGGCTTTACTCGACGGTCGTGGCCGAGTGGAGCTCAGCGCAGCAGGAGCAGTGAATAAGTTCAATTTTTGTTTATTCTTATTTGGTTGATAGAAGTGTTAGGGTACCCGAGCTATCTATATATATTGTTTTTCATGCTTTTTTAGTTTCTTGGCTAGTTTGGTAGGACGTTAGTAGGTAGCGAATAGTTCAATTTGTTAAATTTTTTTTTTTTTTGGAAGCGGGTTGTGGCGCACGTGTTGCATGGTGAAAGCAGTGTAAAGCGGCAGTTTTAAACCGCGTTAGGGAAGCTAGCGGAGGTAGCCGGATAGCGAGTTTGCCGTACGGCTTACCGTGGGGCCTTGATCAGGTATTTTATTGGGCTTTCTCGTTAGGTGGACGGGTGGACAATGGCGCGGCAGGCTAGGAAGGACAGGGGTGATGACGAGCTGGTGCAGTGCGAGGAGTGCAAACGTTGGTGTTATTTGGACGAGACGCACTTCGCCAGTTTAGCCGACGCTGAGGAGGCTAGCTTCGCGTGCAGGTCGTGTGAAGGATTTAAGGGAGCTGTGCGGCGGATGGAAGGGGAATGGGCAGCCAGTGTGGAAGAGCTCAAAGGGCAGCTGAAGGTGGAGCGAGAGCGGCGAATTGAGCTCGAAACTCGGATCGGCGAGTTGCTTAACAGGGAGGGGGCCGAGGCCGTCCTGGTAAAGCGAAAAGCGAATAGCTGGCGAGCTACAAGAAGAACGGGAAAAGCGGGCCGTGCTGGAAGAGCGGGTGGAGGCGCTAATGGTACAGGCGGCGCGTAATCCCGGGTCAGCTCAGGCGGGCGGCGGGGACAGCGCGGAGACTCAGGCAGAGGCATGCCATGAGAGCAGGGAGGGACGCCTAGGGGCCGTTGAACAGCAGGCGAGAGCCGGCGGCAACACGGCGGTTCCACAACTCTACAGCGAGGTAGTGCGGCAGGCTTCGGGTGGGAAGGGACGAACGGCAGGGAGCACATCGTCACGTGTCAGTGGCGCAGGGCGGGTGGAGAACCAGCTAGCGCGAACTGGAGGACGACAATCGCAGGCGGGAGGCAAACGTGTAGAGCGAAGGGTCCTAGTGGTGGGGGACTCCAACGTAGCTAGGGTTAAGGAGGGCGTCCTTACAACAGTGAAGGCAGACGGGCGGGTGAGGGTGGAGGCCCAGTCAGGGAAGTGCATGGTTGACGCAATGGCAGAAGCTCAGAAGGTGGTATCGGACAACCTCGAGCATGAACATCTGGTCGTTATCCATGCTGGTCTCAACGATGTGCTGAAGGGAAGGAGCCAGAACCTAAACGGACAGTTAGAGGTTGGGTTGCGTAAACTCAAAGAAACCTCTGTGAAAGTGCATGTGACCATATGCACAATCCCACATGTCCGGGGCCAGGCTAGCGCGATGGAATGGAGGGTGCGTGAGGCTAACTGGGTCATTAGGGGTCTGAGCAGACCACTTGGGTACGGTGTAATGGAGGTAAACCGGGAAGTGTACGAGTCTGGCTCCCAGCCTTTTGCACAGGATGGCATTCACTACAGTGGTGCCACGGGCGGGAGCGTAGGTAGTAGGATAGGGCGCCAAGCTACGGCTTTTTTGGGGGGACCCAGAGCCCTAAGACCACCAGTGTAGACGAAGACGGACCCAGAGAGGCTCCAAGATTCAAGAAACGTAGAATCGGTAGAAGAAATAGACGTAAGCACCAGGGGCAAGGTCATTCTGACATAGGTTACATTAACATGCAAGGTGGCAGGAATAGGCTGAAGTGGGAGGAGATAGACGAGCAACTAAGGCAAGAAAAGCTGATGGTATACGGGTTTGTGGAGACACATCTTAGGGACATGGAGCAACCTCCCTGTAACCCTGACTATGCATGGGAATATTGCAATAGAACAGAGGGCAGCAGAAAAGGGGGTGGAATTGGTGCATTTATTCATAAAAGTATGAACTGGCAAAGGGTCAAACAGGAATGCAAGGAGCATTTATGGCTAAAAGGGAAAGTTGCAGGAGAGCAGACACTCCTTGGCTTTGTATACCTGTGGACAGGAGCAAATGCCAAAGAGGAAAACAAAAAAATGCTGGAATGCATATCAAGTGACATTAATGAGCTAGGAGAAGGGTGCGAGATTATTATACTAGGAGATATGAACGCACACATAGAAGACATGGACGGGTACACAGACTCAACAGGCAACATGATGCTGGATATGTGTGAAATGCATGACTTAGTTGTATGCAACAGTACTGAGAAGTGTGAAGGGCACATAACATGGGAGGTAGGGAGCCTGCAGTCGACGATAGATTATGCACTAATGTCACATAGGATGCACGATAGGCTAAATGTAATGAGCATAGATGAATATGGCTCCAGAAGTCTAGGTAGTGATCACAAACGTATTAAGGTGAGTTTTAGAAGGGAAATGAAAGTAGGTAGGAGGCAAGATGAACAACCAGGTGGGATATTTTACTCGGAAAAGCAGCTTGAAATAGCAACCCAGCAAATTGAGGAAGTAATTTCAGAGGATACAAAAACAGAATGGACATATGCAAATTTAACAGGACTATTTGAGCTAGAGCTTACTAAGGTACGAGTCAGGACAAAAGGGAACAGAAGACGTAAACCCAAGAGCTGGTGGGATGAGGAGGTTAAGAAGGCCATAGAGAAACGCCAGGAAGCATCCAGGGAACACAGATATTCAAAGCAGAGGGGTGAACCAGAAGCTGATGTAGGCAGAAAATGGAACAACTTCTTAAGCTGTAGAAGGGAAGCATCCAATTTGATCAATGAGAAGATCAGAAGAAAGGGGAGCCAATGGTTGTCAGAAGTAAACAAAAAGGATAGAAAAGCAGCGAAGAAATTTTGGAAACATCTCAACTCCTTGAGTAATAAGACTAGCCTAGAGCAGAGGTTTATAGTTACAGCTCAAGGTGTTCGACTAGAGGGAGATGAGGCAATGGAACATATAAGAACAATGATGACAGAAAAATTTAAAGAACGAAACATAGCATGTGCTCAATCAGGTGAGGATGGACTAGTCAGTGCAGTGGCTCCACTGGCACAAAGCGAGTGGGAAAGGGCAGAGAAGAGGGTTCCTAGTAGCACGTCGACAGGTCCTGATGGCATCCCAATTATGTTGATAAAGACATTGGGCCCAAAATCTAAGAAAGCATTAAGAGAGGCAGCGAGCAAAATGATAATGGACGGTAAAGCCCCCGACGGGTGGAGACTGAGCAGGATGAGCATGATATATAAGGGAAAGGGGGACAAAGCCGACATAAACAACTACCGTCCCATAACAGTGACGTCAGTGGTTTACAGGGTGGTGATGCAGATTATAAAGGACAGACTGCAGGCATGGGTGGAGAGCGAGGAGGTGCTGGGGGAACTACAAAATGGGTTCCGGAAACAAAGAAGGTTAGAAGATAATCTGTTCTCATTGACACAGTGTATTGAAATAGCAGAAAAGGAACACAGGCCCCTATGGCTTGCCTTTCTGGATATCAAGGGAGCCTATGATAGTGTAATCCAAAAGGATTTGTGGGACATACTGGGCACTCTAGAGGTGGAAGATGGAGTAAGAAATCTTTTAAAAGATATCTATAAAAGTAACAGGGTGCTTATAAAATGGGAAAACAAGGTATCTGGGCCTATAGAGATACAGCAGGGGCTTAGGCAGGGGTGCCCTCTGTCACCTCTGTTGTTCATGCTGTATTTACAAGGATTAGAGAAAAAATTAGAGAGGAGCGGACTTGGCTTCAACCTTTCCTATTTCAAGCAGGGAGAATGGATTAAACAGTCATTACCAGGACTGATGTATGCAGATGACATTGTACTTATGGCTGACAGCAAGGAAGACTTGCAGAGATTAATGGACATCTGTGGTAAAGAGGGAGATAGCTTAGGTTTGAAGTTTAGTAAAGAAAAATCGGCAGTCATGACTTTTAATGATAATCAGGGCAGCGAGCATAGGATACAGGAGGTTACGCTGGAGGTGGTGGATAAGTACAAATATCTTGGAGTGTGGATAAACAATGGGGCTGAGTACCTAACAGAACATGAAAAATATGTGACGGCTAAAGGTAGCAGAAATGCAGCTGTGATGAAAAATAGGGCACTGTGGAATTACAATAGGTACGAAGTGGTGAGAGGGATTTGGAAAGGGGTGATGGTCCCTAGTTTGACTTTCGGCAATGCGGTCCTGTGCATGAGATCAGAGGTTCGAGCAAGGTTGGAAGTTAAGCAGCGAGGGGTAGGTAGACTGGCTCTGGGAGCACACGGAAATACACCAAATCAGGGGGTACAGGGTGACATGGGATGGACGTCATTCGAGTGCAGGGAAGCCAGCAGCAAGATAGAAATTGAGGAGCGATTGAGAGAGATGGCAGAAAAGCGGTGGGCAAGGAGAGTTTTCAGTTATTTGTACATGATGAATGTTGATACAAAATGGAGGAAGCTGACCAGAAAACTGTCAATCAAATATTTGGACTGCAGGAGGGGTGCAAACCAGGAAACAGCGGTTAAGAAAAAGGTTAAGGAAACAGAGAGGGGTCTGTGGAAAACAGGGATGCAGACGAAATCAGCACTGGGCACATACCGAACTTTCAAGCAAGAAATTGCCAAAGAAAATATCTACGATAATTCTAGGGGAAGCTCTTTGTTGTTTGAAGCCAGGACGGGAGTATTACGGACTAAGATGTACCGAGTCAAGTACCAAGGTATAGACACGTTGTGCTGTGCGTGTGGAGAAGAAGAGGAAACGGCTGAACACCTCATACTTTTCTGTAAGGGGCTTAACCCTACAGTGCAAGGCAACGGGGCTGATTTTTTCAAAGCATTGGGGTTTAGGGACAGTGAAGGCAAAATAGACTTTAAGCGGGTAGAAATAACCAAACAGAGGTTATCTGATTGGTGGATAAAATTAAGGCAGGGGTGAAATTTCACCCACCACAAAGTACAAATTATGTTAATAGCCATGGCTAGGTGGCGTATGCCACCGCCCGATTTAAAGGGTTAAGCCTCATCCATCCATCCATCCATCCATCCATCCATGTTGCGGACGGACGGCGCACGCTACATGTGAGTTAAAGAAATGCTCTGCATTTACAAAACAACGGACGTGAGCACAGTCACCGCACCACAAAGTTTGTGAACGGGCGTCAGCGCGAGTGGTAGGGCTTCATTCTGGAGACGTGAACAATGTCGGAGGAGCGTGGTCTACGCGATTGGTGCGATGATTCTGCTGGGACAAATTCTTAGTTGACTTGACTTATGCGATAAAGAACTATGTAGGGTCCAAAGTAACGGCGCAATAATTTTTCTGAGCGGCCTCGTAGACATATATATAGGGGTCCAAAACCACACGACATCTCCTGGCTTGTATGTTACGACTCGGTGGCGTATGTTGTATCGACGAGCGTCTTGACTTTGCCGAGATAGAATTCGTTGCCGTGCAAGCTGCCGCGCTGCTTCAGCACGCTGAACAAAAGCGTCTGTATCTGGGGCGGTCGTATCAGACGAAGTTGGCAGAAGCATCACGTCGAGCATAGTGATGACGTCGCGTCCGTAGACCAGACGCAAAGGAGGAAACCCGGTGGTTTCTTGAAGCGCAGTCCCAGTGTACCACAAATATCCATTGGATCCCACGAAACACAAAACGTCTTAAAAACTTCTCGGAACGGCTACAAATGGCTATAGACGTCTTGGTCTACGCGAAGACGTTAAACCGATGTTGTTGGAAACATTATGTAGCAGGAAGTACGGTTAATCATATATGCTATTGTGTTTCAGCTGTGGTAACAGCCCACTTCTGGCGTCACCGGAGTATACTTTGGTGAACGCCTTGAGAGCGTATAACTCAAGAACTGTTTTAGATATTTCTGTCGGAAAATGTGCGACATGCTTGGGCGTGCGCGTGAAAGCGAAAAAGATTTAAAATTCGCGTACCCGACGCGCAGCGTTACATTCCGTGCGACTTTAACAAGCCATATGCAATCCGTTAACGTCGCATCATATAGCCGTTCGCTGCTTTCCCCCTTTGGGTGAACAAGCAGAAAGCCCAACTTGCCGTCTTGTTGAAGCAGAAAAAGCCTGCGGGGTTATTTGATTCCTTTTCATTTTTTCACTCGATGAGTCTGTCACGACAGTCAAAGTTTAGAAAAAAGAAAACGGCCGGGCGCACACGTGCGCGCCCGTTCAGCGTCCTTATCAGAGCCGTGTTTTCCTTTCCGTTTGCGTGAACAAGCGGTGAAGAAGCCGGAATTGCGATACCAGCTATCGTCACCAACAGATCTGGCCACGCGCAGTCGCAAACGTGCGCTCCGTTTGAGCGAACTGCTATCTGCTCTTGGACCACGTGTCTTGGACCGCACCAGGGGGGCGCGCTGAAGTTTCCGCGAGTAAAGCCTTTATCCATAGAGTAACATACGGATTACAAGAGTGGCCACTCGAGCCTAAAAGCGGCCGAGCTACGCAGCTTCATGCCGCCCGCTAGAGGGCAATACAACACTCCCTGTCTCCAAGGGAACGCGCGTACTACTTATCTATTGTAGTAACTTTTCTACAGTGCACTATACGTCTACTTGTCTATGTGGCTGTAGACGTAGGGTGTGTTCCAATTCTGGCCAGCATCGGAGACTGTCTACGTAGACAGCTAAGGAGACAGTCAAGGCAGCTTCGAGGCCATGTAATGGAACACGTCTCGAACCGTCTGGATTAAGTATTGAAGACGCGTCTGCGACGAGACGCCACCTCGAGGCGACAAGAAGAAGTTCAAAATATGACGCATTATTTCTGTATTTTAGGTCCTTGCGCCTGCGTACCTATGAAAAACACGATATTAAGGGCGTAGGAAAGCACGTCTACGTTTTTTTGTGCGCAGACGACCTTCCTGTCGGCTTTTCAAGCATCCTGCTCACCCGCCATCTTGTTTGGGCAGGAAAGTAGCCTGCACACGTTTCTGACTTCGATGCTGTCTTCGCGAAGCTGTCTACTATGACGCCTTCGATCGTGAGAATTGGAACGAGACTTAAGATGGCCGCTGTCCACTTAGCCGTCTACTTTGCCGTCTTAGGCGAGTATTGGAACACAGCCGTAGACGTTATCAACGGGATCAGCCGGCCGTGAGCGCTGGATGATAAGACTAGTATAAAGAATAACGCATCGCTACAAAATATCGGCCATGGTGTCATAGAGTAACATACAAGGATAAGAGAGGACACTTCCATAGGCCCCTGCGGCCGATTTTGGTTCGCAGCGCACTTAGCGGGTGTGTGGAATCTACGCAGACTCAGAGATTGGGACCGCAGGAAAACTAATCACGAAGGTTGTCTTCTGGCGATTAGAAAATGTACACGGCCTCCAAGATTGTTTCCGTGCGAGTGCTCGTCCCGGAGGCTATATTATGGCTATATTTTGATTTTTTAACGCATTACTTAATTGCATGCATCGAGTAGCTTCACCGCCAGAGCAGCAAGCAGGCGATGCCACTGTGTGTTTATGCAGGCACTTTAAATAAACATGACAAGTGTTGGAAGAGACGAAACTTTATTTTTCAGTCATTCTCAGTAAGCACATGTACTTTTTTTTCTAAACGTTCGATGAACGCAAGCACAAAAAGATGGGTGCACTGCAAAGTGCAAGACATGCCAATACAGCTAGGTGCCATATGTTGAGAATAAATTTCACAAAAGGAATAAACAGGTGATATTATGAAAAACCCCACAGAACAGTAAAACTGCAGAACACAGCATTAGCATTAAAGAGGAAAACAACGCTCGTTCTTTGAAGCCTAACCTCTCTTATTAAGTGGTAGTTTCAGGCTGCATAGCAAACAAGGAATGAAGGCTGCTCACTGCAAGTTGTCAGCCAGCCACGCTCTCTCCATGTCCTGCCGTTGTCACTGCACCACACAACACAGCAGCAATTCCCGTAGTACTTGACTATGGTCGGCATGACCTGAAAAAAAAAAAAAAAAAAAGAGTATTGGTTATGTCTTCTCTCCCGCCTTCGCACAAATTTTCACTTACGCACTTCAGATGGCCCTTTTGCGAAAAGCGTCACGAGCAATTGTCGCAGCTAATAATAATAAAAAAAAGCAACCTTCGGTGCCATGCATGCGCCACTGAGGCAGGAGTGTTTATTCAGAATACGTCGTAGCCACAGCTTACAAACATTCTTCTCAATTCGCAAGTTCTCTTTAATTGCGCGCGTAACAATGGCTTCAAGCAATCTGCGCACGCCACGAATAACGATCCTAAGCATAACTGCATTCTTTAACATAATTGCAACACACGTGCATTAAATTCAGACTACGTATACGGGCATGTGCCGACTCACTTTCTCGCACCCAGAAACGATTTTCTCGCAAACGTGCTCCGCAGCATTCCAAATTGCTATTTCTTACATAATGTGAAGCAATCCACGAACATCATGCGCGAAGTGAAGAACACAAAAAGCTCTCTGCGCCGTGCAGAGAGCTTTTTGTGTTCGTCACTTCGCGCTTAAATTGCGTAGACCATTGGAATAAGCGCAATGTTAGGCAAAGTTAAAAAAAGTTGACGAGACTGCAGTGCCAAGTCATATCATTTGACCTACAAAGTAGTAAAACTTAGCGATGTATTATTTGCGTATTAGTTCATTGAATTATCGCAAAAGAACAGCGCACATTAGGTTTTGCGGTATGCAAATGCATGATTTCTTGTTCCACTGCGAAATTTCTCTTGCGTTTCTTCAATTTCTTTTGCTGCTAGCGCCGGAAACAACGACATTTCTTCCGCACTCAAAAACGGTGCTGC
The DNA here is from genome assembly GCF_013339745.2 of Dermacentor silvarum. Classification (NCBI taxonomy): domain Eukaryota; kingdom Metazoa; phylum Arthropoda; class Arachnida; order Ixodida; family Ixodidae; genus Dermacentor; species Dermacentor silvarum. Next base: position 261,777,424 of record NC_051154.1, on the reverse strand, counting down.
CCTAACCAATTGGCACATGCATATAATAACACGATTTTGCTCGCATTACGGTTTTCGTACAACTTAACGCGATTTTTTTTTCTTAGTTTTATCAACTTGAGGAGACACCACGCGTTAAATTCGAAACAACGTTTCGAACATAAAAGCAACATTTTCTGCACCAATGTTGAGAGTCGCGAGACAACAGCACGCAGCACTCTCAGAGGCCATGCAAAATTTTTGCACGTAGATGCAAACACGCAATGCTTCGGAGAATGCTAAGCCCTTCAAGCAACTTTAACACTCGTCTATTATTTCTTTCCCCGAGTATCATTATCATTACGGCGCTGTTGCCGTCATGGAATCCGTAATCTTTCTTCCTCTGAGATGTGTACAATGTGTACAATTGAGATGTGTACAAGTCTTGATTAGGCGGGCAGTCGTGTCTCTATCCAATAATTGAGCCGGACCAAGCCTCCGCACATTCGCAGTTCGCACATGGTTTCCTCGTTGTTGGGCGAGTGCACGACTCGTTAATAAAGCAAATCCTCTCAGCGGCAACTCCTCGAGTAATAGTGCAACAAATATTTACGTAAGATTCAGAAATGTTGAAACGGCTGTGTCAAGTGTTAAGAGGCTAAAGGCGTGGTAAGGAGCCTCGAATTTTGTTTTCTTATTGTAGTTCAGTGGGACATCCTTGCCCAGTTGAACTCGCGTGCTTACAACGCTTGTTTTAACTGTTTCAGGACTAATGCTCGCCGATAGAGTCACACAGCAGCGGTCAAACACGCCCTGCAGTATAAGGCGGGAGACACGATCGGCGGGTACACGGTGCGCCAGGTGCGTGTGGAAGAGTTCGTTGCATTGGGGGGGCCAGTGCAAATGGCTTTTTCGCTTATTTATTCAGGTTGAAGAAATCAAAGAACTGCTCCTCGCTGCTGTTCGGCTTTTGGATGAAAAAACAGGCGCGGACTTTCTCTACATCGCCCGTACGATCGCACCCGTACGTATGCAGCGTCAGCGCGAGATCTAGACTTGCTTTAACATAAGGATAAAGGTATCGTCCCTTGCTTTTTGTGATCCACTTATTTTTTTATTTAGCTGGGTTGGATAGCTTACACATCCCACCTGTGCCGGGTGTGCACATGCTTACGACGAGCTGCTGTGTGTACACAGGAAGCTGCTGAAACAGCCTGGTAAATAATAAGAGGCGCCCTGCGGATAACTTGCCGTGATAAACTTACGCATACTTTTCTCTTAAATCCTAGGAAACTTAAGGCAGTATTTGTACTATCATTTATTGGGATCTTCGCTACTATTTGGTAATTGCCAAGATGTGTGCAGAGGTGGTAATTTGATGACCTGTATTGCCTGATAGTTCACTTTTGGTGTTGCAACATAGTAGCTTCGTTTTTGGAGAGAAAGAAAGTTCAATAATATGCTGTGCATAGACAGCGGCACATTGCGAAAAGCGAGACTCTACATTTCCAAATCGTATGTAATGTCTTACTTTCATTTTTACTGTGTTGCATCGCACTCAACATACAACATGCTCCGATAAGTGTACTACCATAAGAATTACTTTTAATTTAACTACAAAATAAGTTATGTTTACTAACTTAACTGAAGGGCTGAACAGTTTTATTTGGAGTAGTGTGTGTGTGTGTGTCTGTGGCTGTATGCATGCATATGGGCATTTTGTAATAAAAAATGGCCAGATGTTGGAGTGTAGGTGTGGCATGTTGTGTGACCCTGCTGTCCTATTGTTGCTGCATTCAGCCTCTCTCCTTGCTCTTTGGCCAATATTGAACTGGAAAGCATTTGGCTCATGGCAGTACAGCGGCTGTAATTGCCCCGTATATACGCATGTACATTGACTGCTGGAATGAAACAAATGATTTGCCCTGGTTATTGCCAACAGGAGTTGTGATCAGGGTTCAGACATCAAGAAAGCATCAGTATATGTCAGTGAACAGGATTTACCAGCCTGCCCTGTCGGCTCATTGCAGTTACGTGATCACATTCTAGAAGCTGAGGTGGAGCACAAAACTCACATTTCACGTAGGAAGTGAATATGGTGTTTGCATGCACATATGTAGACACAGTCCTTATGATGGTCTCTGCTGGCTGTAAATTTTACATATGGAATCTTTTGATGGTGGTATATACTGTGTGTTTAATAAAAATCATGAATTAGTGATCAAATGGCAATTTGGCTGATCAAGCTTTGTAGCATAAAGACTATAACAAAAAGTTATGCTGTGAGTGGCGGCTGACTTCAATTCTGAAATTACAATATGGCCCATAAATTAATTAATTTAGAAGTTAACCCCGCAAAGCCCAACATATAATTTTTGCTGCACTGAGGTTGACAGATCAAAATTCAGATTTAAGCTCGTCAAAGATTATCAAAAAGCCTGAAGTAATTTTAATAGAAATTAAAATTAATAGAAATTAGAAATGTTGCATTTTTAATTTAATTAAAAATGCAACAGCGCGACTTTGGATAAACCGAATAGCAGGCCAGGACAAGCGGTGTTAAATACCTCCTCGTCTGGCCTATGTAGCAGCTCCCACAATGCTTGTCCTTGTCTCCTCTTCTGTTTGTCTCCTAGTTTAATGTTGCGCTGTTACATATTTAATCACACATTGATCGTAGCAAAATGTTCTGCTTTGAGTGTTGGTTGACTGCACTTCTGTAATTACAACATGTCCCATAAAGCAATTAGTTTAAGTTTAATTTCTGAAATTTTGTTAATAATTGTATTGGTTGTATAACCTTTGTCCATAAAGTTCCGAGACTGAGTCCATTAAAAAAGATGCGTTGAACATTGAAATCATTTGGGCAGCACCTCTTCGAAATAGACTCCCTTGCAGCCTATGCACAGCTTCCAACGCTTCTTGAGGTCTTGGAAACAGTTGGAAAACGCTTCTTTTGGCAGGGCTGTCAGCTACTTTGTCGTGGCGTCTTGAATGGCCTCCATGCTCCCCATCCAGCGACCTTTTAGGGCTCTCTTCACACGAGGAAACGGGAAAAAATCGCATGGGGAGAGGTCAGGCGAGTATGGCGGATGGGGAAGTACAGTAATGCTGTGCTTGGCGAGAAATTTTGTCACTTTGAGAGCAGTGGGCGGCCTTGCGTTATCGTGGAGAAGGCTCCATTGTCCAGATGCCCTTAAGTCAGGGAGACGGCGTCGCAGTGCATCACGCATGTGTTGGAGCATGCAGATATAAAACTCCTGATTCACCGTCAGCCCTTGTGGGCAAACTCATGGTGTATGACTCCTCTGGCATCGAAAAAAACTGTCAGCATCGTCTTTGTTTTGGTCTTCTGTCGCCGCACCTTTCTTGACTCTGGAGAGCTCGTGGTCCGCCATTCGGTGCTCTGCCTCTTTGAGGATCGTATTGAAAACACCATGTTTGGTCTTCAGCAATGATGCTGTCGATGAATGCAGCATCCTTCTCTTTCTCGGAGAGCAAATCGGCGCTCACTGATGCTCGCGTGTCCTTCTGGTCCTGTGAGAGGGAGTGTGGCTCAAGTCTGGCGTTCAGCTTTCGTTTTCCCAAGTTCTCTCGCAAAATTTGGTGGCATGTTGTCTTTGTAATGTCAAGAGCATCCGATAGCATGCAGACTGTAATTTTGCGGTCTTGCTGTACGATCTCCCTGATCCGAGCCATGTCGTTTTTATTCCGTGAGGTTGCAGGGTGCCCCTGCCTTGTGTCATCTTCCACCAACGTTCTCCCCAAAACGAACCTCTTGTGCCACTCAAAAGCTTGCGCCCATGATAATGTCTTGTAGCCGTAAGCATCACGAAGGAGCTCATACGTCTGTGTGGCTGTCTTGCCAAGCTTTACACAGAATTTTATGTTTACACGCTGTTCGAGGTGGACATCCATCTCTCCACATTCACTCACAGTAGAATGCGCAGACGACTAGTGACAACGTAATTTTGTACATGTAGTGCCATCTAGCAGCTGCCACAGCAATTAACATGAACAGCTCAGGTTAGCCCGAAAAGATGGCGCTACACATGCGCACTAACGTTTGTTTTGGGGAATCATTTCTAGTGAAGAAAATAAATCAGTCTCGAAACTTTACGGACAAAGGTTGTAGTTTGCAAAATTCTGATGTCAGTAGCTTTTATTAAGCTGCTATGAAATGGGAAGGGGGCATTTTGTGCAGTTCTTCTATTGTGTCTGACATTGCTGCTTGTTCAGCTAAGAAGTTAGGTGGTTTTTCTGTCTCACCATTATTGTTTCGTGAAAAGAACCGGAGGAAACATTGGGCTTGATTAATCAAGTAAGGTAGCCACCAGAAGAAGCCAATGCACTGAAGCCAAGAAGAATGTAAGGGAATGGATCTTTTCCATGTTAGAAGAGCACCTCTAGCGGTTGCCGCCAACATCCCAACTGGTGGGGGTCAGGCTGACATGGCTCGACGGATCCGATCCCTTGTGTTTTATTTGTCACAGTGATTGTGTGACTAGGTTCGTGCATTGTCATACTTCCCATGTGTGCGTATGCACTCTTATGTGTTCCTTGGAAACTTGCGCAAGCGTGCACTAGTTTTGCTCTGTTTTAATAAGTTTCAACAATTTTATGGTAGCAAAATGCTGCAAAGGTGATATTAAATGCAAAAAGAGTAGAGCAAGCTAAGCTATTATATAGCTACTGCATACACTGAGATACTGATTGAACTTGCAGACACACATTCAGTTCTGTGTCTTGTAATAAGAATTCTGGCATGCAGCACAGTATATCACATTAAGAAATGCTTAAGCACCTGTTGGTGTAGTCTACATTTGCTTAAAAGGACACCAAAGGGAATTTCATACTATCTTAATCTCCGAAAATGTCTGTATGCGACCTTTTGCTAGCTTTATGCTCATTTACCTAAATGCATGTTTCTAGAAAAAATGAACATTGTTAAGAAGCCTGCTTCACCTAGACCATTTTTGCTCCTGGATCCGCCAGCAGCGCTTTAATTGTTGGATTTTTAGAAGAAAAGTGTCTTGGGTTGTAATAAATTTACTTTCCGCCAGCACTCTCCCGGATGTGAGACATTGATCGTATAGGAAACGTATTCACGTGCCTTCTTCGCGAATGGCATGTACCTTCACGTACTTAAGCTTAATAAAGTGCATGTTAAATGAAATGTGAAATCCATGCCGACTATGCTTTTTGTTTTTACTTTCTTCTGGTGGGAAACCTTTGTCATCGCCATCTTGAATTTTGGACCCATGCCAGGATAGCCTCCCCCCCCCCCTCCCACTTTGCTGGCAATTTCTACTTGTTTGGAGGGGGCCTTGCTTGGAATCTTACGGTAGTCGAGTGCTATGTGTGAATCTTTCTTAGAGGAGATGGTTTACTGAAAGGATTGTGCCACATTTTTTTTCTCTGCAGCCAAGTAAGATTTAAAGCTTACGTTGTGCTCATTTCAGGCAGTAGGGATGGAGGCTTGAGCATACCGATCCCAAGGACAAATCTTCACCCATTGTTATCAAAGGAGTCGTATACAAAGAAATTAAAGGAGTCTGTGTAAGTCAAGCTCTAAAAGTATAAATAATGTGTTTTAATAAGGTTCAATAATTTTATGGTAGCAAAATGCTGCAAAGGTGATATTGTCACGTACGAGTTTGTACTGCTGTGGACAAAATGACGTTGGTTGGGGAAGAAGAGGCTGAAGTGTCTCGGAGCTCGGTAGATGGTGTCACCCTGGCCACAGAGCTACAACCCTCTGTATATATTGTAAATACTGCAATATTTTCTAAATATGCAATAAATACATATATTTTCTCCCCGTAACGTTTTGGTGGAGGTGCGGGGTAATCTCGCCACAAGCCGGCCCTGGATCTTCGCAGCGGGCGTCACATCGGTTCCGCTGTTATGGCTACTGACGCTGCCTCCGACGCTGACGCTGCCTCCGCCACTCAGACACCAGCGGAAGTGGTACTAACCCAGCTACGTCACCCGGGAATCTTCACTGGCACTGGCAAGGTCGACGTCGAAGACTGGCTGACGTCGTATGAGCGCGTCGGTAAGCACAACAAGTGGAATGCCACACATTTGCTGGCCAACCTGATCTTTTACTTGGGAGGAACCGCGAAGGTATGGTTCGAGACGCATGAAACCGAAATTACAAGCTGGGACTTCTGCAAGGAAAAGCTACGCGATCTTTTCGGAAGGCCTGTGGGACTGTCAAATGGAGGCCAAGCAAGAGCTAGCGTCTCGTGTCCAGACACCAACCGAATCATGCGTCGCGTATATTCAAGACGTTCTGGCTCTCTGCCGTAAAGCGGACGCGGACATGCTAGAGGCCGATAGGGTTGGACACATCTTGAAGGGCATCGCAGACGATGCGTTCAACCTTCTGCTTTGCAGGAACTGCTCAACGGTTGAATCCATCATAAAGGAATGCCGGAATTTTGAGCAAGCGAAGAGCAAACGCATCGTACAACGCTTCGACCGACTTCCCAATACGGCCGCCACTTCCTCCTGCAACGACCCTCCGGCATCACATCCGCCTGCCATGCCAAGCTTGACACAGGTCATCCGCTGGGAACTTGAGGCTATGGCTCCAAGTTCTCACTGTCCCCATACGCACGACAACATGACCATATCGCTCATTCAAGCTGTTGTCCGCCAAGAAATTGTCAACATGGACGTCCAGTCTGCCGTCCGCCCACGTCCCACCCCTACCACTCCTGTCATTGCCTCTGCTGCACCTCGCCAGTCGTTCCCGAGTCGATATCGGAACCCATCTGCGTGGCGAACACCGGATGACAGGCCGATTTGCTTTGCTTGCTCCCGGGTCGGTCACATCTCCCGCCACTGCCGTAGTAGCCGCTGGTACTCCTCGCCTCGACCATACGCTGATCGCCGCTTCAACCGAGACCCTCGGTCTCTGTCGCCCCTTTCTGAACCATACCATGCCGGCCTTCCCTCTCGGGGAAACACCACTAGCCGCTCGCCCTCGCCGCAACCCTGTCAGTCCCGCTCGCCTACACCTCGACGCCCCTCGTCCCCGTCCTACGCGGGCCGCTTCTCGGGAAACTAAGCAATGCAGCCCCCGGAGGTGAGGCTGCGTTGACGACTCGGACTGCAAAACCTCTGCTAACCCCTGCTGCTCGACCGAACCTTGTTGAAATTTTTGTTGATGATGTACCCGTTCAAGCCCTCATCGATACTGGCGCTCAGGTGTCGGTTATAGCGATCAGATCTTCATAGCCGTCTCCGTAAAGTCCTGACACCTGCCGAGTCGCCTGCCGTCCGAGTGGCTAATGGCAGTACAACAGCCGTGATGGGAATGTGCGCTGCCCGTGTTACCATTGCCGGTCGTCCTGTGTTAGTCCTGTTCACTGTACTGGCCGAGTGTCCCCACGAAGTGATTCTTGGAATCGACTTCCTGACTGCTCATTCAGCACTTATTGACTGTGCAACCGGCACCCTTCGCCTTGAACTGCTCCATTACTTTGCCGACCCGACCGAAGACCACAAGTCCCGACTTCGTTCTGCTTAATTTGTTCACCTGCAACCTGATGCTGCGACCTACGTCCTCATGTCGCCTTCTCCTCCACTTCGAGATGGTCCTTACGTGGTGTCCCCACTTTGCGACGTTCTCCTGCCACGCCAAATCGCACTACCCAGCTCCTATTGTCACTCTTGTTAACAATCGAGCGTGGCTTCCCCTTCTGAACTTTGGTTCGTGTCTGCAAGTGCTTCCTGAGGGTGTATCTCTCGCTTTGCTGTCCCCTTTGGAAGAGTGTGGAGTAGCTGCTCTTACGCCCGAACCACGATTCGACACTGCTGCAGCTTCCGACCGTCCTACTTCAAGCAACGACAAGTTTACGCCCATGATAGCTACTGACCTACGGCCTGCTTACGCTGACGCCCTTCGCCGTATTCTGATGTCCTATGAAGACATCTTTGATTTTGGAAATCGCCCACTAGGTCGCAGCCGTGTCGTCACCCATCCCATCCTCACTGGTGACGCTCCTCCTATACACCGGAGGCCTTACCGTGTGTCAGCAGCTGAACGCCAGGTGATCCAAACGGAGGTGGACAAAATGCTCTCCAAAGATATCATCGAGCCTTCCTGCAGTCCGTGGGCGTCACCTGTCGTTTTGGTTAAAAAGAAGGACAATACCTGGAGATTTTGTATCGATTACCGTCACCTGAATAAGATTACGAAAAAGGACATGTATCCGCTTCCGCGTATTGATGACGCGCTGGACTGCTTACACGGTGCCAGTTATTTTCATCGATTGATTTGCGCTCCGGCTACTGGCAAATCGCAGTGGATGAATGAGATCGCGAAAAGACCGCCTTCGTCACCCCAGATGGTCTCTACCAATTTAAAGTGATGCCTTTTGGACTGTGTAATGCCCCTGCTACCTTCGAGCGCATGATGGACTCTCTTCTGCGCGGATTCAAATGGACCGCATGCCTCTGTTACCTTGATGACGTCATAGTTTTTTCACCGACGTTTGAGAGCCACCTTCACCGACTCTCAGCTATCCTTGATGTTGTTAGACGTGCCGGCCTACAACTCAATTCTGCAAAATGCCATTTCGGCCGCCGCCAAATACGAGTACTTGGTCACTTGGTTGACGCTTCTGGCGTCCAGCCTGATACTGACAAAGTTTGTGCCGTTGGGGAGTTTCCCCTTCCGCGTTCTCCTACCGATGTCCGCAGTTTTCTAGGGCTGTGTTTCTATTTTCGGCGATTTATCCAGAACTTTGCCGAAATCGCTCGTCCTCTCACAGACCTTCTGAAAAAGGACACCACTTTTCGTTGGGGACCCGACCAGGCTGAAGCATTTTCAACGCTTATCAGTCGCCTTACCAATCCACCCGTGTTGGGTCATTTTGATCCGCATGCCTACACCGAAGTTCGCACTGATGCAAGCGGCCATGGCATTGGCGCTATCTTGTCCCAACGACAGCGGGACACCAATCGCGTGATCGCGTATGCTAGCCGTCTTCTTTCTGCACCAGAGCGAAACTACTCGATAACAGAACGTGAATGCTTGGCCCTTGTTTGGTCCATTGCAAAGTTCCGCCCTTACCTGTTCGGTCGACATTTCACCGTCGTGACAGATCATCATGCCTTATGTTGGCTATCCTCCCTCAGAGACCCGACAGGCCGTCTTCGCCGCTGGGCTTTACGCCTGCAAGAGTACACGTTTTCCGTGTCCTACAAATCTGGGAGGTTACATAAGGACGCCGACTGCCTCTCCCGCTACCCTGTCGACCCACCGGATGGCACCAAAACCGATACAGATACCTGCGTTTTGTCGATCTCCGACTTCTCACGAATCGCCGACGAGCAGCGTCGTGACCCATATTCGCGATCCATCATCGAACGCATTACCTCGGAGCAACAGGACGCTTCTCTCCGTATGTTTGTTCTCCAGGACGGGACCTTATATCGACGCAATATGAATCCTCATGGTGCTGAACTGCTCCTCGTCGTTCCCCAGCATCTGCGCTCGACAATTCTCTCGCAGTTACACGATGCGCCTACCGCTGGTCATTTGGGTGTCTCCCGTACATATGACCGTGTGCGCAGACGATTTTTCTGGCCTGGGCTATATCGCTCTGTTCGAAGCTACGTCGCTGCCTGCGAACTTTGCCAACGCCGCAAGAAGCCTTCATTGTCTCCCGCTGGCCACCTTCAGCCTATAGATATCCCCAGTGAGCCATTTTTCCGCGTCGGCCTGGACCTCCTTGGCCCATTTCCTACCTCATCCTCGGGCAACAAGTGGGTGGCTGTTGCGACGGACTATACCACGCGTTATGCCATAACGCGGGCCCTCCCTACAAGCTGTGCAGCTGATGTGGCTGATTTTTCCTCCATGAAGTCATCCTACATCATGGTGCCCCACGTCAGCTACTCACCGATAGAGGCCCCTGTTTTCTTTCTAAGGTTGTCGACGACCTTCTTCGTTCTTGCTCAACGTCCCACAAGTTCACGACGGCTTACCACCCACAGACAAACGGACTTACCGAGCGTCTCAACCGCACACTTACGGACATGCTCTCCATGTACGTGAGTGATGATCACCGGGATTGGGACTGCACCTTACCCTTCGTGACGTTTGCATACAATTCGTCGCGTCACGATATTACTGGTTATTCCCTGTTCTATCTACTATATGGCCGTCACCCTCTCCTGCCTCTTGACTCACTGCTCCCTTCTGACGCCACCACTACCACGTTCTATGCTCACGACGCCATTGTTCGCGCGGCCGCAGCACGTCGTATTGCCCGTGACCGTCTTCTGGCATCTCAGACTATCCAGAAGCACCGTTACGACAGTCATCGTCGGGACGCTCTATTCAGCCCTGGGTCCCTTGTTCTGCTTTGGGTACCCTCCCGTCCCGTCGGCCTTTGCGAAAAACTGCTGCCACGATACGTCGGGCCATACCGAGTTCTTCGCCAAGTCACCAGCCTCACATATGAGATCTCACCTGTGAATTCAAAGTCTTCTACCACCCCAGGAACTGATATCGTGCACGTTTCGCGACTAAAGCCCTATAACTCGCACGCTGATTCGCCACCCTAAGAAGCATCGAGACGATGCTTCTGCCACCGGGGGGTTCATGTCACGTACGAGTTTGTACCGCTGTGGACAAAATGACGTTGGTTGGGGAAGAAGAGGCTGAAGTGTCTCGGAGCTCGGTAGATGGTGTCACCCTGGCCACAGAGCTACAACCCTCTGTATATATTGTAAATACATATATTTTCTCCCCGTAAGAATATTAAATGCAAAAAGAGTAGAGCAAGCTAAACTCTTATATAGCTACTGCGTACACTGAGATACTGATTGCACTTGCAGGCACATATTCTGTTCCATGTCTTGTAATAAGAAGTTTGACATGCATGCAGCACAGGATACCACATTCATAAATGCTTAAGCACCTGTTGGTGTAGTCTGCATTTGTTTAAAAGGACACCAAAGGGAATTTCATACTATCTTGATCTCCCAAAATGTAGGGCCCATTGTCCGTATGCCACCTTTTGCAAGCTTTATGCTTTTTACCTAAATGCATGTTTCTAGAAAAAATGAACATTGTTAAGAAGCCTGCTTTGCCTAGAGCATGTCCTTCTGCTCCTGTGTAGATGGCACAAATGCGCTTATGAGCATGATTTCGTGCTCTGGACGAGCGTGCGCTAGGGGTTGTTCACTGAGCTCTTTTATTACTAGTTCTTTGCAGTTTTTATTTGGTTTCTTGAGAAAGAGGCTTTTTTTAACAAAGAAGAACGTATTGCAGTGTATGTGTTTCTGAACAAATACTCTTGGCAACCTCTATAGACTTTCTCGTTGTGGACTACATCAGTGCCGCAGTTTCTATGCGAAATGCCAAGAGGAATGTTTGGCCTTTATTTTCTTCACTTATGGCCATGTTTTTTTAAATTTTTTTATTTGAACTAAAGCAGAGAACTTCAAAAGAGTAATCTTGCAGTCTACACTAGTTTTGTATTACATTTCACTGTACCTTTAAATAATAAGTTGATCAATCGGAAGGTTAATCAGAGAGCCAATCACTCAGTCCTACACTGAAGACGTATCATGCCAACATTCAAAATATTATTGCAACAGTTTGCACACCTCGGTCTTCTTTACACAGTCCAGTACCGTCTGTTTGTTTGAGACTTTTGGCGTTGGAGATCGCTTCAACACCTTTATGTGAGGGGACATGTGAGCAACCATTTCTGTCACCAGCTGCCGCTCATTAGTAGCCCTCTGTGCCAAGTTGACGTGCAACTGGCTGCCTTTGACCGTTTGCACTTTTTTATGCGCAGGAACATTGTGTGAAGCGGCAGCTTGCAAGTTTCTACTTGTCAAGCTTTTCAGGTCTGCTGCTAGAGAATGCCCTAAAGTGCAGAACACAAACTAGTAGTAAACGCATGCATTAGAATTGGTATGGGTGCTGAAAGAAGGTGCATGACAAATGTATAATCTTAATGGTCCCAAATTTGATTACTTTCTAGGTTCTTTCTGTATGACCAGTGTGAATAGAATGGTGGTGGTGATGATGATAAAATGGTGACCATGATGAGGCTTGTGGGCGTGCGGCTTTGTGCACTGAGACATGGAGCCACTGTGCATTGTTATATTGTGGGAAAAAAAAAGAATGTCACAATGCTTGTCTGCACAGTCTGTGGTTTATAATTTTTGCTAATTCTCAATATGGGGGACAACACTGTTCTTCTTTGTGCTTGGGCCAGAATTGTTATGTAACATTGAGGAAGTTTAATTTTGTTAAATTTGAATCGGCAACGAAAGATACAGTTTCATGCTTTGTGGAGGACATCTTCACATTGGCAGTAAGAAGCAAAGCCACCGACGCTTTCGCGCCTACTCCGCTCCCGTGGATGATAGTGTCACCCGCAGTAATACGACGCTTTCATACAAAACGCCAGCAGCGGGGGGGGGGGGTTTAGTGCTTCGTCTACCTCTCGCTTCAACGCGTCTCTCTGAAACTCGAGGTTTTGCAACCTCCAGTACTAAACATGTGGGAAAACAGCGCACATGATTCCACACCATCTCGGCAAGCACATGTGGCAGATTAGATGTCAAAAAGGGTGCGTGGGCTGCATATGTGCTCAGCTGCGTTGACAGTCATGGCTGCGCTAGAAAAGGAGACAATGGCCAACCAGGCCCCGCTTCCTCCCCCCCTTCCTTCAGTATGCATTTGATCACGTTACCTCAAGCTCGCTCCCCTCCGGATCCCCTCTCTCCTTGCTCACATGGGCAGGTGGTGCTCACCAAGCCACCATTCTTCTCAGCTCACCCTCGCAAGACTTGCACCTAAAGCATGAAGTGCGCGGGGTGCGATAAGATAATATTGAGCTTGGACTTTATACCGAACATGACAGTGCTCTTCGGCCGTAGCTTTTGGTCACACACAATTTGAGAGGAGCATTCACAATGTGGTCGCTTGCATTTGGCCATCTGCATCCGCAGAAGTTTCGGTTTATTGTCTCCGTATTCCTTCGTGGCGCCAGTGAAATTTCGTTATATTGAAATCGTGCATAAACACACCTCGTTTTATTAGGTTCAAAACGCATTGTGTATGGACAAGCAGTTATAAAAAGTTAAATACTTCGTGATATCGAGAATTTTATCTTATTGAAGTTCATTATATCAAGTTTTAGTTGTATTTTAGAATCTTGTAATAAAGTGACCAAGGATTGGCGGGCCACTTGCTCAACATGCTGGGAGCGTTTCTCGCAATATCTGTATTTGAATGGAGACATAGCCACTCCCCATCTATTCTAGGTATGCGAGCACAACACTTTCTGCCCATTCACAATTAAAAATCTTGAATAAGGATGATGTTACTTGTTTTTTTGTAGGCAGCGGCTTCGTCCCGAGTTTCATTTCCCGCGTTCTTCGCTGCTTCAAGGTCCAAGCATGCAGGGTTGTGGATTCTCCGGCTCCTGTCAAAGGATTGCACGGTAAGTTCGAATAAACTTGAATTCATTATTGTGTCAGAAAGCTGTTCATCTACGAATCACTGATCCACCGCCCGCTTGTGCGCCTGGTACGCTTCCTTGCAATAGGTTATTCTAGACCTCATGCGTGTGCTTTTGTGACGTTTAGCCGTCGCCATTTTTTCTAGGCATGCAACTGAACGGCGTAGCTTGCTCTATTGCCCCTAGGAATTTAAAATTTGTCACCGAATTGCCAGCCGATGCTTGCTTATCACTTCGTCTAGCCGCTCACAGAGCCGATATATGTAGTTGATGTGCCTGTGCGGTGGTGATTTGAATCGATTGTCATTGCATGAGTTTGTATCGGCATTGATGGTGTGCTCATGTCTCCTGCGTATACCTCACAAAGCGCATCCAGAGATGCCACCCACTGTTATGATAGGCTTGGAACTCTGCATCTCAGTTGTGGGAAACCAAACTCGCGCACGTTCCCATGTCGGACCAATTATCTTCATCCCCAAAAGGCGGTTGGGATCTTCCTGGAAACTCTACCTCTCAAATGTGGGAAACAGGCCCGAGCGCTTTTCCAATGACGAGATAATTCACTTCATCCCCGGAAAGCGTCGCCCCTCTATGGCCAGAGCAAACAGAAATGTGAGCAACCAAAGGAGAGGACCCGAGAGGGAAGAGGTTGTCAAGTTGACAACCTGACAAAGGACTGACACTTTTGACACAAGTTCCCCAAAGGAGACATCGGCTATCCCAAGACCACAAGGGGTTATTTAAGGCCGTCCTGGCCCCCGTGTTAGGCAGAACCGCTCTAGTCTCAGATAGAGTCAAAACCATGTACCAATGAACTGAATACAGCCTTTTCTATTTTTCATAATCCCAATGCCCGCCTTCATCGCCATCTCCTAATTCTTGCAGTGGCAACTCACCTCACCCGGTCGAGATTGTATCACTGCGCCCTACACTGGCTCACCAGCGTTAGATTACACTCCGCTGCTCAGGATGCATTCGACTAACGCTGGAAAGAAATTCGCAAGTAAGCGGCGGTTATCACAGCACGATTATCTTTTGTTAGGGCATCGTACATCGTTTCCAACGCTGGCGGCAAACGAGGCGCTGGTAAGGCTGCGTTACTTTGACAGAAACACCACTCATTGCCGCCCGCCAGCTGACACGGATTTAGATATCTCGCTGGAATTGCCACTGCGAAGACGACCCGGCGAATGCCTTTCGTGCGTGGGTCTATCATGCCATGAGCAGCGGCGCACCCGACGCGTGTTGTCGATTACAACGCTGGCGCTCCAGTATAAAATGCATATGGCATCTGTGGCCACTCGCTTGCATGTTGTTGTTCAAGGATCTGAGGTCTGTGCTTCTGCGTTCTAGAGAGGTTCGAGGAACTGCCTAATCGGGTCGTGAGACACTCCTTTTTACAGATGTCCTGCAGAGAAATCGTCGATAATTGACAATAACTCTCACTACAGATGTTCGGGCCTGTGTCGCACTTTTGGTTTGCCCTCAATACACAATCTTTGTCATAGAAAGACAAGCTTATTAATTTGAAAGACTTGCGCACGCTCAGGAATAGTGAAAGACGGTGTGCTCGATTGAAAAATTAACATGCAAGATACTTGCACTGTCCAGCATTTCAGTACTAATATAAATGAAACTGCTTCTGACCAGCAGATCTTGGGACAGGAATCGATTTTTAAAGACGATAGTCTTTCTTGGGGAACTTAAACGCTGAAAATTTGGTCTGTCTGTCTGTCTGTCTGTCTCTCTGTCTGTCTGTTTGTCTGTCTGTCACCCGATTCAGCCACCCGGCCAAAGTTGGACCACTTGCTTACCGCCCACACTACTTAAACTGGTACGGCTGTTCATACTTGTGAACGTTATCGATCACAAAGTAAATATTACGCATATCTGAGGCGCAACATCACTAGGTAAGTATTAGGAGGTGTGTTCCTTTAATAGAAAATACATAGATACGTAACTCTAAAGACCCTAGTTTCTTAAGCTGCGCTGAAAATGCAATGCTATGTGTGCCGACGAAGATGTTCCCCGACTGCGCGCCGACGAGCGCCCTCTGCCATGGAGGAAGGAAACCCTCTGCACAAGCTCATGTTTCCCGATGTATTGCCAGATGGCGTCCATGTCTCACGCAGCGCCTCCTCAATTTTATCAATGCCAGCCAGATGTGGCCAATTCAACATAAAGGAAGCGCTGTCTGAGGCAGGGCAAAACATAAATGGCCGCTTGATGAAATAATGCGGTACAATGAAATCTGTTCAAACAAACCTTCATGCCAGGACGGAAATGGTACGAGAACAGCATCACGGGTGGCCGCGGATCAGACCAGCACTCATGTAGTAAGGCCGGCAGAAGACTATCGTCTTTCGACGACATTTGCAGCGAAGCACGCAGATACGCGGCAAATTTTTTTTTTTATTTGAGTACCCTAAAGGCCCATTAGGGCATTACATAGGGGGGGATGGAAAAGGTCAAATGGACGTGCACTGTGTAGAATATAAATAATATGGCAAGCTATGAGGTACAGTAAAATTATCAAAACGTGGAACAGATATAAAGAAACGAAAACAACAACGAAAACGATGATTATACAATATCTGGTAGCGTAAAAAAACGCAAGAGAACTGAAAACGCGAAGAGGACTACAGATACAGACAAGATGTTTTGCAAGTGCATATCAGATGAAATGGAAAAAATTGTACAATACTAAGCACATAAAAACATGTTCAAGTAAATATTCAAGCGTAATACGTGGGTTATGACAGGTTGACACACTCTAAGAAGGTTAGTAGTGCTGCATGAAATGATGATGATTCAGTAAGTGAGACAATGTTTGAAGGGAGTGAGTTCCATTCGGCAATAGATAAAACTAGAGGCGAATTTTGATAAAGATTAGTCCTTGCAAATATAGGTTTTACTTTATGAATATGGTCTGTGCGCGTCGATATGTGAGCAGCGGGAAGAATATGAGCTCGGGCAAATGGAATGTTGCTGTGGAAAAGGCTATGGAAGAACGACAACCGTGTTAATTTCCTGCGCATGTCAAGAGAAGAGAGATTTAGTGATTTCTTTAAGGCTGACACACTTTGATAGCGAGAGTATGAAGACGAGATGAAGGTCTCGTGTTCTGAGGTCTGAGAGTGTTCACGTAAAAACAGAAATACAGGTGTCTCAAATATATTTTTGTTCTTGGTTCAGATATTTATTACCTAAAAAAAGATGTCCACACCCAGGAGTTGATTTAGGATCTGCAAGAAATTAGGAAAAACTTCAGAACTGTTTTGTTTACATGCCTTTTCTGGGGGTGCCTAAAGTAGCCCCAGTCGGCTATTGCTACGGTCATCTGTGCCACCGCATCGTGCTTAAGTCACCATCTGCAGTTGGTTCGTAGGGATCCACCAAGCTGTTGATCAGTATAGAATCCTGCCTTCGAAACATTGCCATTGAAAACACCCAGAATGTCGACGTGTAAAAAACTGGGCTCTTTTATGCTCATACGTGCCCAAAGTACGCGAAATTACACAAGAATCTGTGACGACAGGCACACGTGATCGTAACCACAAGGGGGCACGAATTTAAAACCACAATTTTTGGCATTCACTTCAACTGCTAATAATAAAGCTTTTCATGCCAAATCATGAGTACCCTTTGCGAATAAATTAATTTCACATTTCACTTTAGGCATCGCTTTGACTCCTTCTGCATTTATGTATTCTACTTGGTGCATCTTTGCATGTGTGTTCTCTTAATATGCCTTGGAATCTAGAGTGGATGTTGACATGAATGTGGTGGATCTCCTGTGAATGTGAGCGGGAGTACTAAGTGTGCATGGGTAGGCACAAGTTTGAACAAGTGTCAACAATAGTAAATATGAGTCGAGATCCAGTGGCAGTGAGTTTAGCTGCCAGCATGAGGAAGAGGCGGTGTTGAGAAAGATTTATAAGTGAACGTGAGTGAACTCCATTCAAATCTGAATGTTGAATTGAGGGCCAGAGGGAATGCCAATGTGAGCTATAGTGTAATTGCATGAAAGCTAGTTCAGTGTGATGGTGAGTGTTACTTGAAAAGCCTTAGCCAGGATGTGTTGGATGCCTTAGACAAAGGTGCATGTCTTCAGCCGCCACAAAAACAGGAAATAGAATGAATGCAGCTGCATGCCGAAAAGTGGAAGACCGATCTTCTGCAAAAGGAATCGGGAACATCGCAAACTATGCTGTCAGCAAGTTCCCACAGTCACTTGCTGACCCTTACTCCAGCTCAAATTCTGTTTCCTCGGTGGGCCTCGCCTACAAGATTGAACCAAGGATTGAGAACACCCGCAAAGGCTGTAAGCATCTCACAGAAGCACTCTCTGGTAGTGCACAGACAAGTAAACAAACCTTGAATTCTTCATATGGCTGCATTGATTGGCAGCCTGCTACTGTCACATTAACGCCTCATGAGCTAGAGTCGTCAAAGAAACTTTTGGCTAAGCAAGCATCGAATTGAACAAAAGTAAATCGAAAAATTGAGGATGTTGGTAGAGAGCGATTTCACCATTTTTCTCTTACTGTTGCGGTCTGAGCTCTAGAATACACAAACATCTTAACAGCTGTGTCCATGTGAGTGCCAGAAGCAAATAGGAAGTGACGAGCTGAGTGAGAAAGTAGGTGGAAACATGTCACCATCTGTTCAGGCAGAAGTGTGATTGCCTTTCATGCTCTCCTCCTGTGTTTTGCTTCACACTAGCAGTGCCCACAGTGACCTTTCTGGTTGCAAGTCTGGGTATATTGAAGTAGTGCAAAGACAATCTGCCAAGGCTGTTCATGGGGCAGTGACTGCCGTAAGTGCGATAGAATAGCTTTGCAGTAAACTTCAGCAACGTCAGGACTGCAATAGTCCTCTTACTGTCCATATCTTGCTGTGAACAGCGTTTGGAGCAACTGCATCTGAAACTTTCAGAACTTGGGGCAAGCTTTTAATTTTAATATTGTTGCAAGCAGGTCACAGTACCTTTATGGACAAAATAGCAGCGAAGAGGAATTTGCCTCCTTTTTGGGCCTTGCGACAATGCCTCAAAGCAGGCAAAGGAGTTAAGTGCATTTCAGCAGGATCCAGACAGAGAGGCTGTAGTACATATGGGGTTAAGGTAAAAAATTTCAGGTTTTCCAGAACGTATATCAACTTGAAATTATTTGCACACATGCATATTTAAAAAGAAAGAAGCATGTAAAAATGAGGCAGTTGAAGTATTAGGGTGAAAATTGCGTCTTGCATTAGTGTATGCAAAACCACGTATATATCAATACGTCTATGCGGCACATTTAAAGCGTGCTGATGCATACAGAGTTCGGAAACTGTAGTGCATAGAGAAAGCCAGTTAGGTCTGGATAACACAAGAATATAGGTTTAGTATACCCACAATCTGTTTGCAAACCTGCCCTCTAGCTTGTGAATTGGTCAGTGATAGCCAGACTGGACTGTTTGGTTTTTTGTAGAAAACGGAATGCTTGTATAGCAGCGTAAAAGAGAGAGAAGACAGTTAGAAGCATGCACAGATGCTGACTTGCAACTAAGCTTTCAACAATGTATTTAAGGGGGACGTGGCAATGAAAACTTTTTTTTTATTTATGGGAGTAAATTGATTAAATTTGGCATGCAGGTTTGAGTTTCAGTTTATTATTCATTCAATACATTGATTATGTAAAAACTTAGTATACAGATGAGGGTCCCAAAGTCAAAGACTGCAGTGGGACCCTCGGTTCAAATTTAAAAAAAAACTGTACACAAGGCATGGGTTAAACTTTAAAGCAGCAAGATTACCAACATAGAAGGAAAACAAAAGAATGTGCGAAATACCGTACAATGGTAAGAGACAATAAACAAATGCCTATATCAAGAGGCATAATTATAAAGAACAACATATTATCGGGCATGAAACTACAGTTAAACCTGCTTATAACGAACCTCCATATAACGAATTCTTGCATATAACGAAGTTTTTCTATTCCCCGCCGTTACTCCATAGGAGCACATGTATTTGAGACCTCTACGTAACAAAGTGGCTGTGGGAGACACTCTCGAAATAACAAATGTTCCCCGCCGACAACCTAGAGATTTCGCCCCAAATTTTGTCATTTTTGCGCGAGCAGCAAGCGGAAGTACCTTCTCCGCCGCGACGGAATGCGAAGCGAGCGCACGAGTGCATGTGTGCGAGGCAGGCCTGCATCCTTCGACCCGGTGATCTTGCTGCCGCCGGCGTGACCTTTCCCCCTCCCTTCATTCAAACCTGATCCCGTCGCTTGCTGCAGCTGGCCTAGCCCACCAAGACGGCACTCTCCATTTTCTGTTGATGTTGCTGAAGGAAACAAATTTGTTTTTTTTTTCAACACGCTGGCACCGCAACTCTTTGGCTACTGCGCAAGTCTCTGCGCTTCACTTCACTAACCTGACACTAGGTGACGCTATACGACGCTACGACGCCATCGTGTCACTCGCTCTTCGTTTCTGACGCTTCGTGCTTGTGCGAAACGACACTCGTCCACGCATCCAGTACCTGGTGTGACATTCCAAGAATGAGTGCTTCGACGAAGAAATGCAAGATATTGACCTTGTCTGCAGTTCGCTTTGAAGATAAGCCCGTGCGGGCGCACACGTTTTCCACATCGCAGATCGCATTCAAGATACGGCGGCCGCCACCGAAGTATACGCCTCCCTTACTCGCCTCCCCCACCGTACCTAGCGCGGATGCGCGCTTCCGCCCCCCCCCCCCTTCTCTCTCGCACGCTAGATAGAGTCGGCTGACCCCCACAAGCTTTACAAACAGCGTACGGCATGCGGCGACGATGTTGCTGTGTTTGGACTTTACACAGAACCTCAAAGCGACGTCCACGGTGACGGCACAAATGCGCTTCAGAATAAAATGTGCTTCTGTGCGGTTACTACTCTGACGGCATGGAGGAAGGAAAAAAACTAGGAGGGAGCGTCACGTGGCAATCTTGAAGCCTAGTCATAAAAAATTTAGAGGAAAAGGATGATGGGAAATATGCCCTCACGTGATAGGCAAGCGGTAGGTTTTACTCGGGTCACTTTGCACGGGTCAAATATGCGCACATAGCAGGCGTGGCAAACGCGCGCCTAGGTTAGTAAAGGCATGTGAAGGAATCCGTGTGAAGCAGTCGAGTCGTTGTAACGCACCGAACCACCACGCAGCTCGCCGCTTAATTAGCAGACAGGCGCCAAGGCTGTTGCAAACGAAGGCGTCGGCATTGCGCCCAACATTCCGGGAGGACCACCTCAGGGACGACTGGTTGCGTTTCGGGGCGGTTTCAGGGAAACGAGGAAACCTTTCACCCTGTAAACATGTGAAGGCAACCAAGCCGCCCTTCCGACGACGATTCGTCGCGTTTCAGGACGTTGTCTGGGAAACAATGATGCCTTTCGCCCCCGCAAAAATGTGTAGGCGATTAGGCGAGCGTACAAGGCCCGAAGCGACTGCTTTCCCACGGGAAGAAAATTCGTCCCGTCTTGTGCCTAAGGATGCACTGGCGACCCGGGGACTTCGAACATATTTAGGGCCGTGCCGGCCCATAGTTAAGGTAGACGGTCCCAGCCAACGCTGTCGTTCTGCTCAAAGTCTTCGGCTTCTCAGTAGACCGGCGAGAACTTCCGTCAGTAAGGCGCACCTGCGTGATGAAGTGTGTTGTGCCAGGATGCCCTAACCGAACAGAAAATCGGCGTGAGGGTCTGTCCTTCCATAGGCAAGCACAATGAACATTTTTTTTTAATTTATGAAAACAGAACTGCAATATTCGCTAGTGACTATATATACATGCTCGTGTGAATGAACTGATGAAATAGTGAGATGTTGTCCGAAAAAGAAGTGCATTGTGATATAAAACTTAAGAAAACAATAAATTTGCCCTCGATAGATGACAACACTAGAAAGAGAAATGGAAGTGTTCGTTCTGTACTATATATGAGTGCCAACAATTGAGTCACACTGCTCTTTTCTGTTGTGTTCAGTTGAAATGTTGGTGTAGATCGAGTAATGATCATTGACACTGAAATTATGCACTATAGGTTTCCAAGGCAGCGTGAGCTGAGAGAAGGGTGGGCCCTAGCCGTGTGCCGCTCACCTGCGTGGGCACCATCACAATGGAGTGTTGTTTGCTCGGAGCACTTCAGCCATGGTGATTTTGCGAGCGGTACCAAAGGCCAGGGTCACTTGATGGTGAATGCAGTACCATCGCTTGCGGGCCCCACTAAGGTTTGTGTTGCACGTGACACTGCATGTCTGCCTGCAGTACTAATTTTCTATGTCTTGGTTCGGTTCAGTAGAACTTTATTCATAGACTTTTTAGAGGGTACCCTAGACAGCGGCAGGAACCTGTAGATCCCAGCGCAATCTGCTCAGTCCACTGGATGGGCCTCATGCAAGAAGTTTAGATTTATTTTATTTGTAACATTGTTGCAAATTAAATAAATTGAAATTGAAACTCCTTTACATGATAAAGGGATTCAAGTCATGCACTTACAATCACTTTTCTGACTATTTTGGTTGTGTAGAAAGTTGATTAGTCTAATTTTCATATTTACCTTTTTTATTACTGGGGCTTGACTCATTTCAAAATATATGACTCAGTGGTAAAATATAATACCTGGGATATCGCTGATTGATTGCATCTTCATATTTAAGGAATTGTGCAAACTTTTTCCAAACTTCCATTGTATTCCAAATTGCATGCTAGGTCATTACAAACTCTCATTTAAACTAAAGCACTGCCTTAAAGCTTTCTAGATAGGTTGCAACAAAGCATACTATAGAATGCTCTATTTGCCGTGTTTTACTTGGACCTTCACACTGTGTAATCAATGGTGCAATACAAGTCAGTAATTTTTTTCCAACTTTGTCATAAATTCCACAAGTGTTAAAATTACTTTCAGGAGAAATAAATTTTTATCAGCTAGCATACACTCCTAAAAAGCCCACAAAGTGAAACTATTTATTGTTAAACAATTGCATTTCCTGCTTTAAAAATTATTGACTGAATTTTGTATGTATTTCTGGTAGCTGAAAACAATTAAAATTGCAATAAAACTATAATTAATTGAAGAAACAAGGAAAGATTAGTCTTCAAGTAACATATTAACTTTTGCAATAGTTAATAATTAGAGAATATTTTGCACGTAGCAACTCTGCTTGTGTGTGTATAGTTCAATCATGGCATGAATTTTTTTTTTTTTTTGCATAAAGAAATCTCTCAAGGTTGTACTTCCCATGTTGAGGTTAAATATAATTTTTTTTCCAGAAGATATGGTGTTGGACAACAAATTTTAAATAGGCAAATGACAGTTGAGATGATGTTACGCAGTTGTACTTTAAATTATGGGGGTGAACATTATTTTAATTCATTAATTAGTACCCTCAAGGTCTGGAGGCATTACAGAAGGGGCATTACATTACATTATGTGTGTGTTACAGCTATGTCTATGATTTTTCTTTTCTGAAACAATGCACTTTAGATCAAACATAGTTTTCTGCAAAAGGGGATGTGGTGTGTAGGGCCTGCCTGCACAGATCATGCGAGGCCTTTTGCATGACTCTGCAAAGGTTGTTTGAATTCCTTCCACAGCAAATGTTATTGTTGGATCTTAAAAGTATATGATGGGTTATTCTTTAACTGCAGACGCTTGCAAAGGTTGATGCTACAGCAATGAGACAACCTTCAAGTGAAGCAGCTTGATCCACGGGAACATCACAGAATCAAGATAAGCCACTAAGTATGCAGCCATAATGCATGTTCCCAGTTTGATCATGCCTTTTTCGTGACTGAGGTAGATGTCCCCCACCATTCCTGAAGTGAAGTATGCTTTTCTTATATTCAGGCAGGTCTCTCTGAAGCGACAATAGACATGGACATCTCCGAGGGCTTGTCAGATGTGCTAGCAGAGGGTGCTGCTACAACTGCCAGCTCGTCCTTCGCTGATTCAGACATTGGTGATGAGCCTTCCGAAATCCAACATGTCCTGGTATGTTTGATTGTGGTAATGATCACAGGGTTTGCTTTTTTCATGTGTGTGCCTTGGTTCATTCATGCTGTGCTCCGCTTTCAATAATCTGGTGTTTCCCTGTAATGTATATTTTGGATTTCACCTTTAAAGTAATTATTGCAGTTTCAAAAATGCATGAGACTTTGTCACACAGTTTTTTGTAAGATGTTTTCGACCGATTTTAAGATATCTAATAGTAATGCTCTGAATGAATAAAAAGATAGAACTGATCAACCTGTCATTAGCTACATTACAGCCCTTTTTTGACACAGGTGACAAGCATACTGCATGAGTTGTGTGTTCAAATTTTATTGTAAACACTGGGAAAAGCAAGTGCTCATGAATGAAAGCCATATATGCTACATCATAACCTCGTTTTAGTCGATGTAGGGTAAGTACAAGATAAGGAAAATAAAACAGCCTGAAGCAAAGCAGTGTTACGCAAGATGAAAAACTGCTTTTTGGCATAAGGAAAACACACTCCTTGTCTGAATTATACTTCAGCCATGTCCTCTCATTGCACGCATAAATAACACCCTTGCTAGGCTCCAAGATTTACTACTGTAGTAAAATTTATAACATACAAGCTGTGCTGGTAAGCTTGATCAACATCATTTTTTGGGACAGTAGATAAGGAATACAGTACATAGCCACAGCCACTGATCTCCCTAACAATGTCCTGCTTGGTGGTCGTTGTTGTGCTTAAATTTTAAATCAAGCCAATGGTCTCTCTATTAGTCCTGGGCTTTAGCTTCAACTGTGCATCTGGTATTTTGTTTGCACAGTCAGCAATTTCAAGCTATGTTGCAGTAAACAGTCCCTCATCATTGCTCTTGATGTATTTTGTCCAATCTCCCAGTCGAAGGCCTACCAGCACGCTTGAGGGTGATGCTTCGGCAGCACTGCCTATGCATAGCCCAGCGATACCTCGAACAGCAAGGCATACTACGGTAAGGATAATACTCGACCACTACAATTTTTACATACTTGTTTCCTTGGCTAACTTCAAGTGAAGTAGCATTTATTTTCGTGGCATAATATATAAATATCACTGAATGAAGCATAATAAGTGTCACTCAGTGAACTGCACATGGACACTAACATTTATGATCATGGCAACCATGTAATTAAAAGCTGAAACTAATTGACACGACCTTGACACGACTGAAAGCGACTCGGTGCAATTCCATGCTAGGCATGTTGGGTTGCTCATCGAAGAAGACAACGACGAAGGTGCCAGAATAGCTCTATAAAAG
Source organism: Dermacentor silvarum (assembly GCF_013339745.2). Lineage (NCBI taxonomy): Eukaryota > Metazoa > Arthropoda > Arachnida > Ixodida > Ixodidae > Dermacentor > Dermacentor silvarum. The sequence goes on along the minus strand of NC_051154.1, from coordinate 261,752,676 downwards.
ATCTATAGCGTCGACCTAAGTCTTTTGTGGTTTCGTTTGTGACAAACTGATGGAGGTGCTGGATACGCGTCTATGCGGCCTGGCAATACGGCCTTCAAGATCTGCCGAGGATGTCGACCCGAACCGCAAGGCAGACACAGGAGACATACGGTACGGGACAGCCTCCTGCTTTGCTCGTTCTCCACATGCCACGCTGGCCGTGGCCGTTCCATGGTGAGCCTTTTGAGGACGTGGAAGACTGGCTCGATGACTTCGATCGTGTGGCCGAGGTTAATGATTGGGATGAACAGAAAAAGCTAAGGAACGTGTACTTCGCACTAGAGGACTCTGCCCGAACATGGTTCGCTAACCACGAGCCATCTGTCACCACCTCGAAAGAATTTCAACGTCAGATACGCGATACGTACAGCAGTCCCGCAGGAAAAGAGCAAGCAAAGCAAGCCCTTCAGAGTAGGGTTCAAAAGCCTAATGAAAGCGTAGCCATGTTTGTAGAGGAGATGTCGTGGCTTTTCAAGCATGCTGACCGAGGCATGACAGAAGCGAAGAAGGTCCGCCTGCTGATGCAAGCAGTGAAAGAGCAGCTGTTTGCAGGACTAATGCGAAGGCCTCCAGCTACAGTAGCTGAGTTCGTCAGTGAGGCGACAACAATGGGGCGAGCCCTTCAGCAACGCTCCTCGGTCTACAATCGCCAAATCACCCTGGGATCAGCATCTTCTCTCTCGTTGCCCTGTGACACTGATGCGCTTCGAGATGCTTGTGTGTAGTCTCGTGCGGGAGGAGCTTGATCGACTTCTCACGCCGATCGGCAAGTGCACTGCGAGGGTACGCATTCGTGTGGCCACATTTGTCACTTCATTTATTATACTGGCAGAGTGCTCTAGACAGGTCATTCTTGGCATGGACTTTCTTCGGGAGTATGGGGCAATCATAAACCTTCGCGAGTTGCTTGTCACTTTTTCCAGCAAACGTGCAACTCATTCGGACGACTATCACCCGTTACGCGTTTCGGGCGACTGTGCTACTTTGCCACCACAGAGTACTACGTTGATCACTGTGGAAACAGACGACGATCCTCCCCATCTCAGAATCGCTGAAGGCAGTCTGTCAGTCTTGTTGGCTCGACGGGTTTGTGTAGCCCGCGGCATCTTGCAGCTGTCGTCACGGACTGCTCAAATTTTAGTGACCAATTTCAGTCGTGAATACCAGCACTTTGCCTCACGAGGTGCGCCCCTTGCCCAAATACATGCTGGCCGGTAGACATGATCATAGACGCAAACCAAGGGCCGAGGCACTTGACGAAAAACTTAAACATGACACAGAAGTGGTCTGTGTAGATGCGGCCAAAGAGGGCCCCCAAAATTACATCATCTGTGCGCTAAGGGACACATAGGCAAACATTCGAATAGTATCATCAACTCTCTCCAAACCGACCGCACCACAGAACTAGTCCCTGCTCACTCGGGAAATGCCGGTAGCGAGGCTGCGCACCAAACAGCATGAGGCTTAACCGACCGGGCGGGGTGCTCCTCAGACTCGGTGGACTTCTGGAGCGAGCCAGCGACCACATTTAATGAACTTGCCAGATTTTTCAAAGAGGTTAGGAAAATCTATCCAGTTCTTAATAAGGAGCTATCCAGGGAACAGGCCACGATTTTACGTCAGATACAAACTGACTCTTTTCCCTGCCCACACAGATTGGCATAGATTACGTGCGGACAGGTGGAACCCAATTTGCCTAAATTGTGGCCAGAACCAGCTGGCCACCCAAAGTCATATCTTATGGGGATGCTCTGCCAAGCCCCCTCCAAAAAAACTACTGCCTGCTCCCTCGGAGGAAGCCTGGGAGGCCCTCTTAAGGTCAGAAGACAAGACCGTCCAAGAAAATCTCACGACCTTGGCTCTGCAGGTCGCCTCAACCGAGGCCACCTAGAGGCCAAGGCCTTCAGATCTACTGTCGGAAATTTTTTAATAAAGTTTTTTCCTCCTCCTGCCATCGCCTATTTCGAGCCAGTCAGTGACTATCCTGCTTGTTTAACTGTAGGACAGAATGGTGCAGATTCTACCTGTGACGTACCGGCCAACAGCAAAATTGATGTGAATTCCAAATTATCAGGTGAACAACAAGCTAGCATTCGAAGCCTTTTACAGTCTTTTGCGGACTGTTTCGCTTCAACATCAAAGGTTAACCAAACGCCTATTGTGAAACACCGAATTATTACAAATCTCGATGAAAGACCCGTGTGCCAACGTGCCTACCGTGTTTCTCGTAAAGAGTAAGACGCCATCCGAAATCAAGTCCAACAAATGCTTACCGACGAAATCATACAGCCCTCCACCAGCCCATGGGCGTCAGCTGTAGTTCTGGTGAAAAAAAAAGACGGTACAATGCGTTCTTGCGTTGACTATCGCAAGCTTAAGAATGTTACGAAGAAGGATGTTTATCCCCTTCCCCGCATCGACGATTCTTTGGACTGCCTTCGACATGCCCGATACTTCTCATCGATGGACCTACGCAGCGGCTACTGGCAAATAGAGGATGATGACCGTGACCGTGAGAAAACCACATTTATTACACCTGATGGACTCTACGAATTCAAGGTCCTTCCTTTCGGATTGTGCTCTGCGCCTGCTACCTTTCAGCACATGATGGACACAGTACTATCATATCTCAAGTGGCAGTCATGCTTTGTCTATTTAGATGATATCGTGTTTTCAGACACTTTTGAGCAGCACCTACAGTGCTTACAAGGAGTTATTGACGTAATTCGTGCTGCTGGCCTGTCTTTAACGCCTAAAAATGCCATTTCGGGTTGTCGGGATAAGGGGGGTTGCCAACGGCTCTCCACCTGGACACACCGAGTCCCGCGGCTGGCGCATGCCTGCCCATCAACCGCGGTCCGGTACAAGCTCGACGAAACAATAGACAACAACCACGTGTACACTCGGAAAGCATTTATTACCACTGCAACTAACACTTCGAGCAGGCCAGCTAGCTGTAGTTGACATTGCTGAGGGTTCCCTCAAAGAGAATAATACACTAGGTAAAGAAGGACTTCCGACTTACCAACTGGGGAATACGGGCGGCCTTGACGTTTGCCGCGGCAAGAACGCGGTTGACTAACCACGTGCGGGAATACGGGAGCGGCGGCGGAGACTTCTGCTATCGCCGCTTGCTGGGGACCAAAGAGACCCGGCCGATGTCAGCGGTATCTCACGTGACCCACCCGGTGGTGCTGATAGCGCTTGCGATTCCCGTGCGCCGGGCCGCGAAAGGAAAGCTTCCCCTCTCCCAACTCACCCAGGCGCGCATGCGTCTGACGCGACGTTCGCTGCACGTGCGGCGGTCATGGGACCCGAGGATTTCCACATCCCTCCACCCTTAAATGTTGCCCTACGACAGAGAAATCTCTGAAACGACGGCATTGACAAAGTATCCGGGCAGATGCGATGATAAACTCCGGCAGGAAATGGCAGAATCCACGTTGATAGGCAGCACAGTCCTGTGGGGGGCCGCCCAGATATGGCAGCTGTCACTGTGGTTGACGATGCCGGGGCAGAAGATGGCTTTCCCTCAAGATGGCCGCCGCAATGTCCACCCCGGAACAGTGGGTCAGGACTTTGTCGAAGCGGCGCTGCCCGCCGGTACGATGAACCTCGCACAGACGCATCCTCGCGGGAGTGTATGATGGTGGGCCTCCCTCATTGTGGCTGCCATGCGCTGCTGCATCGCACCACGAGCAGGGAGGGGCCTCCGCTGCAATTTGAGGCTGAGACAGCAGGCGGGGACGTGGATGGCAGCAATAGTAAGTCCAGGCGGCGTCACTCGTTCTGCAAAGTTGCTGAAATGCTCTCCACAAACACTTAGAATTAAGGCAGTAGAGGCCGCCGCAGCGTCGGCCGTTTGACACGATGCTGAACCACCCGTCTACCGCATAGCTTTATGCGGCAACGAAAGAAAACACACATAAAAAAACAATCCAGTTCGTTTGAATGAAGTTATTCGCTTCGACCAAATTTTTCCGGTCCGATCCAGCGTGAAAGTAGGGCGATGCTCGTATGAACAAAGCGCTCTATGGTCCCCCGAGATTTCCGTTATTCCACCTGCAAAATAATGAGTTCATCTGAACAAAATAAGCTTTCTGTTTCGAACGAGGTTTCTCCGCTCGGGCGAGTATAGTAACTAGCGAATCCGTTTGCACCCGCTAAATGTCACGGCATGGCCGTCTTCGAACATGCGACTGGCAGCTCCGAAGGGCCTTAGGCCAAATCGCGTCCATGACGGATACCAATGCCACAAAAGACCCATAAAGGGTTCCAATGAGCCGCCGTGTGGAGATGCAGGCTTAGCTAAGTGGTCCCCGCTCGCTGCTCAACCCACACCTTCTGAGCAGAATCCTGAGACTGCGCCCCACTGACGTCCTAGCCAGCGTTTCCGGCGCCCGGCTCCCAGAGCCAAAGATACAGAAAGGAGGCTATATAAATATCTACAGGGAAAATCGACCACCGGGTTGGCTGCTGCACTCACTCGCTTCGGGCATACTCTTAGGAGAAAACTCGCTGCAAATTTCAGCGTCTACACGAATTCGGTGACACTGGTGCAGCGTTACCTCGCACTCAAGAAAGCACATGCCCAATCTAGCTAGGAATCGCGCCTTCGGGTGAGGCCTTCCTCGAACCGATCGTGCCCCACGTTGGCAACGCCAAATGTCGGGATAAGGGGGGTTGCCAACGGCTCTCCGCCTCGACACACCGAGTCCCGCGCTCCGGTACAAGCTCGAGGAAACAATAGACGACAACCACGTGTACACTCAGAAAGCATTTATTACGACTGCAACTAACACTTCGAGCAGGCCAGCTAGCTATAGTTGGCATCGCTGAGGGTTCCCTCGAAGAGAATAATACACTAGATAAAGAAGGGCTTCCGACTTACGAACTGGGGAATACGGGCGGCCGTGGCGTTTGCCGCGGCAAGAACGCGGTTGACTAACCACGTTCGGGAATACGGGAGTGGCGGCGGAGACTTCCGCTATCGCCGCTTGCTGGGGACCAAAGAGACCCGGGCGATGTCAGCGGTATCTCACGTGACCCACCCGGTGGTGCTGATAGCGCTTGCGATTCCCGTGCGCCGCCCGCGAAAGGAAAGCTTCCCCTCTCCCAACTCACCCAGGCGCGCATGCGTCTGACGCGACGTTCGCTGCACGTGCGGCGGTTATGGGACACGAGGATTTCCACAGGGTATGACGAACTAAAATTTTTAGGCCATGTCGTCAGCTATGCAGGCATTCGACCAGACCCTGACAAAACCATTGCTGTTGCTTTGTTTCCAACACCTGCGAACAAACACGAACTCCGCCGTTTTCTAGGGCTTTCTGCATATTATAGACGCTTCGTGGCTTACATTTTAAGGATAGCCGAACCTTTGCAGCGGTTAACAAAGGATAATGTTCCTTTTTTCTGGGAGCAGGACCAACAAGAGGCCTTCTGTGAACTCCAGAAACGTCTGCAAACACCTCCAGTTCTAGGGCACTTTGACGAAAACAGTGACATCGAGTTGCACACGGATGCCAGCAACGTTGGCCTTGGTGCCGTCCTTGTACAGTGGCAAAATGGAGCCGAGCGCGTCATTGCGTACGCAAGCCGCACCTTGTCTCCAGCTGAAAGGAACTATTCCACTATGGGGAAGGAATGCTTGGCTGTTGTGTTGGCAATTGCTAAGTTCCGCCCATATTTGTACAGCGATCGTTTAGAGTTGTGACAGATCACCATTCATTGTGCTGGCTCGCCAATCTGAAGGATCCCTCTGGCCGTCTTGCACGCTGGAGTCTTCACTTGCAAGAATATGACATGACGATAGTGTTCAAGTCCGGGCGTAAACACACAGACGCCGACTACCTGTTGCGTGCTCCACTTCAACTGTCGCCATTCGATGTTGATGAAGAGGACGCATTTCTTTCCATTGTCACAGTGTCAGACATCAGTAAGCAACAGCACGATGATTCAGAACTCCGGCCTCTCATCGACTACCTTGAGAACCGTCTACGAGAGCCGACTCATATGTTCGTCCGAACATTATCGTCGTATTTTCTCCACGATGACGTCCTCTACAAATTGGGTTTTCACTCGACCGCAACCACCTGCCTCCTTTTAGTGCCGGCCGCACTACGGGACGACATCCTGCGGGTCTCTCATGACGAGCCATCTTCGGGCCACTTGGGATTTGCACGGACGTTTTCACGCATGCGCCAAAAGTACTTCTGGTCTAACCTTCGCCATGACGTAAAGCAATATGTGAAAACATGCCGCTACTGCCAGAGACGCAAAACACCACCCGTGCGTCCCGCTGGACTTTTCCATCCCGTTGATCCTCCACGGATCCCTTTTCAGCAAGTTGGCATAGATTTGCTTGGACCATTCCCCACGTCGATGGCTTGTAACCGTTGGATTGCTGTTGCCACAGACTACCTTACACATTACATTGAAACCCGAGCTCTCCCACGAGGCACTGCTAATGATATTGCAACCTTATTTGTACGTGACATCGTACTCTGCCATGGTTCTCCAACAGTGATTATAACCGACCGGGGCACAGCATTTACAGCGCAGCTCACAGAAGATATCATGCATCTCAGTGGTACAGTTCACCGCAAAGCCACTGCTTACCATCCCCAGACGAATGGGCTCAGAGAAAGGCTAAATAAAACGATCGCTGATATGATTTCCATGTATGTTGACTTTGACCACAAAAACTGGGACGACGTTCTCCCATATGTTACGTTTGCGTATAATACTGCCGTTCAAGAAACTACCGGCTTCACCCCTTTTCGCTTGGTGCATGGCCGGGAAGCTGTAACAGCGTTGGACGCAATGCTTTTACCCACCCACTGTTCTAATGTTGTCACTGATGCTGCCGAAGAGGCGCGCCAGCTCGCACGAATGCGTATCCGCTACCAACAACAAAGCGACGCCGACCGATACAATCTTCGTCACCGAGACGTCACTTATCAACCTGGTGACAAAGTATGGGTGTGGACACCGATCCGCCAGCGTGGTCGGTCGGAGAAACTTTTGCACCGCTACTTTGGACCCTATAGGCATCGTTCAACGACTCGGCGACGACTGGCAGCCACCTTGAGGCATCTATATAATAGACCACTGTCGGAGGACCTCTTGCTAGGCGCAGGGCCACAGAGTTGTCAGACAACAGAGGCAATGCGTACTTTTTCACGCTTCTTAGGCGACACGGGCCTGGACTCACGCTTGTGATAATCATTTGTGCAATGTGTCCTTTCACCTAGTTCCTCCCATTATCATCCACCATTGTGACCCTCTTTCTTCCCCTCCTCCCCTTCCCTTACGTAGAGTAGCAGGCCAGATGCTCCATATTCCGGCCGACCTCTCTACTTTTTCACATCAATAAACTACTTCTTCTTCTTCTTCGGCGACGTCACATACGAAGTGATTCCTGAAGTGGAAGGCACCACTAGCCGTCCCCGACGCCCACGCCTGTCTGATGTCGTTCACGTCTCTCGGTTAAAGCTTTACTACTCCCGCTGACCGCAAAGCTCTACACCTCTCTCACCATCTACGTATTCCTTAACAGTATCACTGTGGCACCCCCCAGTGTGTAAATGTTCTGCATTGAGACGATGCTTCTAGGGAGGGGGGTAATGCCACCACCTTGACACGACTGAAAGCCACTGGGTGCAATTCCATGCTAGGCATGTTGGGTTGCTCATCAAAGAAGACTACAAAGGTGCCAGAATAGCTCCATAAAAGATCTATAACGTCGACCGAAGTCTTTTGTGGTTTTGTCTGTGACAATATTCATATTTCCCCACAGCGGTGTGAGTTTCCTCAGGGTTTGCAATTGGCGATGAATAATCTGCTTGCAATTTCTCTTTTCCATTCAAAGGACACAATGAACTAGAAGACCAACAGGTTTCTCACAATTTTCTATGCACTTTATTTGTTCGATCAGTCATGAGGAGTCAGTGATACAGGCAGACAAAACTGGTCTTTTGTGTAGGAGTATGAGATTAGTATATTTTGCCTATTCAAACTAAAAGGTTGCTGTGAAGCATCCTGCATTCAACTATGCTACATTGGCCTCTTCTGTGTTAGTTGTTTCGTACTTTTACCTTTCCTGCCTGGGCCTAGATGGGCCTGCAGTATTTTGCAAACAAATAAATAAACAAACGAAATAAAGTAGCACTAGCAAGCTCGTGTGGATGGCAGTTTTATGCCCTCAAAGTTTTTAAGTTCACAAAAGTGTAAACGGAAACCGTCGTGAGCAAGGTAATAACCTAAAATTTAGCAATATATTCTTCATGGCTTACATAAGAATGTATGCCACAACAATTAAGTACCTTGTTCTGGGTACATGATTTGTGTCACGTTGGTTGCTCATGGACCTGTTTTCTGTGCGTGTGATATTTTGCAGCCACAGCCAGCAGAAGACTCACCTGAAAAGGCCTTTCCTGAGGCACAAAGTGAGGCGTTACTTGCAATTGCAAACTGCGACCAAGAAGAAGATCAAGACTCTACAGCAATCCCGTCGCCGGCTTTTGCAGAAGGTTGCTCATCTCCAAGCTGTCATTGAAGATTTGTCTGAGAATTGCATTCTAGGAAATGAGGATGTTGCCACGTTGCAGAGTCTTGGTGGGGCAAAAAAAGACTTGCTCATGCGTCAACTGACACATAAGTCTGGTGCAGCCGTGTCACCCACTTACTTGCCAGAGCTCAGGGCATTTGCACTGACGTTGCATTTTTATTCCCCTAGAGCATACCGATATGTACGAGCTGTTTTTGACACATGCCTTCCGCATCCAAAGACTCTCTGTGAATGGTACCAATCCATTGATGGGGCTGCTGGGTTTTCAAAAGAGGCACTGGCTGCATTGGCTATGAAGGTAGAGCAAAATTCACAAAACGGCCACTCCACATTATGCAATCTGGTTGTGGATGAGATGGCCATGTGGAGTGGGATGGAAAAAAGTTTCATGGATACGTTGACATGGGCATTGATGTCAATGATGACAGCTTTCCAGTTGCCAAAGATGCATTTGTTTTATTGCTTGTTGCAATCAATGGCAGATGGAAGCTGCCGATTGGCTACTTTCTAGTGGATGGCCTTGGTGGTGAGCAGAGGCGCAATTTGGTGCTGCAAGCTGCTGGCTTCGCTCACGAAAAGGTGCACACTTTGTGAGTTTGACATGCGATGGCGCTGCAGCAAATTTGTCAATGCTGTGCAGCCTTGGCTGCAAGATGGACCTGACTGAGCTGGATGCTTCTTTTCCGCATCCAGTGACAAAAAAGCCTGTCTTTGCCATGTTGGATTCCTGTCACATGTTGAAGATGCTGAGGAACACTGTGTGTGATAACAAGGCTATTGTTCATACGAACGAACAGTTCATATTGTTGAAATACATTGATGAGCTGCATGAAATTCAGTACACAGAAGGCCTAGATTTGGCAAACTTAGACAGGCACATGTTAATTGGAAAAACCAGCCCATAAAAGTCTTATTGGCAGCTCAAATGTTTAGTCAATCGGTAGCAGATGCTCTTGGTGAATATAGAGCTCGAAAAATCCCAAAATCTTCAAATTCCTTGCCAACAGAAGAGTATCATACATGTCAACAACGCATTTGACATTTTAAATTCAAGACATCCAAGGCAAGAAGGATGGAAAAGGCCACTGTGTCCTGAAAATGTGACTCGTGTCACTGAGTATGTCGAAGAACTGAAGGCCTACTTTTGCTCACTTAGGTAGTCTGCAGCTGGTAAGCTAATAACAGAGACCAACCGAGAGACAGGCTCCATTGGTTTTGTGCTTAGACAGTGCCATCCGTCTATACAACCACTTGGTTACAGAAAATGGCCTATTGACATATCTTCCGACCTCCAAGCTCAGTCAGGACCACCTCGAGCTATTTTTTGCTGCAATAAGATCATTTGGGCGCTGCAATGACAACCGAACAGCAAAGCAGTTTGCAGTAGCATTCAAGCGTCTGATAGTCAGAGAAGCCCTGCAGCCAGTGAACCAGTCACGGAAGCAATTTTACAAGATCATGGCTACTCTGCCGACCCAGGCAGGGTGTCTGCACTTGGAGATGCAATTGTTGCGCACATAGCCGGGTTTGTAGTTCGCAGCTTACTGCTTCACCTCCAGTGCGATGAGTGTGCTTCTGCACTAAAGGTGTCAACTCCTGCATGCATGCCTGCATATTCCCTGATTCGTCAATAATCGAGAGGTGGACTGATCTACGCTTCAAATGATGTTCTGAACATTTGCAGACAATGTGAGAAAGAGCTGCATAGCGCTCTGGTGTGCTCGCCACTACCATCCCAAAGGCTTGCAGCTAAAGTTGCAATGGCCACTATGACAATCTTTGTCGGCAAGGACTTCTTTAAAGTGTTAGATCATCACATGCTTGAAAATCACCCGCTTGAATGCCACTCATCCCATCTTGTGAGGGCAATCATAGATAAGTACCTAGATGTGAGACTGTGCTACGTTGCCAAGATGACAATGGAATGTCTCCATCAGGAAAGAATTGGGCAAAAGCTCACAAAGCTGATGTAGTTCAAGGTCCAATAAATCTAGAAAATCTTGCAAATTTTTGTACTATCATTGGCTAATTATTTACAACTATTCTAAATTATTGCCTACATGTTAGTTTAAGGGCTTCACAGGCAAACACCACACAGTGGTTATCAACCATGTTGTATATATTGGAGGGTTAGGGGTAAATCGGACCACTTGAGCTTTTTCATTTGGCAGCCGAATAGTAGACTGGTCTTTTTGAATGTTGCCACAACAATGTGTGGCCGCTAAGGTGAGGATAGTGCCTGCAACCTTGTGCAGAGGAGCAGGATCCCTTTTGCTCGATTATATTTTTTTCGTGTAATCATCCACTGTTTAGGATCGACTGGTCTTGGTGATATAAGCAGGGCACTGCTTATATCACTGAGAATGCAATAAGGAATACTATTGAATTAGAATGGTTACATTATCGTGAACATGACAGCATAATTCCACAAGCGCTGTGCCGCCATGGCAGTCAATTGACGTGGTGAACCAAGCTGGTGCCTTGTGTAGAGAAATACAAACCTCGCATTCATGTTGGTCATTTGCTTTGGCTGCACACTGACAAAGCATAGTTAGGGTGCATGAACCTTTCCAACCTGTCATTGGCAAGTAGCACTGTGGGTAGAATACACCTGATTCATCACGCAATAAGTGAAAATTCCAAAGCAATACGTGGGCTCTAAGAGATACCATAGTGGCGGGCTCTGGATTAATTTTGACTGCCTGGAGGTTCCTTGGCATGCATCTAACTCAAGTACACAACCGCATTTGCATTCTGCTCTCACAGGAATGCAACTGCATCTGGGAATCAGACCCGCAACATTGCGCTCATGAAGCACTATTGCCACTGAGCCACCATGACTTGTCTTATTTAGCTGCTGTGACTCGCAGTACAGGAAAAACTGCTACACAAGTTTCCTCGCGGTTAAATTATGTTCGTGATGGCTCACACAATTCATTCCTTTATCTATCAACTTCGGCAGTCCCACCAGGTTCTGTGTTAAGGCATTTGTTTTTTTAGTAACTTTGTAAAGTGCATATATTGTTCAAGAGCGTTGTATGCAGACATCAAACTTTTTTTAGGGGATAAATATGATGCCTTATTGTAAAATGTGCAAGTACATGCTTGTTGTCTTGCTGAATGCTGTAGCTTGAATCACCTGCTTGCAAATTCTGCCTAAACAATTGTTCTGTTCAGCATCAAGCTAAACAGCATGGACAATGACAATAGGTTAGCTGGCCTGCCTTTCACTAGAGCAAACTGTGCGATGACATGGGCATGCTATGAATGCCCTCAATGCATTACGCGTGAGCTAAGTATACTCTTGAGGATGACAATGTATTTTTCAAAGTTTGATCCTGTATGCCTTTTACCTGACCTTTGTGGAAATTTGCCTCCGTCACCTGGAATACCGTTGGTTTTACTACTTTCAAAATAATTCTTCTCTCCTCCCCCTCCTCTCTTTGTCTCATCTGCTCTCCTCTCGGCATTCCTCCTCTCCGGATTGCGCAACGAATGGCAACACCTGCGGCTCCGCGCGCGATAATGCGAAGCAGCTTAGGTTAGAGACGCGACGGTAGGCGCCCCAGAGGCACCGCCAATAGTCACCAACGCCGCGCGCGTTCGGTGCGAACGCGGGCATAACGCCGACGGCGTCGACAACAGTTCTGCGCGTTGCTGGTGCTGCTGCATGTCCAAGTTTATACAGCTGATAAAACTACCTTGAGTCGACCCCATGGCTGCTTCGCATACTACTCAGGGTTATACCACCATATCAGGGTTCCCCTACGGGAAGATGGTGTAATATTTTTGTTCAAAGCGTAGTTTCGAATTTAACGCGTGGTTTGTCAGTCGGCCGTCATGAATGTCTCCTCAAGGCGGTAAAACTAAAATGCCGGCAATACTAAAAAAATCACTGCATATTCACGAAGTGAATGATGAGTGGGCGAAGAGCACCGGGGGATCATTCGGGTAAACCACAGCTACGGACGAGAGAGAAAGAGAGCGCGCGTCGGGAACGAACACCCTTGTGCAGTGCAGCGCCCTCAGCTACGGACGAGAAAGGAAGCGCGCGTCGGAAACGAACGCCTTTGTGCACCGCAGCGCCCCTACCTACGGACGAGAGAGAAAGAGAGCGCGCGTCAGCAACGAGAGTACAGTGTACACGAGAGAAAGAGAGAGCGGCTTGTGCACCGCAGCGCCCCTAGCTACGGACGAGAGAGAAAAACGCCGGTAGAGTGACATAGAATATGGGAGAGTGTCCAAAGCCGCTATTACAATATTTTCTAGTGCACTGTAGCCGCTATTCTGGACATTCCGCCATTTTCTTCGAGGCGTGACGCAGGCGCGACGCTTACAAAATGGCGCTGATGGTTTTGCATTCGTAATAGAGTGTACTAGAATATGGTCGAGTGGGACGAGCGGCTGGGGCGGCGCATCCTTTGCCTTGAGGCGCCCGACGTGGAAAAATACTGGGGCGGCGCTGCAGTCGAAGTGGATTGGGCCGCATCGAGGTCGCACCGTTGGAAACTGCTGGCGATACTGCTCGGCAGGGTCATTCGTACTACTTCGCGCGCTGGTATTTGCGTTCAGACCGCTCAAATGAGGTTCATAATTGCATATGACATGTATTTATGCCTTAAAAATACATTACTTTCTTTCTCTTCTTTATTTATTTTTATTATTTTTTAATACCGCTCGGTCATTGCGCGTGCATTGCGGCCGCAGTGTCGGCTTTCATTCTACTATATGTTATTGTACGGTTCCCTTCGGAGAAAAAATATTTTTTCTCGTTCTTCAAGCAGCATGTATCTCTCGTGTGTATTGTTGCACATAAAGTTTTTCATCAGTAGGTCCTGCGAAACGCAGAAGGAGAAAGATATGCAACCTTCCTGCTTGCCGCTTCAAACAAATAAAACATAGCTGCCCATCCGGCGCCTTGTCCTCAGATTTACGGGAAGTATTGTTAGAGAAAAAAAAAGTTGTCGCAGTTTCACCTGAAAGGCGAAGCATCAATTGCGATATCAAATTCGTAGAGAGCTATAGGGAGTAATGATAGTAGCTTTATCAGCCGTATAAACTTGGACATGCAGCAGCACCGGCCACACGCAGAACTTGTCGACGCCGTCGGCGTTTTGCCCGCGTTCGCACAAAATGCGCGCGGCGTTGGTGACTGTTGCCGGAGCCTCTGATATAAATAGGCACTTGGTGCCGCAGCTAAACGTCGCCTCCCCCCCCCCCCCCACGGCCTTTCGCGCGTCGGAAGAAGGCGCATTTGTTCTACATATATGGTGATTGTAAAGGAGGAAAGAGACGCCTACTTCTACAGCCCTTAACTTTGTGCAGCACTTTTTAGCTGTAATGAACCTGCCCCGTAATGCCAACCGGGTTTACATTCGAGTTCAATCGCTAGAGCACAGCGCGAAGCTCTCAGCCTCACCATTGGAATGAAGCGCAAAGTTAGGCGAAGTTGAACAGCGACATGACCGCAGTGCCAAGTCATCTCATTTGACCTTCAAAGTAGTACAACTTAGCGATGTATTTTTTGCGTATTATTTCATTAAATTATCGCATAAGAACAGCACACATTAAGTTTTGCGGTATGCAAATGCATGAGTTACATGCCCTTTAAATGAAACTTCGACGGCATCTTGTTTCATTGCGAAATTTCTCTTACGTTTCTTCAATTTATTTTGCTGCAAGCGCCGGAAACAACGACATTTCTTGCGCACTCAAAAACGGCGATGCCCTAACCAATTGGCACATGCATATATTAACACGATTTTGCTCGCATTACCGTTTTCGTACAACTTAACGCGATTTTTTTTTAGTTTTATCACCTTGAGGAATCATCACGCGTTAAATTCGAAACAACGTTTCGAACATAAAAGCAACATTTTCTGCACTAATGTTAAGAGTCGCGAGATGTGCGAATGTGCGGAGGCTTGGTCCGGCTGAATTATTCGATAGAGACACGACTGCCCGCCTAATCAAGACTAATCGAAATTGTACACATCTCGGAGGAAGAAAGATTACGGATTACATGACGGCAACAGCGCCGTAATGATAATGATACTCGGGGAAAGAAATAATAGACGAGTGTTCAAGTTGCTTGAAGGGCTTAGCTTTCCCCGAAGCATTGCATGTTTGCATCTACGTGCAACAATTTTGCATGGCCTCTGAGAGTGCTGCGTGTTGTTGTCTCGCGACTCTCAACATTGGTGCAGAAAATGTTGCTTTTGTGTTAGAAACGTTGTTTCGAATTTAACGCGTGGTGTCTCCTCAAGGTGATAAAACTAAAAAAAAAATCGCGTTAAGTTGTACGAAAACGGTAATGCGAGCAAAATCGTGTTATTATATGCATGTGCCAATTGGTTAGGGCAGCACCGTTTTTGAGTGCGCAAGAAATGTCTTTGTTCCCGGCGCTTGCAGCAAAAGAAATTGAAGAAACGCAAGAGAAATTTCGCAGTGGAACAAGATGCCGTCGAAGTTTCTGTTAAAGGGCATGTAACTCATGCATTTGTATAACGCAAAACCTAATGTGCGCTGTTCTTTTGCGATAATTCAATGAATTAATACGCAAATAATACATCGCTAAGTTGTACTACTTTGTAGGTCAAATGATATGACTTGGCACTGCAGTATCGTCAGTTTTTCCAACTTTGCCTAACATTGCGCTTCATTCCAATGGTCTACGCAATTTAAGCGAGGCCGAGAGCCTGAGCTCAAACAATTGAGCTGAAATCAGTGTAAAATACCAGGATAAGAGAGGACACTTCCTTAGGCCCCTGCGCCCGATTTTGGTTCGCAGCGCACCTAGCGGGTAGGTGGAATCTACACAAACTCAGAGATTGGGACCGCATAAAAACAAATCTCGAAGGCTATCTTCTGGTGATTAAAAAAATTGAACGGCCTCCAAGATTGCTTTCGTGCGAGTGCTCGTCCCAGAGGCTATATTTCGATTTTTTTAAAGTGTTGCTTGCATGCATCGAGTAGCTTCGTGTAAGCTGTGCCGCCAGAGCAGCAAGCACACGATGCCACTGTGTGTTTATGCAGACATTTTAAATAAACATGACAAGTGTTGGAAGAGACGAAACATTTTATTTTAAAGTCATATTCTCAGCAAGCACATGCACACTTTTTTTTCCCGCAACGTTCGATGAACGCAAGCACTGAAAGATGGTTGCACTGCAAAGTGCAAGACATTATATGGCTTGCACGTGACGTCACGTCCGCCCGCGCCGCTGCGTCTGCGCCATGCCGGAGCACCGCTACAGTGCCTGCCATGCCGGAGCACCGCGCGCGCTTATGCGGTCCCAGTGAACCACAAATATCCATTGGATGTACCACAAAAGACCAAATATCCAAGACATTTAACGACGTCCAGTTTACATCTATAGTATGTTCGACTAGTACGTGGCAGTCAAGGGTCATCCAGAGGACGTCGAATGTCCTTATGATTTGGACATCTCTTGCACATTCAAAGCTCTCGTGCATTGATCGTACATTGTGCGTTATGAGTCGATGCACGCACTATGCCGCAGAAATACAAGCAAATTGTCTCTAATGCCTAACAATGGGAAGCTAGGAGAGCAAAAGCATTAAATTAATTATTTTGCAATTTAGCACGACCTTTGCACGCACTGCTGGAGGTCTAGTAACGTTGCTGCTGGACACCGCGCGCAAAAGCCAATACTTTCGCCATTTTTTCGCTATGCTTTCGGTCTCGGTTACGTCATTTTCTTTCTCATACAAAGATAATTTATTTTTCAGTTATATCTATTAGTACACTGTTGAAAATACGTAACCTTTAACTTGCTGATGTATTACGACAGTTTATAAAGAAAAAAAGAAGCTTGAACTCGCAATAGCTTTGACTTCGCATCGCCACTGATATCAATTCAGCAACACGCGCCTCGATGCAAGTGCGCAGCAATGTTCCGAAACGGGCGCGAGCAGCGTGTGCTTTATTTGTGTCTTTTCGACTCTTGTGCGGTTGACCATGGCCCAAGTACTGTACGTATATAGTAGGCAGAACTGTACAGTTGCGTGTTGAAATTTAGAGCTGTGCTTCTGACTGCTATTTGTGGTACGTTTGTTCGCCTTGCGGAGCGCTTACGGGAATGTTCTGGAGGCAATGTTTTGATGGTTAATTTTCGCACATGTTTGTATCGCTTGGTTTCCGGCGTTCCTCTTCAAGTGTCAGGGATATTTCTCATTTGCAATGTCTATATCTAAGTCCCTGGCAGCATTATGTTATTGGCACTTTTGTGATCTGAGAAGCTGCCTGACCAAGTTGCCTATCAAGATCAACATTCCATCTCTGGATTCTGCTTGCGTGGAATTTATTTTACCATATATTTTTCAATGCAGCTAGAAAGTACTGGCTTTCTATCTTGAATCCGGTGGCCCCAGAAGCAGCTGCTGGCAAGCAGGCCATGCACTTTTTGTCATTAATTAGTATGTGATACTACCTCTTACTAATCAGTTTTATTCTTTTTAATTATAATTGTGGCACTGTGCCTACTAGTCATTTTGTGCCTACTCGTTACTTGTGTTTTAATAAAGTTTAATTTTCAAGAATCTGTTTTTGATTACGTGTTTTTTTTTTCTTTTTTAGATCCGCGTTTAACCTGTTTGTGTACAGCGAGAACATGTAATGAATAATTTCATACATGTGCGTGGCTGGGGGCTGATCATTTTTGTAATAAAGCTTTATCAGTTGTATAAATAAAAAAGTAACATTGGTATGACATTGTGAGTTTCACAGGTGTGCTTTACCTAGTGCTTACTGAACTCACTATTTTCATTTATCCATTGCAGGATTTGTAATGATGCATAATGATCAAAATGCGGATTTACAGTTTTCTCATCACAGTTTTTGCATTTTGATGAGCGCTAGAACTATATATAAAAGTTGACAGTCACTTTAGCGAACACTGAAGAGGATGAAGGCAGAAGCCTGCGCACTCATGAAGCATTCATTAAATTATTTGTCATTTGCATGCGTTGTTACTTCTATTGTTTTCTCCTACCAAAGTTGTGGGCTCGAGTGCCTTAATTACCTGTGCCTTAATTAACTTCGTCATAATTAACACCAATGGTTGCGGGCTCTACTCCCACCAAAGGTCAAGGGTCTGAGTGCCTTAATTGTATCTTAACTTTGTCTTAATTAACATCAAAAGTCGTGGGTTCGACTTCCACCAAAGTTCGAGAGTTCGAGTGCCTTAATTAACTCTGCCGTAATTAACTTGCCTTAAATAACTTCGCTCTAATGAACACCCAAGGTAGTGGGTTCAACTCTACCTTCACCATGTCAATTGGAATCCAACTTGGAGATAATTTGGAGATGTGGCCGGTTCGCCCATATCTCCAAGTGGTTTCGACTCCCAACAAAGGCCGTGGGTTAGAGTGCCTCAATTAACTCTATCTTAATGAACTGTGCCTTAATTCGCTTTGACCTAATTAACACCAAAGGTCGAAGGTTCAATCCCCAATTTTGATGCCATTGAATTTTGGTGCTGCGACGCTGGACATCGGATTTTCGACCATTGAGCCATCTAAGGATTTCACCTTAAGTGTTGCAGTTTATATTTTCACATTCACACGTTTACACGTTAACAAAACATTTCAAGCAAAGTCACCAGCTACATGCCGACAATGTGGGTAACTGTGTCATTAGTGTGCCTCAGCAGATGTACCACCGATGACAAATTAATGCGAACAGCGGAGCGTGTGGCCGAAGCATAACTAAAGGTATACGGTGAATGTCGTCGGCCTGTCGTTGTGCACGTGCGTGGGATATAGTTCTCAAGGAAGAGTGCAGCCCTGCTTGCCCTATTGCGATAAACGTCACCCGTATTTTGTCCGAAAGTTGTTTTCTCATCTCTCCTCGGGCAGTGCCATACCCACCTGGCAGTACACTGTTATGGTGACTAGCACCATCGCTACATCTGTAGCGTGATATAGCTGGCATGCACCCAGCTTGCTACCGTCATT